>NC_091823.1:141098792-141404276 GCF_038994185.2 Dermacentor albipictus | reverse complement strand
AGTCGGACGGTAACAAAAATTGCAAGTCACAAGAACAACTCTTTGTTGGGTCAACTCATAACCAGCAAGTTATACTAGAAGCACAATGCCAGCGGTGAGCACATTCAGCGATCATTGAAATCTGATCCATTGGTCAAGCGTGTCTGGTATTTATGCACGACTTGTCATAGATGCCAGTGTAATCGGTGGTGCTTGCATGCTTTCTAGAATGTACACACTATTCACATCACACATGAAATCTGATTACACAAGGTTCGTGGACAACATGGATAGCAGATAGAATCTGCGACAACACTCGAGAAAGTTCCGATACATGAAAGGCACGTCCTGTGCTGAGTAATATCTTTTAACTTTTGACCCACTATGGTTGCTTAGTGGCTAAGCGCTGTGCTTGCAAGCTAATGGTCGCGGGATCAAATCCAAAATAGCTGTGTACTGTGCACTGTATGCATGTTAAAGAACCCCAGGGGGTGAACATTAATGCAGAGTCCCCCCACTACTATGTGATGCATAATCAGATTATGGTTTTCTCACATAAAGCCCCGGAATTGAGATTTTTTAAACATTTTACATTTGTTACCTGGTGAAATGTGGCCAACTGAAAAAAGATAAACAAGTGTGCGTGCCAATGCCATTTTCTTTAATAATGTTGTACCAATGCTGTAAATGGAACATGAAAGAAAAAACATATACTGAATAACGGAAACTCGCAAAACAAGTAAGAATTAAAGTTCTCACAGTTCATTAGCACATATAGAATGACTTAAAATGTACGAAATGGACAATTTCGGGTCATGCACAGCGCCAATGTGTTACACCAAAACATCAAAGTATCTTGTGTGGACCAAAATATTGTAAAAGTTTTTCATCAAGTCTTCGTCAGACAATGGCGTAGCCAGAAATTTCGTTCGGGGGGGAGGGTGGGGGTGCTCACTTTGCAGCTCGGCCTCCTCCTTACAGAAATTGTCAAGGGATCAAATACATTAAACATTAATAATAATTGCGTCGTCATTGCCGAAGCTGCTGCAAACGAATTCTTGAACGCTACGCACTGTCAAGACAAGTGCAATATGTACTTTTTCATGAAAGAATGTACTCGTATGTCTAAAAAATTGTGCCCAAAATAACTGATATCAATACTTCTATGTTTTCTGTATATTTAACAAGTAAAGCAAATATCACACGAACTTTAGCACTGTATCACTTTCAAACCAGCAAAGCAGTGCACGCCGCTGCTATGAAAAATGTAAAGGCCATGAAATGAACAAGTTGAGGACAAATATTTTAATAAAACTTTGTTAGCCTCCCTCCATTTCTCTCATTTGCAGCTCTCCCTCTCTCTCTGTCATACAAGAACCTTGTTTACATTTTTGTACATATGCAACGACCACGGAAAAATCTCAATGACGCTGTCCTTTGTTAGAATGTATTGCGCAAGAGCAGCTGTCACTGGCCGTGTATTGTAATTGTTCAGAAATTATAGTCGCAACACATATAAAAAGCAGTTCTGCGAAATATACGAGGGCGAATCAAATGAAGCTGAGCCAATGCGAATATGCGACAAGCGGGGCACTTTATTTAAAAGTAGTCTCCATGCGCATTTAGACATTTGTCCCACTGACTAACGAGTCGCGTGATTTCCGTCTCATAGAACTCCTTAGGTTGCTGCTTCAAAAAGTCTAACTGAGTCTTCCATGTCATCGTCCGACACGAATCTAGTTCCCTTGAGCTGTTTTTTCAAATGCTTCAAAATGTGGAAGTCGCAAGGCGACAGGTTTGGGCGGTATGGCGGATGTTGCAGCGTTTCCCACTTCAACTGTGCCAGCTTTGATTTAACCACGTCAGCGACACGGAGACGGGCATTGTCGTAGAGCAAGATGACCCCATTCCTCAATTTTCCATGTCGTTTGTACTTGATTACGACACGCAGCCGATCCGACGTTGCACAATATCGGAAACTATTGATAGTTTCTCTAGGTTTAGCAAATTCGATCAATAATGGCCCCTGACAATAGAAAAAAAAGTCGACATCTTTCCAGTAGAAATGACGGCCTTTGCTTTACATGGGGATGGTGAATTCAAATGTTTTCACTGTAAGCTTTGCCGTCGTCTTTCAGGCTCGTAGTAGTGGCACCATGATTCATCCCCAGTTACAAGTGCAAACAAAAATTCCTCACCCTCATTGTGATACCGGATTAAATGAGTTAAGGCAGCACTGAACCTCTCTGTCTTCTGGCAGCGGTTCAATATCTTGGGCACCCATTGCTCACACAAGAGCAGATAACTCTGAGATGTTCATGAATTATTGTGTGACCTGAACCTTGATTGATGTTCACATGCCCTGCCAATTCATCGATGCTTATCCTCCGTTCTTGTCTAACCAGCCTTTGCAATTGTGTTGGGGGTGATTGCACGGTGGCTTTGACCCAGTCTGGGATCGTTTTTGCAACTTTCATGTCCTTCTTTGAACCGTTTGCTTCAACGCTTAACAGTGGCGAATGAAATGCAATGTTCAACGTACACGGCAGCCATACGGTGGCTAATTTCTTTTTGGGAAACATCATCTGTCAAAAACTACACGACACCACCCTGTTCAACTTTTGGAGTGTCCATTATGTCGCACAACCATGTTCAACCCAGTGTATGCGAGCATTAAAGAACCTTGGTCCTCACACCTGCGTGTCACTTTTGTAAATAAAAAATGCCTCTGTACCATGTGTGCACCTCGCAGATAATGAACCGAACCATTATTGCGCAGGGTGGGTTGGCTCACTTTGATTTGACTCTCCTTCGTACATTTGAAATGTCAAGATACAATGGAACATACAAATGCCAAGATAGAGCTTGACAAAGGGCAAATATGTGTCACTGGAAACAAAGTTCACTGCATATATACGCAGAATGTTGAAACAAGATATTTAAATATACGTATTAGCAATAAATCTGTGTCTAAGAAAAAGCCACTATATATGGTGCGTCAAACAAGGCAAATAAAAATGTTGCGCAACCACAGATTCAGAGATCACAGCTCCCTCCACTCCCCCTGATTATCGCGCACGGCAGAAGGTGGCATGCATCCTCCTTTCTTTTCTTTCTTACGCACACAAGACCGAGTCATCATCGTCGGCTCACCCATGCCCCCCCCCCCCCTACGCTTTCACTTGCACATACAGCATGCGGTGCGCGGTCATGATGTTACCGCCCCTGGACTTTATATGGAACATGAGGGCGACGGCAGGAATGCACCTGGAGTGTCCATATAACTGCTATCCCAAAATATAGTAAGAGTATCCGGCAACTGAAGCATCCCGTGGCCTACTACTTTCCACAAAAGAAGTAATAAAATCGAACTTTCCCCATGCGACAATTCGCTGCGCCGTGACAGTCTTTTTTTTTTGCTTTTGTGGCGCAGGGGGCACCGAAATGAAATAACGCAAAGGAAAGCATGTTGGCTACAATCGAATGCCTACTTTGGGCACCTAGTGTGGCTACCGAAGGAATATAGAAGAAAACATGAGATGCATGGTACACAGAGAACCATACGCATACTGCTCGGTATCCTACACCGGCGAGAAAAAATTGCCCGGAGAAATTGCACTCAAGTGAACGCACTGCAATCCTTGAGTCCCCGTGGTGATGGCGGCGAGCGACCATGCATTGTTTATTTTTCTTGTCTGCTAGCCAAAAAGCATTCAAAACTCTGCCAGGCGAAAATCCACTTGGCCAGATAAAAACGAACGCGCATTTAAGTGCGCTGCGCGGTGGTTGATGCAGCCGGAGAAAAACGCATGCACTCTGGCTGGTTCGGCAGCCCGCAAGTAGCGAGAGAAAAAAAAAGGGCTCAATGTGACCTCGCGAGTAGAACTCCAAGTAGAAAAATAAATAAGCACTTAGTTACCTTTGCTGGCTTTAGTGTCTTGACATGGATGCTTTGGCGCAGGATAAAAAAAGGTTGATATTCTTTTCTGTGACATGATGGCACAAATGAACCACCACAATGCTTCATCTCATCGGACCTCGCTGCATGCTTTGACAACTTGTCTGATAGTGTGTTGATTTGGCTTCTCTCGTATGGTGCGATGTACGTCTTTAGAAAAGCCAATGTACCTTTGGCGTCAAATGTTTATAAAATTAAACCCATGTAGTTTCGGCATTGAAAATCTAAAGCACGACTTTGTAAATGTCAATGCACCTTTCTCATCAAAAGTTTGAGTACTTTATACCCATAAAATTTCAGAATTGAAATCCAAGCGCTACTTAGAATTTGCGGCCTCTGCAAGATGCCGCGATGAGCCCACTCACCATCCAAAGGCCTTTGAAACTTCGTGCTCGGATGGAGTTCCTTCCCTTACGATATCCGACTCCCACTGCATGGGCATTGCCACGAAATCCAGCCCGATTTCACAATGTTCGCACTAAAATGTCTTTTCGAGCATGAAAAGGACATTCTAGACAAAATCGAGCATGAGTTCTGGTGCCGGGGGTTGTTTTTGGTTGGCGGCGCATGACAGCATGAAAAAATTCGAGTGAGGGGGGCTGCAGCCCCATAAGCCCCCCCGCCCCTGGCTAGGCCCCTGTCATCAGCTTATCAAAGTCCAAACCCAAACACGGTCACCGGGTAGATATTGCACATCACGTTTTCAAAGATTGTAGCTTCAGCTGTCAGCCCTCTTTGTTGGTTCTTTATGCACAGGCAGGCAAGCTGTTTGGCTTTCTGTGTACACTCATGCATTCTGCCTGTAGGAGAAACTGTTAAGCTACAGTTAACTTGGATTGAACTTCGTGGTATTGAATCAGTTCAGTTGACAACTTGCTTTGTGCTGGCCTTGATGTCTGAACATACTTGACAACTTTCCTAACCTTGCTATCTTCAGCATTTGCAAGTTTGGGGTCATCCAGATGCGCTGTTGATGTTACCAAGGCCACGAGTTCCTCTTCAAACTGTAGCCCACCTTCACTCTGTCGTGCAGGCAACCAAGACAAGGCATCTGCTATCCTGTTTTCCAAGGTTCAGCATACTGCACTTCAAAATTATAGCACAAGAGGCTATTAGATTTGGCGGACGATCCTACTGCTGTGAAGCAGTTGTAGGACTCGTCGGACTATCTCGCCGCTGCCACCATTTGAAGGAGTTGAAGGTCGCAGATGAGGAACTCGGTGAACAGGATTTATTTACATATTAAGTATTTTAAAAGCAAGATACATTGGCCGTCTAGCGCAACTCCCATATGGAGCCCGCAAGACTAACATACAGCAAAACAGTTTACGAGCACACAGCTCACTACTACATTTCGAGCATTACAACGAACACTCAGCTCCCGACGACGAGCATGACATGAGCACACTCTAGCAGCCGGCAAACGCTGCTTATAAGCTCTCCGCTTGACGTCATCGTTCGGCGTGGACAGAGTCTGAGTGGTCGGGAATGTTCGTCCAATCATTGTAAACGTGCCGCCGCCCCGCAGTACGACCCACACACACCAAGGCACACAAGTTCGAGCGCACACACACAAAGGCTCCGGAGCCGACATCAGAGGGCTTTGTAGAACTCTCGGTGCCGCATAGCTCTCGCTGTCGACGACCGAGGGCTTCCTAGAACTGTGCTCCGTCCCGGGTGGCGCGGCGGAGTACCACATTCCTGAGCTGACCGCACGCCATGTGGCTGCCGGTCATCCGCAGTTCTCGGAAGAGCGCCTCGTCTGGTGGGCTTGGAACACGTGCAGCGGGCTGAAAGCTGGCACGTTGCCACCCCGTATGGCCATTCCTAACAAGGCATGTTGTCTACCTTGCGATACAGAGCAGACGGTATCCGGTACTATGAGTAGACAGCAGTGAATCCAGGGCGTACTGGTTTGTTTTCATACTAAAGGGTTGTTCCCCCACAGGCACATGTGCGATTTCTCCCATGTGCAGAGCTACGTCAATGCCTCATGTTTGCCAGCCGAGTATGTTTGTGCTGCAAATGCAGCGGTGTGTGTGCAACGTCTCTCAACTTGCTGCAACACTGCATCAAGGCCATAAGTTGTAGCTTGAGTGGCTACAATAATCCGAAGGTGAGGGTGAAACATGCACAAGATCCATGGGAGCATAGATGTGTGGAAGCATGCTTGAATTGAGTCCACATTGCCAATTACGTGAAGGCGGCATTCTGTACAACATTCACAACACAACATTCTGTAGAACTCTTAAATGATTTGTCAGACATTGGTGATTATTTGTGGCTTGCAGAATTACATACTTTATAAGTCATGTTTTACTTGTTTTTCTTTTTCGTGTCCTTTCTACATTTTTGCAAGTCACAAATTATAAACATTTCATGAGTTATGAATGCTGCTGCTATATTAGTATCAACAGCAGTTGTTGGTTCTTTTATTCTCGGCAGTGATTTGCTATTGGTGTCAAGTACATACAGTGGGCCCATCTACTGGGAGCACGCCGTTGAGGTGATATGAGGGATAACACAGTGTGCTCTGCGTTATCTCCTGGTCATTGCTGTTAGTGCTTTTAAAATGATGGAAGTTATTCACTACGAAATTAATTGTCCTGGACAATAAAAGCACATAATGCTATAGACACTGTCTCACAAATACTATAAATGGTCACTTTGTGCGTGTGTTGCAACGTGATCTGCCAGACTGGCTTGTGTGAAAGAGGCAGTTCTTTGAGGATAAGATGTGTAATAAGCTACTGTAGTAAGCTGCCTTTACAAGCTAAGCCATTGATGAGTCAATGCAGTGATCGCATGGGCTCGCAGCGACTGACTGCGTGTACATTTATGTACGGTATTGCATGATGTTTCTGTTTTGCTGCTATTGGTTCTGTATGCGCATTTGTTTGCTTATGTTTTTTCAATTTTGCTTACTGCTAACAAACTTTTTTCTAATATAATGTGTGAAAGGTGGTGCATTCGGCCTGTTTAGGTGTAATACATGAACTACACAACACTCTTGCAGCAAATTTTAAATCATTAATGCATTTCTTTAATTCACAATTTTAGCCAAGTACTATTGAAGACACATCTGCTTAGCAGACATCCAGCATATCATCATTTTCGATGTAATTGTTCCCAAAATATCCACAGAAATCTGCCATTAACCAGACTGCAGCTCTGTTGATGAAAAGTAGTTGGCACCGTAGAGACAGTCGAGGACGTCATCAATGTGAGGCAATGGGTAGACGTCTTTCTTGGTAATGCGGTTTAGATGACGATAATCTACGCAGCAACACCAGGTGCCATCTTTCTTTTTAACAAGCACCACAGGCGGCGCCCAAGGGCTCGACGAAGGTTCAACAATGCCTTTGGCAAGCATCTTGTTCACTTCATCTTGAATAACCTTACACTTTGAAGCAGAAACTTGATATGGCGGGCGATGAATAGGACTGGCATCACCAGTATTTATGGGATGCTTAACAATTGAAGTCTGGCCCAATTGGCGATTGTTGAGGTCGAAGATGGCGTGGTAGGAAACCAAAAGGTGACAGAGCTGTTGCTTGTTCAGGCAATAGGTCCGTAGCGATCACGGGACGAAATGTTGCGTCAGGGCAAATAGCATCCTGTGGGCATAGTGAAGAATCTGAGCTGACGTCTACGGAAAACGTCGTGATGTGGTCATCTCCGATAGCACGGAGCATTGAAATCGATATACCTTTGGGTAGAACTTCCTTTGTCAGACCAAAATTGACGACGGGAAGGCATGTCCGGTTATCGGCAACGGTGAGGACGGAGCGGGGCACAGTGATATTGCACATCAAAAGTACATCAGGAACATGTGTGGCGACGTAATCACCATTGGGCAAAAGAAAAGATGACAGCAAACCGACGAAAGTCAAGGTTTTAGGTGGCAGGTGGATGAAGGCAGTCGTACTAAAGTTGTTTGGCAGTACTGCACGAATATGCGCGAGTAGAGGAAGTTCGACGAAAAGGGTACCGGCAGAACAGTCAATCAAAGCTGAATGTGCCGTAAGGAAGTAGAGTCTGAGGATTAGGTCATAGGGACAATTGGGCAGCACTGTAAGAAGAACAGGAATGTGGCGGTCGGCGATACATATACAGGAAGTACACATTCCAATGACATCAGCAGTGCTGCCATGGCCATGCAAACGTCTCGAATAGTAGCAGGTGTGAGAACCTTTCTTAGTCGACGATGGAGGTTACAACTCATTATGGACACCTGGGCTCCAGTATCTATTAACGCTGTGAAAGGGACTGCATCAACATGAACATCAAGTAAGTTCTGGTTGGTTGGGAGGGTCAATGGAGGATTTCGACATGACGAAGATAATGCAGCAATATGCTTAAATTGCACATTAGCATTGCAGTAATATTCCGCACTCTAAGAAGGATGTTCTTAAACAAACTAACAGGAATTCCGATAAATGTTTCTGTAACTAAAGCCCCTAACTGTTCTAAAAGTAACATCTCCTCCTAGGCCTGCGCTCCTTCTCTCGGCTTCTCCCAGGCGCCCGACAGTGGCGGCAGCTAGGCCGAATACACCTAGCAGACATTCCCAATGTTTGCCCCTTTGGCACACAGTGCCCTGCGCACCTGAAGAATTCGGTTGTTGCATTTATGACAGGAGAGGTTCATGAATGAGTTACTTCAATAACTGCTGGGATCTATGTTGCACTGCTTTATCGAAGCTCCTTCCACTGCAGTCACTTGATTGCAGTGTCAACGGTGGAGGTGGTGCCCGCAAGCGAGCTAATGGAGTGTTTTTTCTCGAACGGCACCTTTTGATTAGTTTCATTTGAACTTGAACGCCGCCAAGAGAAATTGTAACAACATACACTTTGTATGTGGATATTTACCTTTTATATTTGTAAAAGACAGATGTGGCGTCTAGGCTTTATATGAACCTATGGTGGTCTACTACTTCCCTTATATATTGTCATAGGTGCGTTTGCTCGTACTACAAAAAGGCTTGGTAATATATCTGATGTTTATTTCTTGATGCTATAATGCCGAAGGATTTGCCTTTCAAATTGGTCTTCGTTCAAGTGATCCTAAGATGAAGAAACTAAGATTTGGTATGGCACAACTTTTTTGAGAAATTATGCAAGGAAGGAAAGAAAATATGCACGACGCCATTTCACAAATAATTTCGAACATAAGAACTGTTGATAAGTCAGCCCGCCGTGTGTGTGGCCATAACAATTTTATCAACGTTGAACGTTGAAAATGGTCTGGGCCATTGCGCACCCCTTCGTTAGATTTTTCTTTTTACCCGACCTATCCGCATTAAAAATGTTTCAGTCAGCTTAGATTTGCATGACATCTTTGAACCCAATATAATTTTGGCTGTGTTTAGCAGATGTCTGCATTCTGATTTATTATTCGTGCAGCTATGGCGTACTTAAGATATAGCTGCTGTTACTGTGCCTAGGCACAGTAACTGCCGACTTTGGCAACAAATAGAAATATGTGCACAAATGCGTGCTACATAAAAGCTAGACTTGCACTGCAAGTAGCATGAACAGCAGGGGCTCAAATGATGAGAACCGTTATTTTAGTCTGGAGTTCGTCAGCAGACTCCAACTCAAAAAAAAAGATACGTCTAGCAATGTGTGTCACTTCAGTACGCAACACGTGTCACTGAATGGCGGGTCGAACTTACATGTGAAGCGCAACTTTCGTGTCGGAGCCCAGCAACGGTTACAACGAAACGAGTACGCCAAGCAATGTGTGCAAGATCATAATGAAGCCTGCCGAACTAGAAGGGTGAATCGCGAGGCTCGGACAACATGAAGCACGGCTTTCGTAGCAGCGAGTGAATGTTTTGAACTACAAACATGCTACAAGAACTAATAAAAATAGACTTATAAAACTTAGACTAATAAAAATCGGGCCCCTCGGTTAACCCCCTTTCTTCTCATTTAAACATGCTGAATGTTATTTAGTGCGAAGAAAGGCTGCAAACGCTTGCACTACTTACCAGATCATCCGAAAAAATACAAGTAACTTCTGATGAATGACCGCTTTCGTCACAAAGGCGCAGGTCCTGCACATTTTCAATGTTTGGCCGATGGATCCTGTGCAGCCAAATCTTTCGGCGAGCTGCGTTGCTTCTTCCGGATGGAATAACGAAAAGTCTTTTCCCCTAGCCTACTCGGTTGTTGCACGCATAAGCACATCATAGGCTAGGCAACATCGCAATACATAAACAGCGCCAGCGCTAGCGAAACGCTTCCCGCCAAAACTCCACCGCCATAAACCAACCAATACCCACCCCCGAGTGGTGCCGGCCTCTGCTACGGACCGAAAAAGTGCGCACTAGCACATGACCACGGCGCTTCGACCAATAGGAGGGGTGACTCACCGGAGGCGCGGCAGGCAAGAAAGAAAGCGGCAAAGCCCAGAGGAAGTCGTTACTTTTTTATTTAGAGGCTTTATCTGTAAACGGTTACTAGCACCACCTAAGTGCTGCTTGGATTGGAGTTGGTGTATTGAATAAGGTGAATATGTTGCATGCTGCTGTACATGCTGGTTGTTCGTTGCCGCCGACTGCATGCAGCTGTTGCGGCTGCATCATAGTTGCTGCAGCGTCCATGCTATGCCCCCATGGACTGTTACAATTTTGTGCCATGCTTTGGAGATAAATATTACACAAACAGCATTAGTTTTGCTATTTCTGCTAAGCAAGCACCACATCACTGTGGTCAATTTCATAAATTGAAGATTTAAAGGGTTAATAGAAAATACCTTTAATTGGCTACCTGTGTATTGCCATTTATTGTGGATGTAATGTCCGCATCTTCAGATAATTGACCTTAAGAGGCTGATGTGGAGTTTAGGTATCTTGCTAGCACATGCAAGAAATGTTAGATGTGATAAGCAAATCGCGCATTCATATGCAAAGTCTTTGTAAACATATTTTCTTGGCCTTCTGCTAATGTTGTATACATATGTACACACACACACGCACATGCATATATATTGTAGGATTCGGGGGTGTCCTGGCCTCGGACTCTGGTGTCAACTGAAGGTTGCTTTCTAGCCTATGCCGTCGGTGCATCTCGTAACGGGTAGCCGGCCAACATTACCGGGGCGTCACACGGAGGCTAAGTGGGCCCATGCCATCGTCCAAGCATTCTTGACGAGGGTTGCTTCTTTTGTGAGGATTATGAGGTCTAGAGGTTAGAGGAATGGAACAGGGGGTTTATTTACAAAGGAGAGGCAAGCTTATTTACCGAACAAGGGATACTCGTACTCGCTGGAGCACAGAGCTCTGTACATCATTCTTGTAGCATGAGCTACAGGTCAGACCAGACTACATCTTTTTGGAGAGCATGTTGGGACACACCTCACTGCACCAAAGATACCCGCCTTTAAAGCAGTTCATTTCTCTAGGTGAATAGACTAGGGAATCTGATGACTGTGTCTTGGCCAGTCATAATTGTTGAATCATTTGCAAAATCCCTGCTATGATGTTGCATCCTTCAACCGGACTCCACCTTTAACGTTACACAATTGCCCTTGCATATGGCACAACCATGTGGCTATCTGGGAAGCTAATGTTGACACCATTTCCATGAGAGACGTTGGTCCCTTGCGTCAATTATGGGCTCTGCATGACGGTCAGCTTGCAGTGACCTGGGAAGCCTGGTTTTCATGGTGGTTACCGCGTCTACAGAATCTAGTGGTCGTCACCTTGAAGGGAGCTTCTTAACCTGTCGCAGTCTATGTGTCTATGTCGGGGCGATGATGATTTGTTGCAGGAAAGCAGGGAAGGGGTGGGGGGCTTGAAGGTCGGTGCCCCTGCTAGCCGATCGTAACAATATATACATATGAATGTTTCCTAGTAGAAAAGACCGTTGTGAGTCGGTGCATGTCATGTGCATTTCTTATTTTAATCCTCTTTGTTTTTAATTATGCTTTCACAGGTAATTTAAAAAACTTCTCTATAAAAAAGATACGTTATACATACAAATACAAATACAAATACCTTTATTTCAACATCAGGGATGTTAGGGGTGCACCCAAAAAGCCTATGACTGGCTTGACAGAGGGGCGCACCCCCGTACATAAAAACCGGCAGCAACAGAACATGGACAGAACAATAGTAATAAAAAAAGACTACAGTGCATAGGTAAACATCATATTCAATAAATATTAGTGAACATCTTCTTGAAATAACAAATTAATAAATGAAGGCGGCAGAATTAACACGATACGCTCAGGAACACTAAGAATGCAAAATGAAGAATAACAATAAGAGAAGAAAAAAAGAGGAAGGAGGTGCGTAGTAAAAACACCCGTATCGTAAGGTTTTCAGTGCTCATTGCGCCGATTAAGAAGAGTTGGTATTATATGTTGGAGCATTTGACGACCGTAATTAGTACGAAAGGATGGCACATGCCAGACGTCGTTGTTACGTGTTGTGTAGTAATTAGCTTTGGGCCGTAAGTTAGCTGTGTCATCAAAGAATGTGTCATGATTTTTCCGTTTTCTTTCATATCGTTTACTTAGCAATAAATTATATAGGTCATTAATTGGTGTTACTTTTAATGATGCGAAAAGAGGTTGAGTGTGAGCAGTAAACGGGGCATTCGCAATGATACGAATGACCTTTTTTTGTATTTTCTGTAACCTATATGTATTTGACCATGTTGTTGTACCCCACACCAGATGACAATATGAAAGGTTAGATAAAAATAGTGCATTATAAACTAAAAGTCTAACACTCAGAGGTAGTAGAGAGCGGACTCTGTATAACATGCCTGTGCATTTTGCAAGTTTTTTAACCAGATTGTCGATGTGTATGTCCCATGAAAGATTGCACTGCAGTGTCACACCCAGACACTTTACTGACTCCGCTATTTCAATGCTTTGAAAACCAAGCGTTAGTGTAGGTAAGTGTTCTAGTGGTTTGTTCTTAGGTCTAAAAAGTACAGCTTTGGTTTTGGTAGCGTTAATTTTCAATAAAGATTTAGTACTCCATTCGACCAATTTGCGCAGAGTTTCATTAGCGTTTAATGTCAAGTTATTAAGTGTTTTAGCCCTAAAAAATATGCTGACATCATCTGCATACATTATACATTTAGCGCTGTTGTCAATATTCACAATGTCGTTGATATAGATGTTAAAGAGTGTAGGTCCGAGAATACTGCCTTGCGGCACCCCAGAATGAATGGATCTAAAGTGCGATGAAGAATTGTTAATTACAACCCGTTGCTGGCGGTGCTCTAAATATGTTATTAAAAGCTGAAGGAATGTGCCGCGAAATCCATAGTGTTCAAGTTTAAGGAATAATAGGTTGTGATTTATGGAGTCGAATGCTTTGGAAAAATCCACGAAAACCCCGAGAGTTAGTTCTTTTCTTTCAAATGACTCTAATATAATTTCCTTCATGGTTAATAATGCTGTTTCTGTTGATTTTCCTGCGACAAAACCAAACTGGGAAGCTGATATGACTTTGTGCTTGTTAATAAAGCTTGTAATGCGCACTAATAAAAGCTTTTCAAAACATTTCGAAAAAACTGGTAAGATCGATATAGGTCGGTAGTTGGAGAAATTATTTTCGTCTCCTCCTTTAAAAATTATGGTAACCTTGGCTACCTGAAGCTTTTTCGGGAATGTTCCTGAGGAAAATGCCAAGTTTATTATGTATTCTAATATCGGTGCAAGTATGTGCGATGTGTACTTCGCTGGCAATATTTGGAGGTCGTCAATATCTTTACTTTTACTGTTTTTCAGCGATTGTAGGACCGACATAACTTCGTTAGTTGTAACAGGGGTTAAAAACGCGGTTTCGCTAACCTTTTGACTCATGCTGCTTAGGTTGCTGCTTAGGTTGGGCTGCGTGCCGTCTGCGATGGACACGAAGAAATCATTGAAAGCATCTGCTAGTTGAGAACCGGATAAGTGAGTGCCATGTGTGACTATTTCATCTACTACAGTCTTCTTTTTTAAGTTGAGCAAATTATTGAGCCTCCCCCAAGCAATATCGGAGTGCTTTATTACTTCGTCGTTAAATTGGTTACTCATATAGTTCCTTTTGGCTTGCCGATTAATACTGTTAGCTTTATTTCTCGCAACCTTAAACTTCTTCAAATCGTCAATATCTTTTGTTTTTAGAAAGCGCTTAAAAAGTATATTTTTATTTGGTACTGCCTTTAGGCATTCCTTGGTTATCCACGGCTTACGCACCTTCAAAGCTCGCACTCTTGTTTTGTATGGAAAAGTCTCACAATACAGCTGCTTGTAGGTGGAAATAAAAGTACCATAAGCTTCATCAACATTGGTTTCCTCATAGACGTTGCTCCAGTTTACTTGCGACAGTTTATCATAGAACGTTTGTAAAGTAGTTTGGTTTATGTCTTGAACACGCATAGCAAACCTTGTAGGTTTGTTAGGGGGAACTGTGTGATTTGTAATTAAATGAATTGGTAAGTGATCACTAAGATCAGCTGCCAGTGCACCGGATATTGACAATTCATCACATGCATTAGTAATGAAGGTGTCTAGTAACGTTGATATTTCGGGCGTAATGCGTGTTGGTTGATTTATGATATTGAATAATGCGTTGGTCTCTAGTATAGTATAGAACTCTTGTTGAAGTGTTGACTTTTCAAGCAAGTTTATGTTCAAGTCGCCACCTAATATGAGTGTGTATTTATTATCATTTACCCAGCTGAAGTACTCGTCGAAAAAATGAAGAAATGTGTTACTGCTTCCCCTGGGTGGGCGGTAGGTGACAGTAAAAAGCAAGGAATTAGATTTTAGGGTAAGTACCTCGTAGTCGTCGGTTACAACACAGAAATTGTCAAGTAATTCGCATTTTAAAAACTTTTTCGACAGTATCGCAACCCCCCCCCCACCTCTCTTAGAGCTCCGGTTAAGGAAAAATGTGGAGTATTCAGGCAGATTAAGGACAGCAGAGTGGCTTTCGTACCATGTCTCAGAGATCATGACAACGTCAAACGTAAAGCTAAAGCTGGAAAGAAGGGCACATATATCATCGCTTTTGTTTCGCGCTGATCGAGCATTCAGATGCAGAAATGAAATGGTACCGCTTTTTGTCTGATAACGTGTGCTCAACTCGTAAGGTGTCAAGAGATCATAACTTGAAGCGTTCACTGAAGCCATGATCTCGGAGAAGCGGTATGTTGCAGTCTATTAACGATGGCCACACAAAGAAGCCAAAAGAGTTTAAAGAACGAAGCTTTGAAAAAGAAATGCCAATGTAAACTGCAATGGGCATACTTATAGCATGTAACAGAGACAATCTTTTTCACCGCGTCTGTGCACAAGTTGTACACTTTACAGGGCACGGCAAAAGAGTTAGTAAATTTGAAATCTACATCGAGGAAGAAGGCACTACAGACTATTTTAGTACAGTCATCACACAGGTATTCACAAACCTCATTATTGGTTAGTCTAGCATCGCTGGCAGAAACAATGGTTAAGATGACGAAGCAGTAAATAGCTGTTTTAAATTGCAAAGTGTCAAAGTATTGATACCGAAGTACACAAACAAGAGAAGTCATATTTATATGTTTCCAGTTGTTATACTTGTCAAGTAACATTCTACATTTGTGGTCCATGGGCTGATAAAAAAAACGCTTAAGCGACCTTCGCCAGGTCATCCTCACAGGTAACATGCAGGATTGAAGAATTCTCACTTTTGCGCATTAAAATCTTTCCTTGCGATACCCACACGTATTTCCAATTTTTCTCCTTTTTGAGCTTTCGAGCTTTACCCAGCAGCATCTTGTTCTCGACACACAAATGCTCATTTATGTACACGAGGTCACTTGTGTCAAATCCCAGTCTATCTGCTTTGAGAGTTTTCTTCCGAGCAGCTGACAGCAACTTTTCACGAGCAGTTCTTGAGACGAACTTTAACACAACATTCGGTTTCTTCTTATCTTTCGAAGGCACACGATGAACTACATCAACGTCACCGTCAGTAACACTTGTCCCCAGACATTTTGCAATGTCCGCAACAGCCTTGCCTAGGTCCTCATTAGCTGCAACCGGAAGTCCTTGAATTTCAAGGTTCATGCTTCTACTATATTGTTTCAACCCTATTATCTCCTTCCTTGCCTGTTTAAGCTCCTCCCTCAGCTCTTCGGTCGCCGCGCGGCATTCCGCAGCTTCAGCCTTCATTTCAGCAAGTTCCTCCCTGTAACGTTCAATATCCCTCTTAAATTCTTCAAAACCATTATTCATAAACCCAATGGAGCTACGAATGCCACCAAGTTCATTGTGGATTTCAGTACTTGAAGCATCAACCTTCGCTACATCTTTTTTTATTTCTGTGGCGAATGCATCTAGCCTGACTACAAGCTCGGTGAGTACCTTGACAACTTCTTTGATAGTGCTAGGTTGCTTTTCCAGAGCCTTTGCAACATCCCCCAGGGCACCCTGCTCAGTTTCCGACATTGCCAAATGGCGAAAACCAACACCTAAAAGAGCACACTGAAGAAAATTCTACGACATCAAAGTGGACAGCTGTGGCAGCAGCAGCGACGAGACTGTCAGTGTTGTATCTAGGAAGCTTTATAAGAAAGATTTCAACCAACCTGAAAAATTGCAGGAAGCTAGTTAGGTCCAGTCCGTACGCCGTCGCCGCTGCTGCCAGAATGACCAAAATGCTCCGGCGAATACACCGCCCCCAGAGGAAGCGATAACAGTTCGCTGATTGCTTTAAACTTGCGTAGATTGCAGCCGCGTCGATTCAGTCACGTTGATGTCATCTTGCAGAAGGCAAGTCTGCGATGCGTTGATGATAAACGCCCGATCCTCGAGCAGGCAGCAACACGGTCTTGGTACTTGCCGCTCACTTCAGAAGCACAAGCCTCAGACCTGAGAAATTGCAGGAAGCTTGTTAGGTCCAGTCCGTACGCCGTCGCCGCTGCTGCCAGAATGACCAAAATGCTCCGGCGAATACACCGCCCCCAGAGGAAGCGATAACAGTTCGCTGATTGCTTTAAACTTGCGTAGATTGCAGGCGCGTCGATTCAGTCACGTTGATGTCATCTTGCAGAAGGCAAGTCTGCGATGCGTTGATGATAAACGCCCGATCCTCGAGCAGGCAGCAACACGGTCTTGGTACTTGCCGCTCACTTCAGAAGCACAAGCCTCAGACCTGAAAAATTGCAGGAAGCTAGTTAGGTCCAGTCCGTACGCCGTCGCCGCTGCTGCCAGAATAGTTAATAACATTACAGTTTGATATCGCTGGTAAAACTACCTGCTGGAAATTATTAGCCACTAAAGCGGCAAAATAAAGAACTGATAAGACGCACATTCTGTCTTACTGCATATCTGCTCAGTTTTCTTTCTTTCTTTTCTCTTTCTTTTCTTTTTCTTTTTTCCATGAATGTGAAATGCATATTTACACTGCAGTGCACTGTGTACTTTAGGTGACAGCATATGAGCGTATGGCAGGATGTAAGAAATCATTGTTTAGCAAAACCTTCCGGCAGTGTTCAAAAATACATTATGCGACTATAGAAACTTCATCAGGCATAAGAACATGCAATGGCCCTTAGCAACGACCCAATATTTATATGACTCCTTTGATGTCCTAATATTTATAATAGCTGCACTGTGGTTTGCAGCACAGCCAGCGCCTGCATGACACAGTTAATAACATTCATTCTTGGTTCTGATTCTCTGCTCTTGACACCTCCAGTGCGCCCTGTGCACCAGCTCTGTCTGTGTGATCCCTCCTACAATGTCGCACCGACGGCAGCACCAGCCATGCCAATGGTACAGCTAAAATTTTTTAATTCTGGGTATTATGTTCCAAATCACGACATAATTATGAGGCATAATTACGACATAATTATTACGGAATAATTTTGACCTTCTAGGGTTCTTTAAAATGTTCGCAATATGCAATATACGGGTGTTTTTGCATTTTGCCCCGATTGAAAGGCAGCTGTGGTGGCCTGGGTTTAACCACACCCTCAGGCTTAGCAGCGCAACACCAAAGCCACTACGCTACCACAGGAGGTAGTAGTGGAGCTCATTCCCCGATACAATAAAGGTTTTTCATGCATATCCTGTTATCACATTTATGTGTGTAATTTTTTTATTTTGTAGCTTTCTTCATTATGTATGTGTACATTGCTTCTTCAACTTACATTAATTTTCTTGTTTTTTTTTATCTAATTACTCCTTTTCTGGTACTATTGTCATGTGGCTGTGCACATAATTACTTATCACTGATTTATTTCCTATTACATTTGTGCCTTTCTGGATTTAGTAACACAAGATGTTTCTCTACAGTAACTGTTTGTGTGACTTTGTGTTTTAGTATATTTTGTAAGGTAGGTTCATGCACAATACAAGAAAATTGCCTCCTCACCGACAGCATGGTATGATAAGTGCACTTGATAAACTCAAGCTGGATGCAAATTTGCAATTTCTACTTAACTTTACAATTGTATTACCATCAACTGGCACGTAATTTATAATTAGATGAAAAGCACATAATTTATGTATTTCATATTTGGTTATGAGGAACTTTAGCAGCCCATGAATGATAAACCTGTGGCAAGCTTTGAAAGACAACACATTTGGTGCACTACACTTCCTATTGCCTTCCCATGTTTGCTTTGGGGTGACCATAGTTGCACTCAGCAATGTTAATCGTCAGTGGCATCTGTTGGAGTCTTGATGTCATCTTGCCAGGTGCAAGCTATAAGTCTCTTTCATTCGGTGGCACTTTCTCGACTAGTTCTTCCATGTGCTATCTGTGATGTGGTGGG
Organism: Dermacentor albipictus; assembly: GCF_038994185.2. Taxonomy (NCBI): domain Eukaryota; kingdom Metazoa; phylum Arthropoda; class Arachnida; order Ixodida; family Ixodidae; genus Dermacentor; species Dermacentor albipictus. The sequence goes on along the minus strand of NC_091823.1, from coordinate 141,385,559 downwards.
AGTATGTACAATGAGAGCACAGTGCAGCACCTGTGTGCCTCGTGGCTTTTGGAAATCAAGAATAGTGCAACCACAGGTGGGAGCCTTGGGTGGTTAAGCTTTTTTGACAGATGTGCATATGGAAAGATGAAGAGTATTTCTATTGGCTATCACAATAATTTCTATCCTACTTGTACTATATGAAAGGGTTTCCATGAATCCTTGTTTTAGAGCCCAGCTCTGAGGTGCCCGTTCCTGTGTTTTACATCGGCGTCGTCTCTTGGCGTAACCCCGCCGCCTCTTGCCACGCTGCCTCTTGCGATCTCCTGATTAGCAGGGCAGTCGCACCACACTTTGCTCCATTTGCAACTTGCCGCATGAGACGGATGGTCTCCGCCAGCCAATATATTGCGAAATGAAAACATGTTAGAGTTGCACTCAAATTTTGGAATGAGGAGTGTCGTAGTTGACTGTGACTTTTTTCTTTCTTTGTTTCTTTCTTCAGAAAATGTGACGTTATAAAAAGCGATCAAATTAAAGCAAATTAATGTGTTACGAGGATTTACCAGTGTGTCGTGACAACCGTGCAGGCATCAAACCTGTTCCTCACTTCCTTATTCCATGACTGACTGTTGTCCACGTACTGACATTTTATAAGTGCAGTGCCATATTGTCTCCTACCAAAAGCTTGCACGACACCTGCACTTCCAAAGCAGTGAATGCATGGGAATGGTGAACTCGTGCAGAAATGGTTGTTGCACGATGTCAAATGAAAAAGCATGGTGACGGCAGTGACTACTGCCCCGTCAAGTTGAGGATCAAAACGCTGTAGTCACTGTAGTAGGCCTGTAAGTTCAGACAAATTAGACATATGCAAGTTGTTAGGGTCTTTTAGGCTGCGCATGCTAGAGCGCTGATTGCATGGGGCTATCTTGCCTGCAACTTTCATTTGTTCTTTCTTTGTCCTTTTTGCAGGGAGCCCGGAGATGAAGCCAGAGACGAATTGCATGACACCAACATGTATGAAACGTCACCACCCACCACAGTTAGATTGACTAGAGCAACCAGTCCCTGCTCAAGTGCACCTTTGCATCAGCCTTGTACAGCGACTGAACACCATGCATGTTGGATAGTTGACCGTATCTCCCTCATCAATGTGTTTCTCTTTCATGTAAAAATGGAGCTGCGAGAAATGCCAGGGCAGAAGGGACAGCTGGCTCTTGTTGGTGTGCCAGATGAATGGTTGTTCCGGGAAAGTGTGTTGCCAGAACAGTACGATCAAGCAGTAGCAGCCGTGTACTGGCTTCTCAAGAAGCATTTTTGCATACGTTATCTCTCTATTCATCCATTTTTATTGTCAGAGCATGGTTCGGTCCTCAGCAATGGGCTCCAACATAGCCCTTCCATCAAGTCACTGAAAATCGACTTCAGTGAATCTGCTGCCACAGAGGCCCTCTTTGCCAGTTTGTGTACCCTGAGAAACCTAGAATCATTGGAATGCTTGGCACCAGGGCAACATCACAGCGAATTTCCAACCACTGCAGCGATGCTCTTGCGAGTGTGTCCATACTTAACGACCCTCAAGATTTCCGAATTCTGTATGGAGGACAACAACATGGCCACTGCTTTTGTTGCAGCTCTGAAAGAGAATTCAGCGCTGAGAGAGCTATCTGTACACGCTCCAATATGTGAAGCCAGCAGACACGAGTTTGCAGAGTACCTGAAGACCACCAGTTCATTAAACATCCTCAGCGTTGTAGCAGGCAATGATGAAAGGCAAACCTGCACCTGCTGGATGGCGGAAGGCCTCCTTGCCAGCAAAACTGTGAAAAAACTGGATCTCAGGAACATTCAATTTGACGAGAGGAGTGCCGAGCGGGCAGCAAGAGTTTTCACAGAAAATCAAGTTATGCAGAGCTTCAGCTTGGCGTGCTGCTCGCGGGGACAAATGCATAAGAGTGCTCTTTATTGCTGGCATGCATCACTCTCGAGCAATGAGACACTGGAAGAGCTCCGGCTTCCTATGGACATTTGGAGTACATGTCAGTGGACCGAATTCATTTGGATTACATCGAGGAGGTCATCTTTGAAGAAGCTTACTATTGATCAATCCACAGATCGCAAAAAGCTGCAAAGTTTGTGTGAAGTTCTCAGAAAAAGCGGTGCAGAAACAAAAGCCTCTCTTGGGACTGACATATTTTTTTTCTCTGGTGGGAATATAATTCAATCTGCCGCACTCACAAGTGTCTCTTTGTTTTGTTTTGGTGATAAGCGAAAGCAGCTGTTGTGCCAGCTGCGGACATCTAATCATATTACATCCGTTTGTATCGGAGTTGGAACAGGTGATGTTTCTCTCTCTTCAGCCGTTGCTGAATACATCAATGTGGCACCATCACTTCGAAAGTTGCGTTTGGAGTTGCTTACGGAATCTGGGGACCTGGCTGATAACACAAATAGATCATGGAAAATACTTGTCGAGTCGCTATCTAAAAATGTGACCCTGAGGGAGTTAGAAGTGTATGTTAAATTCCGCCCTAGTTTTCATGAATATGAAGAACCAGATCACGGGATCCAAGACATCAAGGATATACCGCATGAATTGGAGAAACTTGCTCAGGTGATTAAGTCTGGCCAGAAAATACGAAAGGTGCACTTCCGAGCGGAACATACAAGCCACATGACTGCCTTCCTTTCAGAGTTAGCCAAGGACATCTCAACTGAGTTCACTCTTGTCACTGTAACTCTAGCTGGTTCCTTGGCAGTAGAGTCTATGGCAGACTGCTTCCTTGTATGGGAAACAACACGTCGAAACTCTGGGCTGGTCACACGGGCTGCAGAATTTGTCTCCGGGCACAGACTGGACAGGTGAGCACATTCTGACCTTTTATTTTGATTCAACATTACATTTAACTTGATATTTAGCAACAGTTGCAGACGTAGTGGAAGTGCACACTTCACTGGGCAGTGTACAGTCAGGTGCTCTTGCAGCATAGCACTGGGGCTTCCAAAATCCTTCATTGAGCAATTCCTGGAGCTGTGCTGCAGGACTAAAATACTGTGATGGTCAAGCTCATCAACTACATCGCTAGTTCTACCACTGACCATAGCTGAGGGAGGTGGCTGCAGAGGGCAGTGGTGGCACCGTTAGAGGCATTGGTTGTAAAACAACAAATTAGACATCGGGAATGCCTAAATTAATTTGTTATACTGGCAAATTCATTGTAGGGGTCCTCACTTCAAAGGCTGTCACAGTGCACACCAATGATAGGACTTTAGCGGGTGGACACACGGAATCCTTCGTTGTGCAGGTAATGTCATTGTAGTAGCCTTCATTGTAGAAGTGTTTGACTGCTTGCAGTATACACTGCAAAATATCCAAACCAAATTCTTGTATACTGTCTGAAACAGTGATCATGCTTATGTATTTTCAGCAAGGTCCACATGACTAATGAGCAACATAAACAGTCCAGCTGACTAAGGTGTCATTTGTTCCATACATTCCATATTATAGAAAGCAAGTACTGCCCATAAATATTGGCAACACAGGGCGTGAGGTCTACTCTAGCCAGTTGCATAATAATTGCTTGGATTATAGAGGTTACCCAAAGCTCCAAACGGTTGATGACTAAAGAAACTGATTCAATGTTATGCAGCTGAAGGTTCTTTTATTTCTGCTTTTTTTAGAAAAGGCCTTCAAGAGGCCCTCCAACACTTTTCAAGCCACTGTTTTTCGGTCATGGGTTGGGAAGATTGATGGTTGGAGAGATAACTGAAACAAGAATGACAGTGATAGGGGTACGCAGTCCGAAGTTATTCAACCAATAAATTAAAGAATAGAAGAAATATATACGTACCCTCAACTCAAATTTTACGTTTTCTTCTGCCCCCGTTACTCTCACCTACTGATGTAACCCATCGCTGCCAATGGTGAAAGCTCGAAGCACCTACTTAGGAAGTTCACACTTCATGGCTGCCTACAATATCTATATTCACAGGCTCCACTGTGCTGATGGCACTGTTACGGTCATTACCATGGTAACGAACTACCTTTGAGCATTCTAGCACATTTCATGTTTGCCACTACTGGTTGAGCATGCTGGGACTGTGCAGTGTCTCTTTCCTTCGGTTCAGCACCATATGAACAATACTGACGAGCGTGTACTGCACATGCGAAATGAGGCGACCAGGTTGCTCATGAGTGTGCATAAGAGAGAAGGTTTTCAAAAGAATGGAAAGTTTGGCGAGTTGGTCTTGTTTCATGATAACGGGGCAGCACAAATGACAAGGACAAAGAAAGAACTGCACAGGACGGGTGCTGAACCTAAACTACATTTTATTCACAGAAAATGCTTGGTTAAAAACGCACAAGGAAGCGAAGTAACCTTGTTGAAAAAAAAAAGGCTGGATGCGTGCGTAATTTTTTACTAATGATTTTGAACTAGCGTGGCACAATTTGTACCTGGTTTCAGCATACAGGTTTTCTTGTACGGAGCATTCACTGCCGCCCCTGCTTGCATGATACGATGGTGCGCTTTTTTTTCTTTTTATATGCCAAAAACCCTGATTTAGTTTAGTGTTCACCTCTGCTCTATGTGCACTGTTTGGATGTACTGGTAGCATCTGACAGCTCTGGCATTTCCTCAATTCTGGAAGAATCCTTCAGAAACTTTTTTTTTTTGTATATGCACCAAGGTCACCTCAATGCACAGCCTTTAAGCAAGAAGTGTTTTGCTATGCCATGGCAAGGCAAGTTTATTGTAGATGTGACAGTGATTGCTGGAGGCTTAGGCACCAAGTCATTTGTTGTGCACGCAAACATCGTGCTCATCTTTTGGTGGCTTGTGCACCAAGCTTAGTACAGTAGCCTGCACCCTCAATGTCCAAATGTGGTTTCAGTGCTGGGATAAATGTATTAAAAAACTGCAGCCACTGCAGCCTGTCAGCTCTCTGCATAGTTAGCTCATATAAATACCCAGATAGCCCGATACATCCATTAGATGTGCATAATATGGTGCACCTTGGACATTCAATACATCCATTAGATATCCAGATTTATCCAGAAAACCTTTGTATGTATGGAACTATGGATCATTGCAAATACATGCCGAACATGCAAGTGGTACATTGTGAGAATGTCAGGGCTGGATATATGTAACATCTAATTGACCTCTACAACATCCTGTCGCCATATCTATTACCAGGGTGTCTACTCTCAGGGATATTGAGTAGTCTGGAAGAACTCGGGGAAAGCTGAGGGAATTTGCGCCTCTATCAGGGAAAATTAGCTGTAATTTTATTGAAAGGGTCGAAAGTCGTGGTAAAGCTGGCTCAAGTAACAGACAGAAATCGTAATGAATCATCTTTGATGCTGTGTCGTCGGCTGGAGGAGTTGCCAGTGTAGTCAACAGCCGACTCTCCGGATTCCCGGTAATTTGGACGGCTTTGCGCCACCACCACGTACCCCATAGAGTCAATGTATCAGAACGTCTGAAATTTCAGTTGCGAGAACTCTTCGCCGTGACCGCAGGTCCGAAGTGGCATTAATCAAAGCCACCGCCACTGCCATTTTTATTACCTCGCTGCCTCGAACCAGCGCTCTAGCACGCAGATCTGCTGGCAGCCGTAGCCACCGTGGCAACGCTAGACCTAGCAGCTTCGACGTTCACTATGAAGCTTTGTGCTGTTGGGTGCTGTGTTTTTTATTGAAAGAATTCGTTGCTGTCAGCAATGGCTCAGACTCTGCCTTTGTGGTCTTTGCGATTGGCTTAGAAGCTTGGAAAGCGCGATGCATTGCATGCCGGTTCCCGAAAGTCAGCTTCGCTTCTGTACAGAAATGTTACTTGGTGAACCATACACAAAAGTATTGCAGTGAAGTATAACAAGCATGGGAAGAGGCTATTGGCATGGGACACAGTATGTATACCTTAGACATGCGGGCGCCCGATATTGCTTGTCACAGTACGAGCACTGATATGCCTAATACGTGTATCGACAGGGCTTCAGAACGTTTCCGAATGTGCCTGTGGCGGTTTGAGTTCCTAAGGGCAGTAAATGAGGTATTTATTTTTTCCAGCTGGCCAATTTTTCTAACGTTTTCGCGGCCCCTAGGGAGTTTGAAAAATTGGACGTGAACTGTGCAACTGACCAAGAAGATGCTTCAAATGGTCCGCGGGGTGAATGAGTGGCGGAAGGAGGACAAGAACAGAAAGGCCCTACGCATTGAGGATTGAATGGGAAAGAAAGCGTGCTGCCACCATTTTGAAGGAGCTTCAGCTCAAAAAACTGTGTTGGCTGATGCCGAGACGCAGGTGTCCCTCATCCAAACCAAAATCCTGTGGTTGGGCAGCGCAACCCAGACGTAAGACGAGAGGAAGTACACAGTACAAGCTCAGACTAACAACTGGTTTATTTTTTCAAACGAGAGACTATAATATGCAGAAAATGTAAACACGTGTGAAGTGACGTTTACAAGGGTGTTAGCCTATCTTGCCATTCAAAAAATCAGTTTCTTTATCCTGCGGAGTGATAGAAGTCTGGCTGACGCATGTGCCTGAGTTCACATGCATGAAGTAGGCTTCCACCATCTCGCGGTTCATTTGATTCATATCTTTATACAATATTTCTGTCTGTTCAAACATAGCTTTGCATAAGCAAACTCTACAATGCGCGGCCAGGTTAGAACCTGTTTCATTCCTGATCACACCTTGGTGCTCCCTAAGGCAGATGTTAAGGCAGCCGAAAGTACTTTTTGCCGCACCAAAGTGGAATGACGTAGACCACTCCCACCGAGCTTTACACAAGCTGCCCCGAGTGTTTGACGCGGCATGTAGCTTTGGAAGCCTGTTTAGATCTATTGACAAAATTGCAAATCTTGTTTAAGGAGTTCTTCGTTGAAAAGACTACTTGAACACCATATTTCATGGCTGTCTTTTTTAACCCATGCCCCATCTGATGTACATAAGGGATGACTGTGTACTTTTTAACTTTTTCGATCTGTGTTTGGGGTGCTTCCCCTTTTTTTTATTTTCTTTAGCAGCCCTTCACATATTGACACCATAATAGATTTTGGAACACCGGCCTTCTCTAGACGATTGAGTTGCGAAAAGCTCGGATTGCTGAGGTAGTGGCATGACTTTCTAAGTGCGGAACCCAAAGACGTCATAGCAATTACTCTTTTCACTAGTTTTGAGTGTGCCGAGGCGTAGTTTAGAATTGGTTTGCTTGTCCTGGGGTTATATTGGCAACAAATACGTTGCGCTGTTAATCTTTACTGCAAATGCAAAAATTGAATTTCGTTATTACTTGGCAGTTTATGAGTAAACCTGAGACCCATTCCTTCTTTATCAAAGGCTGCGAGAATAACTCCAATATCTTTGGAACTGGTTGAGAGTGGATAACTACCATGTAGTCGTCAACAGACGTGAAGCACATGATCAGTGTTCCTGTTAATACGCTCTCGAGTGCCCTGTTCATCAGTGCTGAGAAAGATCTCGCTAAGAATTGGTGCGACCTGAGAGCCAATGCAGACCCCCTGCTTCTGAATCATAATTTCATTATCCTAGACAACGAATGTGGAATTTAAATAAACCAAGAATTCGAGAAACGACTGAACCGGGATGCCATTCTCATTTCTCAACTTTAACTCGTCGTTTTCCATAATGCAATCTTTGATTGTCTCGATCAGCTGATTTCTAGGAAGGGAATAACAAATCTGTGATGTTGATGCCAAACGCTGTGCATGTTGGATACACCCCTTCTTGTAAAAACCTAACGTCTTCCAAGTTTTTTTTACTTTAAATGGGTCTTCTAGCTGGAGCCGTGTTAGGTAAGTTCTGGATATAACCAGAAACTACGTGTTGCCATGTGTTTCTCTCGGACACAATTGTGCGTAAAAGTTGCGCAGGTTTATGCGTTTTTATCATAAGGAAAACCTTAAGGTTCGACCCCTGATTTTTGTTCACTGTCCCAGATAGACTCTCAGTGTTCAATTCCAGCAACAATTTCTTTGCTTGATCTTTTACTTCCTTAAGTTGAACGTGTACCTTTAAGTTTTTGTTAAGGTGGCTGAGGCTTTCTTAGAAAACTGCGCTTCTCTTAGGAGGACGAAGTACCCTTCTTTATCAGAGGTCAGTACTTTCACTTCATTTTCTCTTAAATATTGCACAAGGGGTTAAATCTTTTGCACTCAGCCATTCTGGTTTCCTTGATGTCTGACTAACACATCAGCACACTCAGAAATGCCCCTGAATTTTTCATCGTCTTCTACACGCTTGGACACTGATCTAACAGTGGTTATCTTATTGACAGTGTCTAGGCACGGCTCTAAGCAAAACTTTGGGCTTAATTCAAGAATGTTCATGTGCTTATCTGGAATGGCAATATTGGTGAGGTTCAGCACTTGGGTCGTGGGCTTTGGTTTCTTCTCCCTCGGGGGGTAGGGTGCGCCGGACGTTGTTCCAGAGGAATTCCAGTAAAGACTGGCTTGACCTAGACCACTTGTAGTACCGACGGCACTGTCATTGTCTTCCTTTCACAAAACTGCACACAGACTTCAGGCAGTCTCTCGGCAACCTGGCCTGGCTCATCCATTCGGACCGCAAGATCTTGCAAATCCTTCTTGTGTGGCCAACCAAGGGGCGGAAAATTCCACACAGGGCCATAGCTTCTTCTAGACACGTACCATGGCAAAGATGCCAAAATGCCAACCTTGCACGGCACTCATACGCGGCTATTGTCGCGGCCAAGTAGGCCGGGTCATGAAGGACTTGGTTAAAGACAGGAAAGAGTTTGCTTATGCAAACCTATGTTTGAAAAAAACAGAAATATTGTATAAAAATATGAATCAAATCAACCGCGAGATTGTGGAAGCCTACTTCATGCATGTAAACTCAGGCGCATGCGTCAGCCATGCTTCTGTCACTCTGCAGGATAAGAAAACAGATTTTTGGAATGGCAAGATAGGCTAACACCCTTGTAAACGTCACTTAACACGTGTTTACATTTTCTGTATATTATAGTCTCTCGTTTGAAAAACTAAACCCTTTGTTAGTCTGCGCTCTTATTGTGTACTTCCTCTCGTCTTTCGTCCGGGTTGCACTGCCCACCCATAGGAACAGGTTCAATTACCAAGTCGCCCAGCTTGCCATGGTGTTAATTCAGTGAAACACCACACTGAGGCGTCGTGCACGGGCTGAGAGTATACCTCAACTGTCCTGACTTATATGTCAGGACAGTTGAGGTTGACTCACAAACTGTTGAGAGAGAATCTCAATTGTGACAATGTTCAGGCCTCATATCACTGAGCTTGCTATCATATTAGTGACGGAATAGTGTCTCAAATGCAGTTATTTGCAGACGATTGCATCCTCTATAGAGTAGTCACTTGTGACTGTGATGCTGAGATCTTTCAGGAAGGCTTGAACAGAATCTTAGAGTGGTGCGTCAAATGGAATATGAATTTGAATTTGTTCAAAATTGTTCATATGAAATTTACAAGAAAGGAAAACCTTGATATGCAACCATATGTTATTAGGAATGTAATGTTGGAACAGGTATCCGAATTTAAATATTTATGTGTTTATTTTACTCCTGCTTTAAATTGGCGCTGTCAAGTCGATTATGTCGCTGCTAAAGCATGCAAAAGCCTGGGATTTCTTCGCCGAAATGGAAACACTTTTCCACAGTCATGTCGGGAAATTTTGTACAAGACTTGTGTGAGGTCAGTTCTGGAATACGCGTGTACGGTTTGGGACCCGCCTACTCGTAGAGATAAAGATAAGCTGGAGTGGGTGCAGAACATTGCCGCTCGTTTTGTATCTGGCATACGCGGGGCTCAGTACAGTGAATTGCGTACGAAGGAAGCACTCAACTGGGAATTGCTAGACATGTGCCGTAAGAAAGAAGTTGAGTCTGAAGTTTTTCCATGCTATTTATTATACAGCTGTTCGGATTGATTGCGAAAAGTTTATGCAAGAGCCTTTTTATAGATTCAGTCGTGTTGACCATCATTTTAAGGTCCATGAATTTGCGACAAAAACTAAATTGTTTAGAATGTCTTTCTTTCCCAAAACCATTGGGAACGGAATAGACTGCCGGGTGATGTTGTGAGGGTTGAATCAAACGATGCTTCCTTTTTGATGTTGTAGATTGTAGATGTGCATTGCTAAGGGCTTTGCCTTTTTTTTCGTTTTTCCTCTTTTGTTGTCACATTTAACACTGTCCAGGAGCAGAGGTGCCGTATGTATATCTTCTTGTACCCCTCCCCCCCACTGTAATGCCTTGGCACTGTGTTCCTTAATAAATAAATAAATAAATAAATTGATAGAAATAGTTCATATTCGAAAATATTTGCGTCTGCATGCATCTCCTTTTTATTCGTATTTGAGAATGTCCGATTCCAATTGCATTTTTTTTTCAGACATTTTATTTGCTGTGCATTTTACTAACCCCCCCCCCTTCTATTCTCTTTTCGAATAACATAAATACTGCTCCTTAGTATTCAAATTGGATTAAGCCTTTTAAAAAAATTTTTTTTCGCATGCTTACTAGAGAGTGACAGCATCGGGCGATATGGTTTCAGCCCGTCTTGACATAAAACATAGTTCTTCATCACTCGGGGAATTCTGCAAAGGCACTCAGGGAAAACCTGGGAAACTCAGGGAATTTGGAAATGTCAACTTGGTAGACACCCTGATTGGATCCGCAACATCCACTAGATGTTACCTACAGCTAATAGATATCCATATTAACCACACTTACATCCAGAAGACATCCATTGTACTAGGTATGGCTGTATCTGCAACATTTAATATATATCCACATCGACATCCACTGGATGTGCATTGTACTATTTTTGGCTGTTTCTTATATTAGTCGTGCATGCATGCATGCACTGGGCCTCTTCAATTTGTTGTCCCAGACTGCCCCAGACTGCTTGAAACGCTATTACAGCCAGTGAGCGTTGGCATATGCAGCTTCTTGGACGGTCTTGGACGGTATGAGATAACAAATTAAAGAAGTGACACTACTACTAAGCCAAGAAAGACTCAAGTTGTCACCACCAGCATCTTTATTGTGAAACCTCTTATTGGTACCAACCGTTTGACAAGTATGCAATGATGTATCTATTCGGTTACCTTAAAGGCCCAGTGGGGGCATTGCATAGGGGGGAAATGATAACAAAACGAGGATACATTGTAACTCATTGAAAATAACTGTAGCTGCAAAAGCAAAAACAGAAAGAAAAAGAAAAAAAAAGAGAAGAGGAAGCGAAAGCGCGATACAAAGCAATGAATATAGTACATACTACAGCTAACAAAAACTGCTAACAAATACACAATGGTGCAAACATCGTAATATAGATTCCTGTACACATAAGTGAATGTAAAACAACGGAGCGAGAATTACAATGGCCAAATAACCTATAAGAGGCTTTGCAGTTTTCAGGTGCTCGGCACCAAATACACTGAACCAAAGAGGGGATCTGCAATTTAAAACTACAGGAAAGAAAAATAAAACAGTTACATGACACAAGTGAACTGAATCTGAAAGTGATAGAAGTAGGAAACAACATCAATAATGTTCAAGAATGTGCCCTTTACCTGGCTAACAAATGTACCATAATTGGTAAGACATGCAACACCTGAGAGCTCATTCCAGTGTCTGATACAACAAGAAGTGGCGAGTAAAAAAAGGGTAGTTCATGCATATATAGGCAGCACTTTAAAGGAATGGTTTAGTCGAGGAAAAACGCGATAAGCTGGTGTGATGTAACAGGTGGTGAAGGGTGAATGACTGTGATAAAGTTCTTGGAAAAAAGACTGCAGTGCCTGACTCCTGTGATCTGCAAGTGAAGGTAATTTGAGCTATGTTCTTATTTCCGTTACGCTAAATGTTCGAGAGTACTTCCTTGCAATGAAACGAGTGGCTTTGTTCTGTAGCGATTCTAGTTTGTTGATTAGGTATAATTGATGAGGGTTTCATAATATAGATGCACACTATTTTTGAGCGCACTAATGTAGTGAGCTAGTAGTTTTGTATCAGTATTAGCAGAGTGTAGGTTGCACCTAATGAACCCGAACGCGCAAGATGCTTTGCTAACCACCTCATAAATATGTAGATTCTATGAAATATCCTGTCAAATTAATTCCTAAATATTTTACGTAAGGCACTTTGATGAGCATGTTATTTAATGCATAACAGCATTCAACTGCGCTGTTTGATGTAGTAAATGCAATGGCTTTTGTTTTTAAAACATTTCCATCTGCCACATTTCGCACCATTTATTATTGTTTAGATCAACCTGGAACGTGTCAACATCCTATATCATGCAGTCGTCAACAAACAATTGTACTGTAGATCATATGTTAGCATTTAGGTCGTTCACATATATCAGAAGTAAAATCTGTCTAAGTACAGTTCCCTGGGGCACCCCAGATGGAAATGACTTGTGCTAATTGAGAAAGGTGTTGGTTTACGGAGACTCTCTGTGAGCGGCCCATTAAAAAGCTTTCCATCCACTTGAGAATTTTCGTGTTTATGTTTAGGGTGAAAGTTTCTTTAATAAGCGGATATGTGGAACCTTATCAAAAGCTTTCTTGACATCTGTAAAAATGGCATGTACTTCCGATAAAGAATGTATGGAATTATGGAGATCAGTAATTAATTCGAACTGCATTTCACAGGAATGTCCCTTTAGAGAGCCCTGCTGATTATGGAAGAAAAAATTGTGCTTCGTTAGGTGTTTCATAACTGCTGATGATATGGTATGCTCTAGAAGTTTACTAGCGATGTTAGCGAAATAAGTCTGTAATTCGAAGCTATTGAAGATTCACCAGATTTTAGTATGGGAATAACATGAGCAATTATCCAGTCATCTGGCACATGCTCAGAGTCAATAGACTGCTGGAACAAGGCAGCTTAAATGTTGCATATGGAAGCCTGAGCTAGTTCCAGAAGTTTTGGGCATATGCCATCAGGACCTGGTGAAGAGTTAATTGGCAATCAATCTATAGCTGCTGATATGCCCTGAGGGGTGATGGTCATGTCATCCATGTTAGCACTTAAACATGTAAAATGCAGGTCAGAAGGAAGGGGTAGTTCATGGGTAAATACAGAGCTGAAAGGACTGTTAAATTCCTCAGCTGTCTCTGTCGGAAGAAATTGTCCGTTATTATTAATTGATATAGGAGCCTGCGAATAGTAGGAGGGGTTAATCACTTTCCAAAACTTTTTTGGGTTGCTTCAGAGAAGAGTGGAAATGTTGTTATTGTAGAACTTACCTTTAGCTGTTCGAATTTCATTTCGACAAAGCTGTGCATGTTCATGGTACAGTTTCCAAGTTTGATCAGATCCTTTTAGTTTCGCTTTTGATTATAAGTGCTTCTTTTTGTTTATGCAGCGTTTGACGTACGTGGTAAACCATATGTTTTTTATAGATGTGATTGCTACCTTCAGAATGTATTGGTGATTACGTGAGGCAAGTTTGTCTCGAATGATTCTCCAGTTTTCATCTATTTATTTATTTCACATACTTTCAAGGCCCGAAGGCGTTACAGAAAGGAGTGGAGTCAAAACAAGAAGTAATGCAGTAAAAATACAAACAAAAAGTATTAACAAAAAATATTAACAAAAGCCATTCTGAACGGCGGTCTTGAAGTTAGTAGGGTCGGTGATAAGTGCGATTGATGCGGGAAGGTGATTCCAGTCCGTGCTTGTCCTGGGGATGAATGAGTCACTGTACCGGTTTGTATGGCACAACGGCACCCCGATTTTAAGGGTGTGGTCAGTGCGGGCCGAAGTATAAAACGGAGGGGCAGGAAGGGTTTCTTTTAAAAAGGGGTTCAAGTGAAAAAACTTTGTGAAAAAGGGAGAGACGGGAAGATTTGCGGCGTGACGAAAGATCAGGTAAGTTAAGAGTTCGTTTCATTGAAGAGATACTTGCATAGCGAGAATAATTAGATAAGACAAAGCGTGCATTGCGGTTTTGAATACTTTCAACAGTAGAAACTAATGAAGACTGAGTCGGATACCAAATGGCTGAAGCATACTCCAATTTGGAGTGAACTAAAGTTTTATAAAGAGTTAGCTTCAGGGAAGAAGGGGCAGAGCTAAAGTTACGGCGCAAGTAACCAAGCATGTGATTAGCGTTTTTAGCAACATAGCCAATATGCGAGTGCCAAGAAAGGTTATTTGATATGTGAAGGCCGAGATACTTGTAAGAGGTAACTGACGTCACAAGTGCACCATTAATAAAGTACGTGTGCGTGGCAGTGTTACGAGATATACACATGGCCTTGCATTTATTTGAATTTAGTTGCATGCACCAATTAGAGCACCACTCAATTATGCAATTATGGTCGTCCTGCAGCTCTTGGGAATCTGAAGGATTAGTAATTTTACGGTAAAGAACCCAGTCATCCGCGAAAAGCTTCATGGAAAAGGAAAGAACGCAGTTCAGCAGATTGTTAATATAGATTAGATCTATTCCGCTCAGATGGATTGAACATAAAAAGTCTGCCACAAAGGATGGCATTTCATTGTTTATCATTTCAGAGTTAGCACGCGAATAATCAAATATGATTTTCCTTTTTTGCTTCGAGAACTTGATTTGTTGCATAAAATTCACAGTGCAGCACTTTATGGTCACTTATGCTTTGAAGCTTATAGATTTTCAGATTTTTCTGAGTGTGTGGTTAGTACGAGGTCAAGGATTGCAAGGCCACGTGTCAGATACACAATATATGCAGTGAACACAATGTACATGTACGCAATATGTGCCGTGAAATACAATGGCAGACTGCAGACATTACAGGCAAACTAAATTTCTGCACATAATGAAAAGCTGCCTGTCTCATGAAAATAAAGTGGACACTAAAAATACAACATAGTGCCATCTCTTGGTTTCTGAAAGGCAGAATGAGCACTTAACGCATGAACCAATACAAAAATATCACATACGCATAACAGCTAAGCATAAACATACCAAAGGATAACTAGAATAAGAGAGTAAAATCAACACTTGAAAAGGAATCCGTCTCTCACAAATCAAGGCAATTTCTTAGGTGAGCAATAGCGCAGTGTTAGCTGCACTCTCTCCAGTAAAATAAAGCACAGAGGCACATTATGAGACTTAATTCTCATGAACAAAAACGAAAGCAGGATTCACATATGGAAACATCGAAGCATTGTTTGACTTGCCTTGTAATTCAGCAAAAGAAAAGTAATAGAAATGGCATGGTGAAAGATAAAGGGGAGCAACAGCTGAAGCCTGAAAACAGCAATATCCTACAGGAAAAACAATTTGAAAACCACCAATATGTTAGTACAATGATAAATGTGTAAGGAGGCAACCCCCTGCAGCAAAAGGGTGCCAAATTAGCTTACTTAATTATTTATATATTTATTAGTTACCTGCGTCGCCTCGTAGGGCATTACAGCAGGGAGGTTACAGACTTGAATAAATACATGAACAATATATTTCAATGCGTGGAAAAACGCATCATTTTCTGTGATGTGTACAATGCTTGATGGCAAACTGTTTCAATCTCAATCAGTTCTAACAAAAAAGGAATAACGGAAGGCGTCACCCCTACAAGAAAATTCCCTCAACTTCAAACAGTGGTCAAGTCGCTTAGATATGTAGTGTGGTGCCTGGATATATTGTTCACGGTTTATACCTGTTTTAGAATAATAAATATTGTGGAAAAATTTTAATCTGATATGTCTTCTACGATCCTACAGCTCTTGCCATTTAAGTTTAAGTTTGCTTTCTGTCATGCTAAGCTGTCGGCTATAGTTACAAAGAACAAACATAACTGCCCTATTCTCGATTTTTTCTAATTTATTTATAAGCTCAGATGTGTCTGGGTCCCAACAAACGCATCCATATTCAAGTATTGAACGTACATGACTGAAATACAACTGCGTTTTTAAGTTACTCGGTAAATGACTAAAATTGTGCCTAAGAATCCGAAAATTAATGCTGCCTTATTTCCAATATAGTTAAAATGTTTGTTCCATCATAAATCGGAAGTAAAAAACACACTTAGATATTTAAATTCCTTGCTTGTGTTTAGAGTTAAATCATGAATTCTACACATATACGGATGATTAGCTCTTTTTCTTGTGAAGGTGACATGTAGTCTTATTTATATTGAATGACATATCCCAATGCACACACCAGTCTGCTATACTATTTAAGACAACTTGCAGGATTTCTGAATCGGAAATGGCATCTACGACTGTGTAAACAACACAATCATCAGCAAACATCCTGAAGGAAGACTGTGTACACGGTGAAATATTATTAATATACAACAAAAATAATTGTGGCCCCAATACTGAGCCTTGGGGAACTCCCGATGTAACTGATGCATATTGCGAAGATATACTATTCAGAACCACAGCCTGTTTTCGCAATGACAAATATTCGGCAATCCACGCTATTTTACCATCCAAGTTATAAGCTTTTAATTTGGAGAGTAGGAGACTGTGTGCGACTGCATCAAATGCCTTGCGAAAATCTAGGAAAACGCAGTCCACAATATCAACTGCCGTGGCTAAATTGTGAATAAACTCTGCCAACTGTGTATTGCAAGATAAGCCATGCCTGAAGCCATGTTGGCTGGGCCTTAGGAGATTATGTTTAGAGTTAAATGGGCCATAACGCAACTGTATATTACATGCTCAATAATTTTGCAGGTTATACTAGTTAAGGAAACGGGCCTGTAGTTCTGAACGGAGTTTCGCACCCCACTCTTATGTATCGGCATGACTCGCACTTATTTCCAATCATGTCTATTTCATTTAGGGACTCGTGGAACAACCGGGTGAAATAAAAGCATAATGCGTCCGCACAATTCCTTATGATAGCGGCAGGAATGTCATTAGGGCCGCATGCCTTAGCCTGGTTCACATCTTTTAATAATTTACGGATACCATCGACACAAAAGGTGACTTCTGGCATGCGGTCTATTTCAGCAGGTAATTCAAAACAAACAGTACGGGAGCCAGGCGGCAAAAACACAGATGAAAAACAACGGCTAAAAATTTCAACTTTAGACTCATTGTCATGAATAATTGTTTCCTCATTTTTCAAAGCAGGTATCATTCTGTTGTTCTTGCCATTACGCTTGACATACCTCCAAAATTCTTTGGTATCCCTGACAAGTCTTTCTCCTAAATTTAAAAAATACAAGTCCTTAGCGATGTTGGACTTTTGTCTAAATTCAATTTTTATTGCTTTCAGCAAGGGTAAATGCTCTGGCGAATTAGATGCCTTGTATCTTTGATAATTTCGTCAACTTCATAAAGTGAAAAATTTCAGCTTCTTCATAAAGGAGAAAATTTCAGAACATAGCTGCCACATAAAAAAAAGTTTTAACATATTGTTTTCTTACAAATAAAAACTCCTGTAAACAGCACAAAGCTGTTATAATTCCGAAGTACCTTAATTTTCGCCTCATTTTCCTTAATGTAAGCAAACATGCAGTCCAAGTACAACCCATGGTATACTCCATAAATTATTCAAGTAGAATAACTGTACCATATACCATATTTCCATGCGAGTGAGACTACAGCCGATTCGTGTGCAGATTCATGGATCATAAGGAATTCCAATGTAATTGTAGTTAGTGGTTACCTAGTACCACAGCACACTTGGCATGTACTAGTCAACCAAGTGGAGTGGCACCAGGCCACAACATGCTGCTGAGAGTGCTGAGCTAGTCGTAGCAGTATCAAATCGGCCCTTTCCTTTTAAACCGTCTCAATGCTTTCCATACACTCAGCTTGACACCCGGTAACAGGATTCTACATTTGTCACATTTTCTAAAATATACAGCACTCCTTGTAATGCAATCAGGTGCCACAAAAGGTCAAAGCATTGATTCAGCTGGTGCTGGAGATAAGCTGCTAGATCTAGATCTATATCTCCGTAATGTTATCTGGTTGGCGTTCATACACTGGGCTCAACATAGCAGCAGTGATTAATTGCACTGGTCCCCTCAGCAGTACAATCAAGGTGACATGTTGCAGTGAGTGCTCATCTTAAAGTTGCCACTTCAAAGGGAACAGTTTTTTTGTGCACGGAAGATAGTCTTGTAGTCACTACCGGGATTACAAGTTAGACCTCTACCTGTTTCAAAAGAGGGAGAAAATTTGTCAGGACTTCTATAGGCGTATGATATGATGCTATGTGGAGCTGAAGGGTGAATCGTACTTGGAAGGTCACTCTCTTGCTGGCTGGCTTGAGAATCCTAAACATGAAAAAGAGGACAGGATCTACAACTATGCAAACACATTGCTTATTAATTACCCCGCATTCAGATATGCACCCTTACTTGAAGCCTATGTTTGACTTTGTCACTATAAAGACAGGCGTGAATGTGCCCAAGACACTCATTGCCTTTCCTTGGGTGCGTTCGCGTTGGACTTTTATCTTGACCAAATCAAGCACGGGCTTCAAGTTAAAGCACATTTCTTAATTGGGTGTAAGACATATGAAGTAGCTTAAGGTGCCTTAAGTAACCGGTTTTCAGCCTCTCTAAATTCAGCAATTAGGTTAAAATACCAGAGTAGAAATCCACAGCTATAGCATCTCCTTTATCATGGAAGCAGATCTATGGTATCTGCTTAAATGGTACCACTGACAATTAAATTTGACCTTGCAAGCAGTAGAGCACAGCGAAGCTTTATATAATGTGCAAAAAGATTGACTGTGCAAGAGCACGTGAAAGTACATGGCTTGTACCGACAAATCATATAAGCAATTAATACTGCATGCTATACACAGAAGCTATGTAAATATACAGAGGAGCAACAAAGTGCGCAAAAGATTACCTAACTCTACAGACAGCCCTTATTACAAAAGACCTCCACCAGCAGACAGAGCAAAAGCAATGCCTTAATGGTGACTACCTCACAACATCGAGCAGCACTATCGCAAGTGTGTTCCAGAACCACAAAAACCATTGTGCTGTTATGCATAATACCTATGGACCACGAGAGGCACAGCACAAGAAAGACCAAGACGAGTATGAGAAGCTGAGCTGAAACACGGGACAAAGGGAGAGAGACAAGAATGTTGCTTGTCTATCACAATTTGTTTCGGGTTGCAGTTGAGCTGTTAAAATTCATTTTAGCCATGCACCAATTGGCTCAGTTTAATACTATTCCAACAAGAAACACCGCCGACATGCCTTGAAGGGTACTGCCAAAATCGTGCGCTTGCATTGTGCATCAGCCTTTCCGGCCCATGCTAAGCACTCATTACTGGCATAAAAGAGAAGAAAGTACAAAAACAAACTGCCGGCATACCTTGAAAAGCATGTTGCTGCTGACGATGGGACACCACTGCAGACATGGCAAGAATAAGAAACGAAGTGTCACAGCATCAGCACTGCAGCATAAAGGTGTTTCGTTGTGGGAAAAGAAAGGTTGGCGCTATCTTGCTATCTTCTGGAACCCTTGAGGGAGCATGGCATAGAGGAGTACAGCTCAGTACCAGCATCAAAACACAAGCTTGCACATGCCCGCATACGCTTGCTTGCTGCGTCATTGCAATGGCTACGCTGGCTGCGCTTATAGCAACATATGACAGGCACGACTGTGAGGCTAATTAGTGAATGGACAATAATGCTACGTAAAATCTGTTGAAACCATTCAACTTTTCTGACGTCTTTAAACATCATTTTTTGTTTAGTGTGACATTTATGGCGTGCTTCTGGCTCTTTTCGTTCGATGCATATGGCTTCCGAGACTGAGTGTGAAGTATCAGAGGCCATGCAGCAACTTTCACACGTGAGGTTTGTCACCATTTTAAAACGTTTGGTAGTGCTTAACAAAAGTAGAGTCCCTTCGTATAATATCCATGTGTTTATTTTCTGCTATATATCAGTTAATTACTGAATACGCTATACCTTACTTTTTCAAAGCTGGAAAAAAAGAAGTCTACAGAACTCAGAATCTGCAAATCTGCTCGTACATTTTTCTTTTGCCTTGCCCACTGCTTGTGCATTTTATTGTCCTGAAAAAAATGTACATTTCATGCACAAACATCCATTTTATGAATTCCCAATGATCGATCGAAGTCCAGCAAAAGAATGGGACGTCCTATGGAAATTCATTACATGTGAACTGATGATACAGTCCGTTATAGCCGCGCCAACTACAGGCATGAACTGCGTAGCATTCTCCACGTCAATATCATAGAAGGGCGCATACAATATATACATGCGAGCGCTTTGGGGGGCCTACAATGCATGTCTAAAGTACAAACATTATGGACGTTCCATGGACATCAAAAACTTTATGCAATGCAGATCTGAAGTACTGTTTTCAGAGACGTTCTGTGGACATCCAAAATTTTGCCCGCTGTATGTCTGATGAGTTAACTAAATAGATGCTCAGTGGACATCCAAAACTTTCATGCTACTGTATGTCCTTTAGATTTATGTGCATGTAAAGGATGTTTCCAAGGCATCCCATTTTTTGCTGCACGTTTGGATCAATCCGGTACATCTATTGGATGTTTGTGGCTATCTGGGTATGGATCAGTTGCATTTTCTTAAGATAACTCTTACTATGCTCACAGGCGTTATGCAGCAGCCTTGGAATTCGTTGGGTGCCGTCGTCCTCTCCTCGAAGAGTTTGCTCAGCAGCAGTCTCTCACAGTTGTGGATGCCACTCGCATCATTCAACGTGCACTCAGGAGTATTGAAATCATGCACGATTTCATGCGCCTTGTTGGTGTTGTCCGGGAGCGTGTCGTGTGCCACCCACGCAAGGATGGTCGCCGTCAACTAGATGGCCTGGATGACGACTGCTGGAGGTTGATTCGTCGCCACGTTACCCTCTTCGATGTCGGAACACGTACAACACGTTCTTCGTTAATGGATCTGTAGCAAGAGCAACCTCAAGCAGTGCATGCAGTGTTTTTCAGTTGAAGCCGATTAACAACTGCACCTTCACAGTTCCAAAGGACTTTATAAACTTTCACTGTTTTACGACATGATAAACTATATGTGGACAATCTGAACGACTGCTATAATGGTGTGTTACTACTTTGTCCTTTGCTATGTAAATGTGCACAATATCTTCATTATAGCTGTAGCGAGAGGACATTGCCTGTGTAAGTGGATGAGCAACAGTTTCCAAAGAATGCCAGTCGGTGTACATACCTTTGCTATGTTAAAGATGTGATACATTGTTGTTTGTTTTTAAAGACTTTGTCACTTTAGTTATTCGATATATCCTATTGTGATAGTGCTTTTCCCAAGCTCCTGCAACATTTTATGCAAATCTTTATGCTACTTCAACCGTGAATCCAGGGGCTTCCATAGCTATCACAAAAGAGTTTCGTATTTAGTGAGCGCTAATGTGTAGCGGTCACCTGCTCATTAGGGAAAGCGTCAAGGAATTACCTATGGCATAAGGAGTAGGGATACAAATCTATCAATAAGAAAAAAAAACATTATCAACGCTACTGTCAGTAGCACACTACTGATGGTACTCCATAATGCCACTTTCAAGTGGCATTATAGTACTCTTGAATTACAGCATCAGTACCAGCATAATGAGTGTTCTCTGCTACTGGGCAGATAATTTTTGAAAGGAGGAGCACACTGAAAGGCAAGAATGTTGACATTCTTATGGTTATTCACCAGGGTGCCTAGATGACATATGGCTAAGTTGCACATCTAACGGTTTAGTTAGAGCAGAATGAATGTGAATGAATGTGTAAACTGCACAACTACTTTTTATTGCATCTTGAAATCTGAAAACAATAAAAAAAGATCTACATACTAACTTTGTTGGTCCAGTGTAATGATGGTTAGTTTCGAGTAATAACGTAGTGGAAGCTGTAAAGTTTAGGATTTTAACAGCACAGACAAATAGTTGAACTTCTCAGAAATATGTTGAGCAGAGTGATTGACAGTCAGATATGTAATAACTTATAATGATTACTAGCCAACGACTATCAATAGCATTATAAATGGCAAATGTCAATATTTAGTTCTACAATTTTTCTACGTTATCGATAGTGAATTTACACATTGTTTTGCATCACTAATGAGCAGCCCTTCTGACAATTACTGCTGCACTCAGTCTTTTTTGTTTGCTTTGTGTTGTTGTTTTCAAAAAGAGCTTTGTTGCAACTTTATTGTGCAATACCATGTGACCAATGCGCCAAATCTCAGACACCTCTACTAGAGTCTCAAGGTTAATGTAACAAAAGCCCCTTCATAGACGTTTTCTCCGACCAGGTTAAGTACCGCCAACCCGCCCTCCGGGCTCCTCTCCCACTCAACCTCTCAGCTACCGGCATCCAGCAAAACTTGTGTAGCTTCAGCTTCCTGTTTCAAGCGGAAGTGACGCCAAGTTTCTTAGCATTGTTTGCTTTCGCCGCGTCGATGGAGGGACTTTAATTGTACTAGCCGCAATTTAAACTTAAAGCATGTCCATCCAAGCATCACCACCACTGTAATTGGCGATCTGGTCGTGTTCACTTCTTCACCTCAACCTGTGAGTGGTAGTGCTACCAGACACAACATACAGTGGTTGTGGAGAGGAACATGAAGGTTTGGCAATGTAGTGCGCAGGAGCTTGGAGACCAGTGCCATTTTTTGTGTCTGTGAAAACGCACTGACTGTGCGCTACAACTTCAGTGGAATTCAACAGCTTGTCCCCTTCTCCATTATTCTTATACTGATTATCGCAACTCTAGAAACTGCTAGCAGAGCATTGCATAACAGGCATGGATATTGCTGTACTTCTCTGCTAAAGCACAGAGCCCCTCCAGCCAGCACGTATGCAGGGGCCTTAGTGAAGGAGTTCACGACGTCAATTTGTACAGAAGACGCATAGAGCTTGAATAGTTTGAAGCTTGTCACGTACAGCAGATCGAAAGTAACAAACGGTCAAGTATGTGCACTACATGAGGAACTGCAGTGACACGAAGCTATAATATACAACAAGTTCGAATTTGTGTTGAGGGCATTCAGTGATGTGGTGAACACAAGTGTGTTTTTCCTATGCGATGTAAGTGGAGGTGCGCAGTGAATTGGTGTGTGTGTGTGCACGTGTTGTGATGCATGCACAGTTGTACAGCGAATTGTTGCGTGTGTTGTGATGCAAGCAAAGGTGTACGGTGAATTGTTGTGCATTGCAACATGAAATTACGATGATTCTTCTTGCGAGCATTCAGAGGACGAACAAGGTAGTACTTCGGGTGGTAGGTCGGTCATACTTGTGTTTTTGCACTTCTATCTGTCTCTCGCCTGAATGCTAAAGCCATTTCATCCATGTGGCAACAAAGATTTGTTTTGGCAATAAGAAGTCTAGAGGAGCTTTATTTAGCGTTTCTTAGTTTTACTCAAACGAGAATTTGATGCACTGTGGTTTATTCATTTGTTGAAATGACATCTACTAGCTAAGTGAAGGAGTTGAATTGATTTGCTGAATGCTTAAGATTTGTGAAGCAAACGTAAAGTTGGCTCATAGTTACAGCTACTGTACAAGTACTGTGTGTTAGATGTGCTACTTAGTCAGAATTTCATATGCCTACATTTTCCATATGTTCTGCTCTGAAAGGCTAACTTCATCCACCCAAGAGTCCCCGAGGCAACAAAGGAAATCCAAACAAGAAAAACCTGTATGAGCTTCCTTCATAGCTTCGGCTACTGTTGGGTGGACGAAAAATGTTCCCTTTCATAATTCTTCCTCTACCTTGCGGGCTTCCACAGAACTAATTTTCCAGTGCTCTGTTCTCTGCAGTGCAGGGGTATTGAAATAAAATAGGTTCTGTGACAATCGTCTAATGGGAGGAAGTCTCATCATATGGACAATTGCTTCCTGCCTGATTTAGCAAAATGGTAGAGGTTTCTTCAGTAAGCAGACTTCGCAGGTGAAAATTTTTGTCCCTGTCCAGAAATCAAACTTAGCTCCCTCACCCTGGTCAAATATGTTCAAAGTAAAGCAGAATTGGGCACAAAACTAATGCAACATTAGCAAACAAATTTTGCATTTATTTCACTTTTCAGTTAACAGCATAAGCTTGTAGAGCAGTCCATAAGCCCATTGATCTATTCTTGTTCATATATGTTGCTTTATAACAAATGTACAGTTGTTTTGAAGAGTTCCTGCAACAGTTTTTGAGCATGCTAAAATGCTTGTCCATCTACTACAGAACGCTATGACAAATGCCTACTGAACATCATTACAGTAAAACTTTGTTAATTCAGATTCCATGGGAATAAAAAAGATCTCTGAATGAAGTGAACATGGCATTATCGAGCGTATCAAGAAAACAATAAAGAAATTCCTGCTACATCAGCAGGCTTTTACTTACTGAATGAATCAGCAAATCCTGTTTCTATATTGCACAAAAGCAGTGCAGGTGCTGCGATTCCTGTAATCTCGTGATGCTAGCGCTCGCAGTAGTGAAGGCCTCGTGACTTCCTTTGCAGCATGGCCATTGCACGCGTCCTCATCTGAAACGCGCGCACATCCAGATTTTTTTCGTTAGTGAACTGGTCGCCAACAGATCGTTCATCCATCGCGATGTAGCCGGTGCTCTTCATTCTTTTACAGCTTTGCACAGAGTCAAAATGGAACTACTTTTTGCCGCAACCGCTGCAGACAAAAGCCCGGCTGCTATCGACACGATCATGGATTGCGCCTACACAGTTCGAAAGGCATGCGGCGGACGTGTGTACAGAATTGAAATGAAACTACTATTTGCCACAGTCGCTGTGGAAGAAACCGTGGTGGCTATCAACGTGATAGTTACTATGCCGTTATGAAAACACGTGGCCAATGCTGTGTTATGTCTGCTCCATTCCCTGAAAAGTCCAGTTTCTTGGTGTGGTTCAGATGGAGTCTCCTGGGAGATTTAGGCCAGCACTGAATGTAGCGGTGAGGTCACTCTTCGCTGCTCTCTTCCGAAGATCAGCATGCCCAAAGAAAAGGCCATAAATTGTCCAAAACTGCATCCACAGGCCTAGTAGAGGTGTCCACAGGTGCACAATGTCGAGCTGAACCGATGTTAGTCTTGGAATTTGGCTAGGATGTGTTTTTCCGCAGAATCTGATGAAAAACTACAAAGGACATGTAAGATGCGTTCGCTCGCTGCAAACGCCACCAGGCGACCTTCAAGACTAGTTATTACTTTTCTGAGGACCTCGTGTAATTTTTCCGCTGTAATTTCAGACACAGGTAAGATATGTGCTGCATCTTAGAATGATGACAATAAACTCAGAACCATAATAATGCGGGCTGCTTTAGCTGGTTCCGTGCTGTTCACAGAAGCTCCTGTTAATCTGTCTGTGTTATAGTCAAAGAATTATTGCAAATGTATTTCATCAATCATTACTGTGACATTTTTTATGCTGCTTTTGTGGTCTGGCTTTTCTTATCATGTACCTTGGTAACCCTCTTTCATTCTGTTTCTTCAAAGGACTTGCATCATGAGCGGCACATACACGTCGATTATCAAAGTGTGATGCAGTACTATATTACCACTGCTTTGTGAAAAGTTGTACCCATGGAGAGTAGTAGTGTAAAATTCACCTGACAAAACTAATAGTTCAGCTGAATAGTTCACCAGGAGCTGGCACTGTTCCCTGAGGAACATTATTGCTTCCACCCTCATCCTTCAGCTGGTCTCCACTAGAAATGTCATCATGGAGGGAAACCGCAAGTTTTAGCACACCATCCACTTTGTCATACTGTCCAAGTTCACTTCTATGGCAATACTCCTTCACGCTGTCCAGGAGTTGTACCAAAACATGAAGTTCAAGAATTTAATCTGCAATAGTAAGCAATTGGTCGGAAATAAGGCACGCACTCCCCAAACACATGCACACTGACATATCCGATGATATGGTTATAGAAGGAACAAGCTTCAGAACTTCCACTGCTGTCTCGATGTGAGCAAAGATGACATGGCTGTCGGAATCCACAGGTGACCAATAATTTTTTTTATTGTAGCAGATGTAGGCAAGAGACGATGTTGTCAAGGCAGATCAACTTGTTTTTGTCTAGCCCTTTCTTGTGTGCCACCGCGGAGTCCTTGATAGCTTTCTGAAGTTGCTCATCTACATTTTTATGCGAAGCATATTACGAGAGCTCAACCCAGCTCCTCAGGCGCGGCGGTGTCGCCTTGAATACCACGTGACACTGTGACGTCACGACAGAGGAGAAGTGGCTTTGGCTCAACTCTTGCAAGATGGGCTGGGTGGGAATCGAACCAGGGTCTCCGGAGTGTGAGACGGAGATGCTACCACTGAGCCACGAGTACGATGCTTCAAAGCGGAACAAAAGCGCCTCTAGTGAATGCGGTGTTGCCTTAGAAACGAGCTGTTTCTAAGGCTCAGGCGTGCGTCGCTTGCTCAGGCGCACATTTCGTTGCCGCGCCGAACGCTGCGTTGCTCGACGCTCACCGCGTCCAATGCGGGGCGTCCAAGGCGAAGCAGAGTAACGCATGAGTTGTTTCTTCGTCTAGCCGAACCAAATATAGCCAAGCAACAGCAGTTCACCAAGCTAAACAGTGGTTCAACAACTAAAATAAAGGCTAGTATGCTTCGCATCCTGGGCTTAACCTTACCTAAGCCACAGCCATTTTTTATTAATTTTTAGTTCTCTCGATTGGCGAGTACCCAACAGGTAGTGAGGACTGTCTGGAGAATTTGTTGCCAAGGCATCGTGGGCAAGTCGCATCAATGTCATCTTAACTTCAATGGTGTGACCGTCACGATTTGTATATTTTGTCGGCGTGCGAAGATATTCTTTGAAGAGACGTTCACATACCTGCTCTGTTCGATCGGTTTATCAGTCAATTGTGGTGCATCTATATACGTATGAGAAGAGCAGGCTGTGAAAGGCACATAGAAAAAATACAACAGGACAGTTCTCGCGTCACTAAAAGTGCGTCGATGTATTGTAACACATTCTGTTGCTAAATGGGCTGCACACAAATGCTGCATTCTGGAAAAAACATTGCGCTAATGCCTGCGAGCATAGAAAATGCTGCAATGCCCCCTGACTAATTTAGGTTTGCTCACATTAACATTTGTGACTCAAGTAAGCGAGAAATATCGACATAAATAGGAGCCGCATGCAATTAAAACAGGTAAATCAGCAAATACTTAGGCTACATGTCTGAAAGTCTGCTCACGAGAAGCTCCCTTCTCCCACGTCCAGAAATCCTATGTGCCACAAGCTTGGAAAAAGTTATGTTGATAATAAAAACAAATTGTCATCTGCACGCAAATATTTGCACGTGACCAATGTAAAAATACGCTTACTAGTAGATTCCTGAGCGTCGCCAAGCTGCGCAGGTCGCTGGCATTTTTACATTCTCAGATTGCTGGGGAACTCGGTCGTACTTTTGGTTCATTGTCATAATTCCCTTTGTAGTTCGGTATACAGCTACGCCCCATTCGTCCATATAGGTGCCACACCAGCATGAAAAACAATGTTTGGGACAGGATAAAGAGCAGTGATGGAAAAAAAAAGCTTTCATTTGACTTCTCAGCCAGCGACAAGGTACTGTCCATGCCGTACTGTCTCAGTGCTCAACAGTATGGAGAGGGGACAGCTGATTATGATGATGACATGGCTTTCGCCTTTGTATATGGCGGGTGCAAGTTTTGCACCCTAGCCGGTACGTGAAAAAAGATAACATAAACTGAAGGAAGAAGAATTTGGAGCAAAGAGAAACAATGTGGCAACGCACCCATTGTGGATCACTGAGCGCCCTGTGAGTTAGTGAAACGGGACCGCACTCTCTTCTCTAGTGTCTTCGAGGCTGGGCTGTCGGGTCAGCCACCACCACTGGCACAATCTCTCTTTGGTTGTCGCCACTAACATGGATGTCGCGATGCTGTCGTGGCCATCGAAGCCCAGCGCTTGTGGAAGAGTGGTGCCCTCAAGGTGAGTTGGCTACACCCCAACACACACTGGGCTATGACATGCATCGCGCATTTTTGAGTCTCCCCACATGTTTTGCAGATGGCACTTAGCACCATTGGGGATGTGTCGAAGCACTGCTGGTACATGAGAGTTCGGAGTGCTGCCGGGCGTGCTTCAAAGAAGAGTACTGCACTCCCCATGTCACTGTCATAGAAGTTCTCCGTAGCTGGGGTCAACTTATGTTAGCAGCACAGCTCCAGGGTTCATTTGCCAAGCTTTGCAGAGTGCCATTGCTCTGTTTTGACCTTGCGTACGCGTTGTCACACCTTGTGGCTCAGCTTCTGAGCACCTTACACCTGTAGCGGCTGGGTAAGGAAGCCGAGCTTGCTGCTCAGTGTGCGCAATCGAGAAGTCCCCACAGTCCAGGCTCCCCTCAAGCCCATGTAATGGAAAACACGGTGCGCCCATCTCTGGTCTTTCATTCATCGAAACCGACACCCAAAGGCTACCTTGCTACTCGCTTCTCGTGCCTCGAATGATGACCACCCCAAGTCGTCTTGTAAGGCCTCAACAGTCGCGCGTCCACGGCAGCCGAGAGCCATGTGTCCCACATCGCGCTGCCTGCGCTCCAGCCCCGCTAGGGTAGCAGCTGAAATGCACACCACTGTGTTTGCGAAGGTTAGTGCTGGGACACGGACAGCCTTCCATAGTTCACGAACAAGTATGTATTGGTTACACCCCCACATTGACCGTCGGCATAGCATGGCACTGGCTTTCTGGCATGCTTGTTGCAAGCGTTCTTCGTGTGCCCCAAGGAGGTGCGGTGATCAAGAGAGGTCAACACCAAGGTAGCGATACTCAGTTGCCCATGGGATGGAATCATTGTCTGGTAAGAGCACAGTGTTCTCTTCTAGTCTGCCAGACAACTGTAGAACAGCGGATTTCTTTTGGTTAAAGGAGAGGCTTAGGCAGGCGAGATGGGTGGTGCTCATTGTGACGAGGCGCTGGAGACCAATGATGGTATCTGCCAGGAACACCAGATCGTCGGCGAAGGCCAGTCCAGGCAGTGCCCAGGTGTGGGGCCGTCTCTTGCTGAGGAACTGGAATGGGAAGCCCAGCCCCGGGTTGATCAGGCTTCATTCCAATCCTGAAACATATAAGGTATAGCAGTGGGGTGAGCGGGCCTTGCTTCAGGCCCGGGAGCACTGGCACTGGTAGCAATTGGGCACTGCCCAGACAGGCAACAGTTGTGTTATTTTTGTGCAGCCTTTGCAGAATGTCTACCAACAATAGTGGCATATTCAGGGCGGACTTTGGCTCAGCATCGGCTTGCGAAGGATGCTGTCCTACGCCTTTGCTATGTGAAGGAAGCATGCGACCAGACCCTGCAATTCCTCTTGGGTCAGCTCAATGGTCTGGAGATTTGATCAAAAATCGTTCTGTAGCTGTCGGGGCATGCAAACACTCTGCCCAGGCCCTCAGCCAACTCTTTAACACCAGAGGGAAAAGCCGGTATAGCACTCTGGTCACAGTAATGGGTCGGTAGTCTTGTATGAGGTTCGCATCCCCACCTTTCCTGCGGACAAGGCACACGCAACTGCACTTTCAGTCCTCCGGAACTGGCTCCCCGGTTAGAATCTCACTGACACTGTGAGCCAGGCTATCGCATGCTACGTTGCCCAGGTTTATCACCATGCCCGCCAGTATTGCGTCTAGTCCTTGGGCAGTGTGCGAGTCTATCCACGTTTTCCAACGCGAGTTGGGACACCTGGCATTCGCACTCGCCATAGAACCGAGTTACTGTTTTTTTATGGGGCGGATATAGCGTATTGCTGTTCAGTTGGAGTGGGCAGTGCAGGGTCATACAGCTGTGCCATGTGCCGGTTGAGATGTTCTGAGGTGTCACTAACGAGCTAGTTTGTTGTCTCCTCTCGCCGCTCATGTGGGGCGGGTTTCCGGTCGAGTGTTGACACATGCATCCTGAGCTTTCTGCCTCCTTGGTGCCCAGAAGTTGTGATGGACCTCAGCTGGGCCTGGTCGTGTGTTATGATTTTGCACTGTACCACCCAGTGTGCTTGCAGGCCAGGTAAGGGTGCCATAGATGTTGGCACTTGGTGGGGAGTGCTGCTGTCACCCCGGCGCAATGCTGACAGGCGGCCACGCGACACATGTCCAGTGCCGCTCTCATCTCCCTGTGCCTCGCGAGTTGCAGCTGATCTCGTGGGTATGCATGATGCACCACAGTTCCCCAGCAAATTGTTCGTAGTTTCTTGGCGGTGCAACCTGCAGATGTAGCTCAAAGTCCTGTGCAATGGCCTCGTATGCTGAGGCAGAAAGATACTGTTGGGATGGCTCATGCTGCTCCTTGCATCAATCCCGCCACATAGAGGCATTGAAGCTTAGTGACCTTGATGCGATTGTGATTGCTGGTGGCACTAACCTGTCCCGTTTTGTCATGTAGATGCGGTGAATGTGTTGTGCTAACTTGTGGGATGCTAGTGCGTAATCAATGCAGCTGCGGCTGTTCCTAGTTAGAACTGAGGTTAAACAGTGCGAAAAAGACGAAGACGCAAGGAAACAAATACCACAGACAAGCGCTGACTGCCAACTAAAAGATTATTTGTCTTTTTTGTGTCTTTTTTGCACTGTTTAACCTCAGTTCAAAGTATGAACCAACTAGCCCTCATCAAGATCTTACTGTTCGTAGTGCACCACATGAACTTGCCTTCACAGTCTTGTCGGAGATTGAGCACCTCCAATGACAGCTCCTGAGCTGTCCATAGTAGGAAGTCACCATCGGGATGTTGGAAGCTGTCCAGTAGCTGGATGTGGCCGTTAAGGTCACCTGGCAGCAGTACCTCTAACCTCTTTGCCTGCTTCCCAATGAATTACATCCACCCTGATGCAGCACATGATGTGCACGTTGCCTGTGTTGTGTCCGCAGGCCACTGTAAGGTAGACAACACCGAGCAGGACAGGGATGCCCAGAATGTCATCGCTGGCCCGCATGCGTTTGCTGCGCATGCACTTGAGTCTGGTCCACAAGGTCCTCCACAAGATGCCGATACCGCAGTCCTTGCAGCCGCTTGGCCGTGGTTGTGACCTGCCCAGTGCCATTGTGGGTGGATTGCCAGCTCTTAATTGCCAAGGAGGTGCATGTCGGCGGCAGCGTATACCGTCATAACTTCATTATCCAGCAACTGGTATAGCTCTACCCACATCCTAGATTTACGCGCTCCATATAAGTTGAGGAAACCGTCATTTTACATGGTTTTGCATGTGCAGTGGGAACGACAATGTCGATTTCCACATCTGTGGGGCTGCATCCTATAGTCTGCGCAGACGTTCGGGTCACTTGTCAGCAGCGGCTAGTGTAGTGCCACTTGCTAGCGGACTATGTCCTCAACCATTTGGAAGAGGTCGGGGCCAGCACTGGGGCTGAGTGGATGACATGGGGTCATTGCAGGATGAGTGGTACCCAGGTGTAGTACCCATGTCAGCGGAACCGAACTTGCCTTGAACCGAACTTGAACACAGCGGAGGGCTCAGCGTTGGCAGATGTGGTGCTTCCATCTTATAGGCCGGCTTGGAGCATTTATGGCGGGTTCTCCTCAGAGGGACTTGGGCGTCGCTCCTGGTTTCCCTCTGGCACGCTCTGTGTATCACGTTTCTTTTCCCGAAGAGTCCGGGGGCACTGATTGCTTCTCCGAGCTGGGCAAGGAAACATTCAGGCCTGACTTCTGCTGAGGTGTGTGATTGGGCTTGCCTCTCATTCTCCAAGGCTCCTGCAGTCCTAAAGAAGAGCATGTTGCCTGGCAACCATTAGCAGGCCAGGTAATGAATACCGTCCTGTGCTAGCTGTCGTTCCCCCGCTAGCATCCTGGAGAAGTCAACAAATGTCGCCTTTAGCATTCCACACAGCTTCCTGAGCTCAGTGTTGGAGGAGCATTGCTCTTGCCTACATTGCCTTGCCTCTTGTTTCGACTTCGGGGACGGAGCAAATCAGTCTCATCGTGTACAGGGTTACAGTCTCTTAGATAAGCTGAGCAACAGCACCAGGCTGTGCTCCTTTAAGTACATCATGTAGCCCTGTGTGTAAGACTACCAGCACCCTGCCGTGGCTTTCTTCATCGTTGTGCCGCCGGAGCAGATGGTACAACTTTTCAGTCGCCGCCTTGCACTTGAAGCTTAGTTTCACGGGCACACTCCTGCCCCACATTTGTCGGAGCGCACCCGCAATTCGCTGTACGTTGCTATCACTGACGACTAGGACCTGTGCCGCTTGCTTGTTGGTTGCTACCATTCGCATCATCGGGAGCATGGCCAGATGTGTAAATCGGCCAGCGATACATCGTCGTTACTCTGCATGACAACTTCAGCAGCGCTTAGCTGCTCTTGCAGTGACTGTGATGACTGGATATTTTCCAACTCTACTTTCGGCTCATCCACTTCCAGCTCGACCTAGATGAGTCTGCTAGATGAGTCTACTAGATGAGTCTGTGACGCAGTGGATGTACTCATGATGGCCTGGGAAGAGCAGCTGTGCGCAGCAACCTTTTGGGGCTTCTGGGGTGTTAGCTTTGCTGTGAGAGCATCTGATGCAACAGGTTTGGCATGGAGCACCTGTAGTTGCTCCTTCATCGCCTGGACGACTTTTTGAAGTGCCTCCGCGTCCTCAGAAGCGCGCAGCTTTGCTTCAAGCGCCTCCACTGCATTGCAAAGGTTTCATATAAAGGGCGTGGCATCTGCTGCATCTGTGCATGAGAAGTCCGTCTCATCCAAGTAAGCCTATCTCGGGCACCTGTCACGCTGCACTATCAGTTCCTCTTGCTCCTTCCTCCTTGACTGCTTACAGGAGGGAAAATGGAAGTGTTTGGGAGGGTTGCCACGGGGGCTGGTGGGTATAGGCAATGCCTCCTTTACTAGATGCCTGCCGCGTGAGCCGAGAAGCTGGTTCCTTCCCCTTTCCTCTTTACTCTTCCCCACCCGAGTTAACCCGGGTTAAGGTCCCTCTATAATACCCGGGTCGGCTGCGAGCGCTAGCTGCGGTGGCCGCTGCAAACCTAAATCGCGTAGCCCTGCCTCCAAGATTTTAGCGGCGTCTGATGCGATCCCGGAGGCACAGGACGCACAGTCTCTCGTCAAGCCTTTGGTCGAGCGCGCGCCAGCCTAGTAATCGTCACTTCCTCCGCAACAGGAAGTGGGTCGGCTGCGAGCGCCGTCTCTCCGCGACTACCATGAACTACGGGAACCTCCGCTCCAATAGGAAGACTAGCGACGTGGCAGGCATCTAGTAATGGAGGCATTGGTATAGGGAACGGAAAACAGCTGCGCTGGATGGCCCCGGCAAATGCCAGCACCAGTAATGCCATCTCCTAGAGCCCTGTCGAAGGCGATGTCCCGATACCTGCTTGCTTTGCTCACAGGTGGTGCCACATATCCATCATCAGCGGCGCTGGATTCAAACCAGCGTGGCAGCGCCCTTAAGCTTAGCACAGTGACGGCTGCGTACGCCAAGCGTTTCTTTGCCACAGTACCGTGATCCTCATCTGAGCCCTGGTTCACGCAATGGTCAGTGTCGATGTGGCAGCCATGGTAGCTGTAGCCAGATGTGCCATCACACTACTACTCACACTAGTGGATGTGTGCACGTACGGCCATTCTCTGGGAACGTTGCAACTAGCGCCATCTGACGCAGAGGGCCTAAGCCATGGCAGTTCGCGCTCCTCGGGCCGAGTAGGGTGAAGTCAGACGCCGGGAGAGAGGAGTGCGGATGTTTTCTCAGTCTTGGTGGCATTAGGCTAAAGTGGCCCTGAACCACCCCTCGGGCTTGGTTAAAAAAGTCTGTAGATGGCATATGCTGCTGTGAACATTTCGGCCATGTTTTGCAGTAGTTCGTGGAGCTCACCTGCGTAGGAAATAATCTTCGGCCACCCTACTTGTTGATGTAGCCGTCGGGTCTCGCTTATTTTGACTAGTTTTGAAAGCTCAAGTAGCCTCGATCGACATGAAACTTCAGATCAGACCATACTCGCGCTTGCTAGCACGTACTCACTTGTGGTTACTCTCGGTAGACACCTTGGCGGGACTAATTGATAGCGCTCCAAAAATGTGCAAGTTGGATATGGCTACTATCGGTTGGTCAAGCTGGTGAAGGACATAGCCGGTCCACACCACGTTGCATGGTGTCAGACTGCTACGTATGAGAGCGATCACGTACTCAAGCCTTGTCATGCACAAAGCAAACGCTGTGCATACGCACTACGGTTGCATGTAGCTGTGGTCCGCTACATAGCGTAGATGCCACGTCGCCATGGAGTGCCGTCACGAGTCCACTAGCTAAGCGCACCTGGCTCGCTGAGGACAGTCGCGTTTGGCTTATGTTTGATGCATCGTAGGTGGCAAAATCGGAAGTGGCGTCGTCGGTAGCATCCAAAACCGAATTTGAACTGTGTGCCACGGGGACATTTAAGAGGCGGAGTGTTGTGTGCATGCCCCGCTCTGTCATAGTCTTTGCAGTACAAGACATTGAAGAAAGAGTGGGAGCACTGCGGAGGCCATGTTTGATTGCCAATAATTCCAGTTCTGCTGAACGCACTAAAGTACTATTTGCGGCAAACTATTTCTGAAATAGCCTATTTTCACTTCAAATGTCTTTCTCCACTTCGATAAAAAGTGATTCAGGGACCATCCAGGATTCCAGGACACTAAAGGCCAATATTAAGTCAACTTGGAGAGTTGAAATGCCATTCCAGAAATGTTGCATTGCTTTTTCATTCTAAGAAAATACTTTGTTTGAGAAAATTGCATCTGAAGGGTTCGCACACCTTTATTTTAGTGTCATTCAATTCTCCCGCACCGTAGCGGGGGTAGTGGTGACTACCTTGCATTTGCCATCTCCGCCCTTTGCAGCCGTCTGTGAGTAAAACGGTGCCCGAAAGATGTTGGTATGATTTTTCGCGCAAAACCCAAACGTGCAGCTATGGGAAAACCGAGCCAAGAGAGAGCATTGGATTCGGCCTCTGCAGCTGCTTTTGGTCAACTGGTGTGGACCGTTCAGGCATCCTGCGGTATCACACGAATGTGGAAATCTCTGCTGGCTGCAGTTTGGGGGAGTTTTGCGAGCCAGCAAAACCAGCGCAGCACTACACAATAACGAAACTACTGAGATGCAAAGGTGCGGGCTGTTCATAGTCGAGCAAAAACGAAATGAGACTGTCTGGATCGGTGTCAAGCGTAACGACAATGAGTTCTTTTTTTTAAAGATCAAATAGAACCGGACAAGTAGCATTTTCTTCCGTCTTAGAATGCAATGCAATTATCTTTTTATTACAAAAGCTTGAGTACTATTGACATAAATAAAATGACGAGTGCCTTCGTCATCGGGCTAGTACTTCCATAAACTGGGTGAGTCACAAATGGTGTCCTTCATTTGCCTCAATTTCTCGACTACTAAAACTTTGTTAGTGACAACATTGAAGCCTTAGGTGTCCTGAAGCTTTAATCTGTCACTCTAACTTGACTCAATATTTGCCTTTAGTGGTCCCTTTAAGCCACTACTGTGACCATTCATAATGATCAGCAGCAGATTAACAATTATATTCCCAACTATCTATACGATCTGACTAGATTGCAACAAACTGCCCGATTTTGCATATGGCCCTCCCGACCAGTCTGTTTTTCTGAAGTGCAGTCCTGCGTTCTTTTCGGCCCTTCATGTCACAATAACTTCTGAAGACTCAATGACAGAGAGTAGCAAAAGGTGCCCTATTCATAAGCTCCTAAACTGAAGACTCGAGGGGGTACTTGGTGATTTCTTCTCCAGGACTGCATGTCACCATTGGCATGCACTTGTATAGTTCCTTGATGTTCTATTGGCCCTTGTGGCTTTATGCATTCGAATGCTTTTTCTGTTGCATTTGGCTCTTGGTGCATCTATCAATACCTTGTTGTTGGTTGTAGAAGATGTAGATTCTCATCTTTACGTCATTGTAGAAGATCCACTCAGTAATACCTAGTGAATCAGTTGAACCTCAAACTAAAGCATGTGACATCACAATATGCTAGCTTCTAATTTCAGACATATATGAACATGGAAACCATTCTGCTGAAGCTACTGCTGTGAATTATTATGGCGATCAGCAGCAGATTAGCTTTTTTCATTGCCACTTCTGTGATAACTCGTGCACCCACCCTTGCACAGCCCCTGCTACATCTTAGTATACAAATATTGTTTTCTGCACAATCCCTGCTTCTGCAGAGGCAACTCATGGAAAAAAGAACACTGTTTACATCTTGTGCCATATATGGAGAAGCCATCTAAACATAGAGAAAAATTGTAAGTTCAATTTCTGACTGCAGGTGGAGCGAATGCATCCGTGTTGTGACTCAGCTGGGTAGCAATGGCAAAGCTGTGTAGAGGTTCGTTGGAATTTAGCAGATGAAGAGATTTATGAACTCTTCGTGAATTCTGAATCGGAAGAAACCTATGGTGAACAACTTCTTTAATGTAGTATGATATAACCACTGAACCAACGTGCACACACAAAAAAGAAAATGGCTGGGACTGGGAACATGAAGAGCGGCCATGGCGAGTGTGGCATGTCTGTCGACCTGGACTGTGGCAGATATTTTGAGCTGCTCACTAAAACTGCAAGGGAAGAAAGCAACGGTGAAAATCAGCTTCTATGTAGCATGAAGTGCCAACTGAACTAGCATTTTAAAAATGTCAGTCAGATAAGTGTGACTTTTTTAACTATGTAGTTAAGTCTGAGTAGAGTACAATAAAGAGCTTGATTTCATGTATTGCTCTCCCAGCAATCTATATTTCTTTTAAATGCAGTCCTGTATTGTGTTTGGACCGTCATTTCCCACTTGCTTTTGAAGGCTGGATCATAGACAGCAACAAGAGGTGCCACATTCATAAACGCTTAATTTCAGGAGAAAGGTGACAGTTGGCACATTCTTTTCCTGGACTGCATGTCACCATTCTGCAGTCATGTAATGGCTTGTGCAGCTCTTTGCATTCTGACGTTTCTGCTACTGCACTTGTCCATTGAAACATGCTTCTTGATTGTTTCATTTCGGCAATTGCAGAATATGTACATCCTCATCTTTAAAATATAATTCACCAATTTGCAGGGTACATTCTCCTGTTTCTAGTGCATGGAGTGGCTTAACCCAATGATACTGGTTAAAGTTGCACTTGCTTTTCATCCTGTAAGTCGCATCTCTTGTTGCCACGATGTTTCTAGCAGGAAAAGCCAGTTTCAGCTGCTACTGCTTCATTTATGGAATGTGAGTGCAGAGTTTTCTGCTTATTAGGAGTTGCGCTGGGCTGAAGCCAGTTACACTCAGTGAGTAAAGCCAGATGTGGGTGACCCGATTTGCCAAGCACTTCCTGCGCTTTGCAGAGCACCATTTCAGACTGAGGCAAGTATGGGTTGCTGGTCACGAGGGTAAAACCATAGGTCTTGGCAAACTTTTTGAATTCATGAGAGGAAAGTGGGGGACCATTATATGATTTCACGGCTTCAGAGATACCGTGCTGAGCAAATATGCTCTTTACTTCTACGACTGTAGAAGCTGTTTACGATCGAAGGGTAATAACTTCGGGGAAGCTAGAGTAGTAATCCGCAACAAGTAAAAATGTTTGCCCTTTGCTGTGGAAAAAGTCTATGCCAAGAACTCCCCATGGCCGACCCGGTAAAGGTAGACAGTTTTAGTATAGCGTACGCTATTCCATTGCGTACGCTAAAAAATAGCGGGTCGTCACTGCGCATGCGCTGAACGTTAAACGAAATAGCGGGTATAGCGGGCGTACGCAACGCAAACGAGTTAGCGTGAGCGTTTTTGCGGGATTTGCGGAGTTTGCGGGAAACATGGCGGCAATCCCTGCTGCCCGCTTCGAATTGAATTTGGCGTTGCTTTTGTAAAATGCACTTCGTTCGTAGCAAATGACTGTGTAAACGGCTTTCGCTTAGTCTCAGGCCGCTTCGACGACAGAGTATTATGGATAACTTCGTGATGTTTTCGAGATCGCTTCTCGTATCGAACGAGTCGAAGCCTAACGAAAGAAACGTTCAGGATGTCAGCGCCACCTATCGCTACAGGCGCGAAATAGCCGCAACGACGGAATATGGCCTCAGAGATCCGAAGATATCGTCGGCCAACTAAAATTGTAGAAAACGTGCGCTGCTTAGCGTACGCTATTTTATAGCGTATAGCGTACGCTAAACTAAAACTGTCTGGTGTGAAAATAAGTGACTCTGCTGTAATCATGCGAGTATGTGCACACGGATCGCGTCTCGCCACCATGGACTCCATGTCTCCTGAAATTCCCCGCCACCACACCGAATCTCTAGTTTTCACTTTGCACTGGTTTACACCTTGATGACCATCATGCAGTAAATCAGAACTGTAGGTCTTAAGGATGCATGGGCCTTTGAGCAGAAGACCATCGCAGCATACTTTGTTAAAGGGGCCCTGAACCACCCCTCGGGCTTGGTGAAATAACATAGTCCGCGGGTAGCATACGCTGCTGTGAACATCTGAGCCAAGTTCTGCTGTCGTACGCGGTCCGCGGAGCTCGCAAGGGGAGCGCGAAGTCACCCTTTTCTCAAACGCTCTCGTTTCAAAAACCTCATGATACTCGCTCTTTTCTGTGTGCTCTATTTCGTCATAAAGCACACTCCAATACGCGGCTGCTATTGGTCGCTGCGCTCGGCTACACCGCGGCCGCCGCGAGGTGCCGCCACGAGTCCAACGGCTAAGCGCACTGCGGCTCTCTGAGGACACCCGCGTTTGGCTTACGTTTAGCGCGGCATAAGCACCAAATCGGAAAGGTAGTGACTACAGTGACGGGGCCCGGCACATTAACATCTGCACTACAGTGACGGGGCCCGGTACTTCAACATCCACACTACGGTGACGGGGCCCGTCGCTTTAACAACAACACTACACCGACGGGGCCATCACTATAAAGATGTCGGTGTTGGGGGCGAGGACCATAGAGTTTCCTACAAAATTCTTGTAGGAAACTCTATGGCGAGGACGACTTACGGAGTCGTCATCTGTCGGAAGCGCCTCACATGCGTCGGCGTTAAATAAAGGCTAAATAAACATACTACGCGGCAGCCCTCCTGAACAATGTTGCAAGTACTCTCGAAATGGCAGTATTTTACCTTTAAAATAATCATGTTGGACAAACAGAAAGCACAGAATGGTTTACAAACGCTATCTCTATGCCTACTACGTACAGTAAGCTGGGACACTGAGAGCGGTCGCCGCAAGCGATTCCACCGAACCGGTTTGCGTGAAACGTAAGCAATCGCTGAGAAAACTATGTCGAATATGTTCTTATAGTGAGATGGCTGTCTGTGTAACTAAATATAGCATAACAGAATGAAGCTGCAATGCAGAGATCGCACGGGTTCGCGGTGACCGACTTCGCGTCTGCATGCATGTCGATCGCTTTCGCTCGGAGCACATTTTCGCACCGTGCCGTGAGCTTTATGCCGCAGCATATGAACATTTGACAGCACGCAAGCAACCATTGCTGCATGGACACTATCGGAGCTGTTCAAAAATAATTTCGTTATAGCTAGGGTCTTCGACGCCTACAGCGACTTGTGATATGTTCCGTCGCGATGATTCAGTCTTAATTTTCTTTTTCTTTTCTTCTTAAGCCTTGGAACCTTCAATATCATTATTTCTCAAATTTCATCGAACTGCATGTTTATCGGTCTTGTAAGCGATCAATTACCCGCTGCTTCTTTTTCCTAATTCAGTAGAATATTCATTGTCTGGTGCTACACAAGCAGGAACATGTGCCGTGCCTTTTTTAATGTGTTTTTACCGTTCCCCTTCCATTAGAGTGAACTTTCTTTCTTTATTATAATCATCATAGGTGTTACAGTGCATACGCAAAAGATTGTACATTCATGGACAAGTACCCGTTGCGGTCGTTCGATCCGTATGTGTGCAATCAATGTATTCCATTACTGCACGGAAGTTGCTGACATCGTGAAAATTCACGTGGTGTTGTGGACAGTACTGGAATAAAATACCGTGGTCCGTGAAGCGCTTGGCATCCCCATAGGCGCCAGCACCGAGAAGCTCATGCAGCTGGGAGTTCACAACACCTTCGATGAGGTTGGGTCACAGAAGTTAGTCCAGGTTGTCAGGCTCGCTTCCTCGCCTGCGGG
The DNA here is from genome assembly GCF_038994185.2 of Dermacentor albipictus. Taxonomy (NCBI): domain Eukaryota; kingdom Metazoa; phylum Arthropoda; class Arachnida; order Ixodida; family Ixodidae; genus Dermacentor; species Dermacentor albipictus. Next base: position 141,345,462 of record NC_091823.1, on the reverse strand, counting down.
GAGGCGGATCCTGGAGGCGCTGGACTTTAACCCGTCAGGGAAAGGCGGTGGGTGCTCGACGCGTGGTCGCGGGAGGCCGTCACGGTCTCGCCGTTCCCGCGCAACGTGCACGCGCAACGCAATGTAGGCACACGCCGGGCCCGAGCGGCCGCACTTCTCGGATCCGTCGCCGACGATCCACGATCGGTCGCGTTCGTCGACGTCGCCCAATACGGTTCGCCCGACCGGTTTGCGGCGGCCGTGGTGGATCTCAGGGGGCAACCTAACGCCGCGTCCGTGAGGGGGCAGGTGTCCGGATTGCGGAGATCCACTTGCACTTTAGAACACATGCTCTGGCGGTGTCCCTCGTTACGGGACCACGGTCATCTCGCCACGGAAGAAGAGTGGGAGGAGGCGGTCAGGCACGGCCTGCCCGTCCCAACGTCGGAACGGCTCGCGGCGGCCCCCTTCCTCTTAAGGGGGGTTTCGGAGTCGCTCCTCAGGACCTTAATAAAGTTCACTGCCTGCCGTGAAGTGCCCGAAGTTGTTCGCATAGAATGTTTGAAAGAAGTGCGGCCATTGACGTCGCTACAGTGTTGATGTAAAGTGCCGGTCCCGTCTGTGGTCAAGGAGACGGGCCCCGTCACTGCAGGGCTGAGGTTAAAGCGCCGGGCCCCGTCACTGTAGTGCATATGTTAAAGTACCGGGCCCCGTCACTGTAGTACAGATGTTAAAGTGCCGGGCCCCGTCACTGTAGTCACTACCAATCGGAAATTTGAACTGCACGGCACGGTGACGTCTCCGCCGTAGCCTTCGCAGTGCAAGGCATTGGAGGAGGAAGGGGAGCATAGCTGAGGCCATGTTTGATTGCCGATAACTCCGCTTCTGCTGAACGCATTGAAGCACTTTTTGCGACAAAGTGTTTCTGAAATAGCCTATCTGCACTTCAAGTGTCTTCTTACACTTGATAAAAAGTGGTTCAGGGCCCCTTTAAGTGTATCGGCAGCTTTCTCTTCTGAGGCCAAGCGTGTTGGGCATATGATATTAGGGACGTACACTTCCCATCCCTGATTTAGGCTCTCTTGATGTCTTGCAGAGTCAATGGCAAAGTTGCGGATGCGTTGTTAACAGCTTCCGTTGCAAATAATTCCACCGTGTCCTGAGGGAGTGAAACCTTGGGTGTTATCTTCGAGAGAGCGTCTGCAGTAGCTAGTAGTTTTGCTGGAACATACTGCATGGTTAACTGGTAGTGCATAAGTTTGAGATGCTATCTCTAGATATGCGGAAGGAGCAAATTGAGTTCCATTTTTGCTCAACAGCGCGACTACAGTGGTTGATGGTTAGTTTCGAGAACGAAATAATACTATGTACGAACTCGTTGAATCTCTGTATTGCCCATGTCGCTGCCAAGGCTTCCTTGTCTATCTGACTGTACCGTTTCGTGGCTGTCATGGAGCGATAAGTAAATTCTACTGGTCGACATTCTCCTGAGGGCTGCATTTGAAGTAAGACAGCTCCTATTCCAAGAGAACTGGTGTCCGCCGAAATTGTTGTTGCGTGGGAAGGTTGGTACTTCGCTGTATACTTCTCTGATACTAACAGTTGTTTGATTTTGCTGAAGGCTAACTCTTGGTCAGGTAGCCACGATCAGGCTGCAATCTCGGAGATGTTGGGAAGAAACCTGTCTAGATGGCTCACCATCGCATGAAGTCGGTGAAGTTCAGCAATGTCCTTTGGGGATTCAAGAGCCTTGATAGCCTCCAGTTTGGCTGGATCAAGTCTGATGCCGTAAACTGAGATGACCACAGCCAAGAAAGACACTTCGGAAACATTAAAGTGCCACTTCTGTTGGTTGAGAGTTGCACCGGCTTTGGAAAGGTGAAAGAGGACTTATTCCAAGCGGCCATCGTGCATTTCCTGTCACGACCGAAGACAAAGGTGTCTATATCATATTTGCTACACCTTCTAGACCATCGAGGATCCGTGCCTTCTGTTTTTGAAAATATTCTGGAGCAGATGTGATACCAAATGGCAGGCAACAGAAGCAATATTGACTAGAAAGTGTGACAAAAGTCGTTATCTCCCGAGACTGTTGTGAGTTTGACCTGGTGATAGTCGGCTGCAGCATACAGCTTCGAGAAAACTTTTGAGTGTCCTAGAAGCTTAATCAACAGTTGCCAATATGTGGCGCTCCTGTAGCACAGCTTCTTTCAAACGACAGAAGGGCAGCGGATTGGGCGAGTTGGTGTTGCATGGTAACAATAAAAATTCAAACAGCGCATAAACGACGGGACCAGAATGAGGAGAATCAGCGCCGTGTTTGTCTCCTCCTCATTCTGGTCCCGTCGTTTATGCGCTGTTTGAATTTTTATCTTTCAAACGAGTCAGGTCGAGGTGAACCGGTCACCACCTGAGGACTTTGGAACTACTACGAGTCCCGCACACCCAAAAATCAGCTTATCAATTCAACGAATGACTCCTTCAGCTTCCGTCCTGTCCAGTTCTTGCCCAACAATACCTTGCAATGGGATGGGGATTTGTCTAGGAGCGCTAAGTGAGAATAGTGTGGCGCCAGGCTTAAGTCTGATCTGGTAAGCATCTTCCAGCATGCCGAGGCCTTTAAACAGTTCCACATAATGCTGCGGCTGAGGGGTTGCTACGCCGCCAAGAAATAGGACAACCTCGAGTGATTGGAGTGCTGGGAACCTAGTAGTGGAGTAGAGAGACTGCATCACATACAGTCACTGGGCACTTGTTTTCCCTTTCCAGATGAGCTGGGCGACATATTATCCAAGTACTCGAAGTGATTGACTTCCTGGAGCTGTCAGCAGGTTGCCTACTTTGTTGAGCAGCGAAACCACTGTAAGGAAACCTTCCGGTACTGCCGAGCCTTCTGCGCCAGAGTTGACCTTGAAAGAGGTAGTATAATTGCCTACCGTGGCGTCCACCTACTTGGTGTTCTCAGGCACTACGACAGTATCTAGGCAGATATCCAGAAGATCCAAGCTTGGTCAGCTTTACTTTGCGGGAACGACATACTTCTGTGAAATGACCTTTCGACAGTGATTGCAGAGCAATGCATGTACTGGGCATTCTGAGCCTAGATTTTATTTATTTATTTATTTCAAGTACCTGCGGCGCCCGAAGGCATTATTGCAGGGGGGGAATATACACTGTACATAAGCTCGACAAAATATAGAACTGGTCAAACAAAAATAACACAACAATAGAAAAAAATTCACGCCACTATATGCTCAGCAGAAATGCTCTGAATGATGCTTCAGTGTGACAATCAGCAATTTCCTGCGGTAGCTGATTCCACTGTGATATTGTGTGTGGAAAAAAAGAATGCTTGAACACGTTTGTTCTACAAATAAGTTCTCTTATTTTTAAATAGTGGTCACTTCTGTGAGACAAGAAATGAGGAGGTAAAAGGTAAGTTTCTCTATCTATTTTAACCAGGCCGAAATAAATTTTAAAAAGCATTTCCAACCTCATGTTTTGTCTGCGTGTGCTTAATAATTCCCACCCCAAGTTATCCTTAAGTGCTGAAATACTAGAAGTAAAGTCATAGTTATTACAGACAAAACGGGCTGCGCGGTTTTGTACATGCTCGAGCATATTAGACAGAGTTTTGGTTTGCGGGTCCCAGGCCACACAGGCATACTCTAATATGGGTCTTACGTTCGAAAAATAAAGTAGTTCTTTAATTTTGGGAGGAGCTAGCCGGAAGTTGCGTTTAACAAAATTTAGCATTTTACAGGCTTTCGCTGTAACATATTCAGCGTGCTTAGTCCAAGTTAAATTCGATGAAAAATAAACACCAAGATACTTATACTGAGTTACTCGCAATAGCTGGACATTGTCTAATGTATAATGAAATAGATGTAGATTTTGTTTACGTGTAAAGGACACGTACTGACACTTACTGGGGTTTAAAGACATTTGCCACCTAACGCACCAGCGTGTTATACAGTCCAAATTGCGTTGCAGATACTCGTGGTCAGTGGCAGACCTAATGGAGTGATAAATCACACAATCATCCGCATACAGACGCACTTTGCATGACACAACCTGAGCAATGTCATTAATGTAGACCAACAACAGCAATGGCCCTAAAACAGATCCCTGGGGAACTCCCGATGTAACAACAACATAATCAGATTGTGAGCCATTAACTGCAACACGTTGCTTGCGTCCTTGTAGATAACATTTAATCCAATCAAGCAATGAAGGAGAGATACCGAGGGATGATAGCTTATACAACAGTAAAACATGGGGAACAGAATCAAATGCCTTTCTAAAATCTAGAAATATACAGTCAGTCTGTACACCGAGATCGAATGAATGAAAAAGATCGTGGCTGAATTCTAGGAGCTGGGTCGAACAAGAACGACCAGACCTAAAACCATGCTGATATTTGCTAAAAAAATTATTGTTTTCTAGATGTTTTATTAGGGAACTGTATACAATGTGTTCCAGTGTTTTACTACACACACTAGTTAGAGAAATTGGCCTGTAGTTGGAGACAATATTTTTTGGACCACTTTTATGGATTGGTACCACGTTTGCAACTTTCCACTCCTTAGGTAAGCAAGAAGTACTTAGTGATTTCTCAAAAATAATAACCAGATAGTGGGCAATTGTGTGAGAACAAGCCTTTAACACATGAGAAGGTATACCATCAGGACCACTTGCAGAAGAAACATTTATATTGTCAAGCAACTTAAGTATACCACCATGTGTCACGACCAGTTCTGGCATAGGTTCAAACACATTGTCGGGAATAGGCGGTAGTTCATTCTGGCAGGGAGTTGAGAAAGATGATTGGAAATAAAGATTGAAGCAGGAAGCTTTATCGACATCATTAGTAAGAAGTACACTACCGTTTTTTAAGTTCGGGATGCCAATTGATTCTTTGCTAATCGTTTTTAAATACTTCCACATTTCTTTCGGGTTATTTTGTAACTTTGGGCCCAATGCTAAGAAGTATTTTTCCTTAGCAACCTTGTTTTTTACTTTTATATCTTTTCCAAGGGTTTTTAGCATTACAAATACAGATGGGTTACGCTGCTTTCTATAAGCATTCAGAAGGCGATGTCTTTTATTAATCAATTGCTGGACTTCCCGAGTTACCCAAGGCTTATCACTACGATTTTTTGCAGACAAATGTTTCCATGGAACATGTGTGTCAACCAGATGCTTTAGTGTGGAGCAAAATGTATCCCATAGGGTATTGCAGTCTGCGGACTGCGCTAAATGACTGAATTCCTGCAGGAATATAGCAAGATCATTAGACAATGAAACATAATTGCCTTTCTCAAAAAAGTATACCTTCCTTGGGTGATCATGTGCACATGAGAAGGGGACAATCTGCACATGCGCCACAATGCAGTCATGGTCACTAATACCGGGAATTACGGCGTTATCAGACACAAGCAATGGCTGGTTTGAAAAAAGCAGATCTAAGATAGAAGAGCTATTCGGACCATACCTAGTAGGTTCAGTAACAAACTGATAAATGTCATTGGTAACTATTGCCTCGCGGAATGCTATAGACAGAGCGGAAGAATTGGCAAGGACAGGCTTATAGTGAACCCACTTCACGTCAGGCATGTTGAAATCACCGCCAATAATATAGTCATTATTTATTGTAGAAAGAAACTCGGATAGGGTTGTGAAGGTCTCAGGCGATGTGGAAGCGGGGGAACGGTAAAAGGAGCCAACTGTCAGTAATTGCCCAGTTTCAAATCGAATATTGCACCAAACTGACTCGGGACAATCAGTTCGGATTAACACGGGAGATGATTGCAAGCACGAGTCAACAAGTAGAAAGACACCACCGCCATGCGCATTGCGATCGGAACGGTAGACGTGAAAACCAGGCGGAAATACTTCGGAACTACCAACAGCTTCGTCGAGCCAAGACTCGGTACCTATAATCACATGAGGTTTTACTGAAGAGGTCAGAGTAGCAAATTCATCAGTTTTGTTTTTTACACTTCTGCAGTTCACGACTAAAATGGTAAGCTCTGAAATTAGATGAGCGGAACGTCCCGTGCGCACACATTGCTTTGAGGACTTATTGTTCGGGTACCGCCCCTTCTGCTACTTTTTCAATTCAACAACAATATCCTGAGTTCCATCATAAACGTAGCACTTCTTATCAATGAGTAGCTTATCGTATCGAAGTTTGAAAGAGCAATTCAATGTTTTTGCATAACTTACAAGTTTAGATCGCGCAAGTCTGACGTCAGGGCTGAGATCCTCGCGGATCGCAAAGTTAGTACCCTTGAGCCTGAAACCACGAGATAGGATACGTTCCTTATCCCTGAAGTTAACAAACTTTATAATGATAGGTATGTTTTTGCTTCCGTGGGATTTACCAATCCGGTGAGCACGCTCTACACTTTCTGGGGTAATCCGTTCATTCAGTTGCGTTTCGAAGAAAGACAGTACTTTTTCCTCCGATACAGACCATGTCTCATCGGTTGAATCATCCAGGCCAAAAATAATGAGGTTGTTTCGTCTGGATCTGTTGCTCTCGCTATCAAGTGACGCCCTAAGCTTCACCATATCATCACGAAGGGCATCGAGAGCGCACGGAGCTGAGGCTGCATTGAGCGTATCAATCTGTTTGAGTGAACGCACATCAGTTTCCAGAAGATTCACCCTGCTAAGAAGGGCTTGGACTGACGTATTCAGCACATCTTGCTGTTCTTTAACAACTTGTATTTCTTGAAGAAATCTCGCCTGATTCGTTTCCAAGCCTTTAAGAACTTCAAAAATTTCCGTGATTTTGGCACTGTCAGAACCTGTAGGTGCAGCATTGATTCTGGGGCCAGGGTTACTCTCGATATCTCCCGAGAGCATTAACAGAACACGCGATACAGCATCAAAAGCAGAAACCAACCCTACAAGGCACTTTCGCAAAACATATAGAAAGTTGGTGGGGCACGACACCGCTACTGTACAGCGGTTAGAACTACGATAACATTTAGCAGCTTGTAAGTAACTGACCTGTGCGTAGAACGGATGTGAGAACATGGCCAGAGCAGTGTCGTGCCCCGGACGCTCAGCTGACAAGTGCTGCTTATATATCCGCCCCTCGGATCGCGTGACGCTGGAAGGCTTTGGTTGCCAGGTGAGAGCAGATGTCGCAGTCAGTCTTGGATGCTGGCAAGGAATTGGCTGGGAGCGGCGAAACTCAGCCAGCACATCGTCATCGATGAAACTCGTCGAAGGCCGCACCAGTGGCAAGGGAATGCCCGGCGTAGCGAAGCCCCCGAAGGAAGCTTTCAGGAGGGACAGCGCCAAGACCTGTGCGTAGAACGGGTGTGAGAACATGGCCAGAGCAGTGTCGTGCCCCCCACAGAAGAACAACAGATGAACAGATGAAGTGAACACCCACAGAAAGAACAAGTAGCATCGCCAGAGCATTCCGTTCTGGGTGGCGTGTCTCACTGTCTGGCATCCGAGCATTGAGGCGCTTTGCAAAATTTGGCTGCGTCTAGTTGAACTGAGACGTGGAACCTTCTGCAGCTCCTTTCGCCACTTTTTCATTGTCTGCGTCTTCGCATTGACAGGCTTGAGTCCAAGCATCCTTTAGCGTCAACTTGAAGTTATAGCACAGCTGGCCCTAGAGACGAGCGTCTCTTAAGCCTACTACAAATCTGTCCCTCACGAGTCGCTCTTCGACTTGGGCCAATGAGTCGTTGCAATGCTTGTCTAGTCGGCACAGTTCTGTGTAAAAAAGCAACACTTTGCTAGATTATTGAGTACACTTGCGAAAGCGAAAAGATTCATTGAGCTCATTAGCCGGGTGAACAAAGTGCTCCGTGAAACGCTGGACGATGGTCTCGTAACATAGCGGTTCATCTGCAGAAAGTGAAAAGTGTTGAGTAGGGGGCGACTTTTGGGGCCAGTACAATATAAAAGTAAGCACATTTGAACTTTGGCAGAAGCATGGCAAACTCTAGAGACAGCTGCATAGTCTTCATATGTTTTCCACATTGGTGAAGTCGAACACGTTGAGTTACCATAGAAATATCGAGCCGCTTGGAATCGGAAGTCTGATGCTCACTGGTCATGGTTTCTTCGGTGTAAATGAAGGAAAACGAAGGTGTTCATTTGGCCACTTCTGACACCATGTCGATTGTTGAGGTGCCTCAAATGCCGCACGCGAATAGACACGTCTAATCCCTTCAGCGTCGAAACAATAAGTGCCTTTATTCTCGCGTCGCAATCCCGGCCCTGACACAACCAGTGCCACCAGACAGCTCATAGAAGCATAGGTGGCAACCACAATAAGCCACACACATAAAAGATGGCCTCGTCGAACTGCGCGTTTTTCACTGTTAGTGGTGCTGGGTGATATACAATACGAGAACAAGGCTGCTATACTTTGTCAGGAAATCCAATGAGTTCCTTTGCATCTGAACATATTTCGTTTCCTTTTGGGTTCCACCTAAGAAACAGCACAAGAGAGGCAAAACGCAGTCCAGACTTAATTCTGAAGGAGATGGAACACGATTCTTCATTTTTTTTGAAATTTTCAAATGTATCTTGTCTTAGCCTGAAAAGGAATTTTGGTCAGGATGGTTCCTGTCCGCACTACCTTCCTTCCACGGCTGCCTCCTCTAATTTTCATAGCTTCAACAAGGCCAAATATTTCCTGAAAGAAAGCATCACCACGAGGTCCAAGGTGTCTCTCAGCCTGTTTCTGGGTTCTTGAGGTGATTAGCGTAGACCACATGTGCAGCTTATTGAAGAACCACGCAGCCTTTCAAGGTTGCTTTTTTCGACATGGCAGTACATTGCAGTGTCGGGATGTATCAGCGAACACACAGGGCCTGCCTTCATTTTTTCGTTGTGCCCTGGGCCCAGGCAGGTTCGGGTCAATTTTAGAGCCAGGTGGAACTCGTCTTCCTCCTGCTGATGGAGTTGCTCGACATGGCCTCTGGAGTAAAACTTGAAGCAGTGCGAAGAAGACGAAGACAACAATCGAAAACACACAATAGGGCGAGCGCTGTCCTGTTGTGTGTATGTTTTCGATTGTTGTCTTCGTCTTCCTCGCACTGCTTCAAGTTTTACTCAAGGTGAACCAACTCGCCCAAATCAAGTGGTTGCTATTACAGGTCTCTGGCGCTGTTGGCAATTCATTCCTTTCCCCAGCATTTTCTGGAAGGTGAATTTCGTGTCCCCTCGTGAAGTGCACCCTCAAGCTTTTCTAGACATGTGGTGCATCGTCAATAAAATATACCTAACCGCCTGTTACCATCACATGGGTGTGGAGCATGTCACTTTCGAGTTTTTTTTCTGACACTGATACCAAGTAGCCTCCAGACTGCCTGATTGCATGGCCCCATTTCAGTCACAACAGCTTGTATTTCAATGCCAGCATCTTCATAAAAAGTTATGATTGTATTTATCTTTTCCTTTACTACTTCGGGCTTGGAAAGAATTACTGGTCAATTCTACGGTCTGTTTCCACTGAACAGAAATTCTTCCCCACATAAAGATGAGCATATGTGGCTAGCAGGATTTCGGAATTATGTTGCTGGTCAAGAGTATTGTTCGCTTTCCCAGAAGGGCCCCTGCAGACTAGTGAAAGTTCAAACCCTTATTGATGTGCATTTTTGTCTACCATCAAACCTGCATGATGCTCCTGGAGTGATAGCGGGGCCATCTGCACAATCAAGTAGAGAAGGATGATAGTAATATGTTCATTCCAGAGTGAGTAAATAGGAACAGAACACACCTTAATTTTCAGAAAGTCTATCACTTCAAACAGCAGCCCACGAGCAAACTTGAACCCTTTTAATTTACTGTAGCTTTCATTTGGATGGTAGAGTCATTTCCAGTTCACGTGCCATATACCATATTGTGTCCTCGAGACCATCAAGACGGCTATAGTTTAAATGCCTTGACGACTGTTTCCGTGCTCTATGCTGTATCCTGCATTGTCCCTTTGTGAAGGCAAGTGCCTGGTCGCTGCCTCGGTAACCTGCAGTAGCTTATTGCGCAACGTATCAAAATGGAATTCTTAAGAATTTCTTGTGCAAGTTGGTACATGTGCCATTTCACCGGTTCCACCATTGACACAAGACAAGAACTAACGGACACATGCTGAACTTATGAGTCTGAAGTACAGTTTGTGTCTTATGTGTTAATGTCTTACTACTTGTGTCCATTTTCTCATTTTACCAGTTTCACCATAGTTATCCAGATCAAGCTTCAATTCACAAACGTGTCACATGAATAGCACTGTGTACCTGCATTGAGATTTTTCTTTTCAGCTTTGGGTACAGCGACTCTCTGCTGTGATGCAGAGAGCCTCCTTTTCAGGTGTGATATTTTGGCTGCTGTCTTTACTTCAGCATTTGTTTCTGAAAATAATCAAGCAAAAAATGCATCTCCATAGCACATCAGTTATGAGTGGAAAAAGCTTATGATTTACCCGGCACTTGGCCTTGGGCCTTTTGAGACCAAGTTTCCCCTTTTCTCTGTGAACTTACCACACGTTCAGGTGCTGGGGGACACTGCAAATAATCCAGCTAAATGAATGCAGAAGTAAGCTGTCAATGCTGTGGTACTCCAGCATTTCCTAACATGGTTACAAAACCTTTCTTTTTGGTTCGGAAGCTACGTGGTTGCCAGATTTTGAGATACTGACCAATGAAAGCCTGCTGAGTGCACCATAATTGTCTTCTGCGAAGTGCAAAGCTGACAACTTCATCAGACAGCAGTAGTGGGAAGATGCACCAGAGGTTAATATAGTAATTTTACAAAATAGTATGCACTGTTTTAATCTGTGGCTAAAGTACTTGTGAAGGTTATCACCACATTTGTACTTCACTGTGAATCCTGCTTAACATGCTCACTCTCCAGAAAAGCACGGAAGAAGACTTGGAGTAAAAAATTAAATGGAAACAAATAAAATGTACTATGTCGCCTTCCAACCGCATGCAGAGAACTCTTTCAGCAATGTAAATACACAATGTAAATGAGGGCTGTTACCAGCATTTGTGTGGCTATGGAGCAGAACTCGTTACAGGACTGTGCCAGCCAATATCCATGACTGATTTCTGTCTCCACAATTTACACTTCACACTCAACAATTTACGAATGTAAGGATTGTACTAACCCACTGGTGCACTTACAGATTCTGGTTAGTTGGGCACACTGAATTTCCGATGTTCCTTGTGCATGGTATTGTGCCCTGGAACTGATGCACAAAAGCAGCATGATTCATTGCAGTCCGCATTTCCAGTCACCTACACAAATGAAGTACTGCTGTGCAAGTGTGAACTTCACATTCCATGTTTTCGTCTATCGTGACCTGTTCGTGACTTTAACAATGATTCTCCTTCGCCTATGCTTGCGGTGAAAGTTGTAAATGCTAAATTGATGCTTGCAGCCATATTGAAAAGTGAACTTGAGCCCTATAGTAGTGCAATGCTATTAATTTATACTAACCTTTTGTGATTCCATCAAAAATGACTGTGCATCCTTCCTTGTGTTTAGATCACAAGCTTCTTGCCTGCGCTTTAGCAGTGATTGGCCAGGATATAATTTAAGTTAGAAGTTTCACATACAATGGTTATTGCGTACTGACTAACTGCACATATGCCCAATAGTCTAGTATGATAACTTGCCAGTTTTCATTTGCTCCACTTGCCTGAAGCACTATCAGATGGTTGTCTCCTGCTTTGTATTTGGCATACAAATTACTTGCCGTCCTTGTAGTAGGGATTGGCTAGGCAGTATTTCTGTAAATCTGGCCTCTAAAAGTTGGATAGCCAGTCATGCTATAAATATCTGCAGCATAACTTAAACAAAACATGATGCATCTAGAAGTTTTGTTAATTAGCAGTCACCAGTTTTCTCGGTGCACAAGTTGCTGGCTGCCTGTTTTGCTTCATGCTGGGTGCATGAAAGACCTGGTGTTATTTCAGGAGTGATATGCCCAGGTTGTACATGATGAAGGCTGTACATTTTTATTTATTTATTTTATTTATTTATTATGCCCCCAAGGTACGGTTGTACATTGCAGAGGGGATTGACAAAATAAATACAGAGGCAAATCACAATAGTTGATTATAGAAAAAAATGGCTGTGGCTTAGGTAAGGTTAAGCCCAGGATGCGAAGCATACTAGCCTTTATTTTAGTTGTTGAACCACTGTTTAGCCTGGTGAACTGCTGTTGCTTGGCTATATTTGGTTCGGCTAGACGAAGAAACAACTCATGCATTACTTCTTCGCCTTCAAGAGTGGAACGCGACAGCGTTCCCGTCGACCCGCCAAGGGGTGTAAGACAATGGGCTACAGGGCAGCGACTACGCGCCCCGCATTGGACGCGGTGAGCGTCGAGCAAAGCAGCGTTCGGCGCGGCAACGAAATGTGCGCCTGAGCAAGAGACGCACGCCTTAGAAACAGCGCGTTTCTAAGGCAACACCGCATTCACTAGAGGCGCTTTTGTACCGCTTTGAAGCGTTGTACTCGTGGCTCAGTGGTAGCGTCTCCGTCCCACACTCCGGAGACCCTGGTTCGATTCCCACCCAGCCCGTCTTGCAAGAGTTGAGCCAAAGCCACTTCTCCTCTGTCGTGACGTCACGGTGTCACGTGATTTCATGGTCACCGCCGCGCCTGAGGAGCTGGGTTGAGCCCTCGTAATATGCTTCGCATAAAAATAGAAGTACAAAGAAGCAAAAACTTTCGAAGGAAGCGTCAAAACTAAATACGTGGAAATCAATAATTAATAAAAGGAACAAGGAAAAAGAAGGAAGGAAGGCAACAACATGGCAAAACATGGTATACAAAATAATAAGAATGGTAAATAGGAACTTGTAAGCGTTGCAGAAATACATGGCGTAACAAAAAAAAGAATGGAAAGAATGAAAGAAAACATATAATATAAAAATACAAGCCATAACTTCAAATTATGGCATAGGAGCAGTTATTATAGAGAACAAGTAACCGCAACATTAATTCATAACATGAAACTTTGAAGTGTGGTTTTAAAGTTAATGGTGTCAGTTATGTTTGTAAGTAATGCGGGTAAGTTATTCCAATCTTTGCTTTTTGGGGAAGAAATGAATAGGAAAAGCCGACGGTGATGAATTGTGGAATGTTTACCTGTTGGCGGTGGTCGATGCGAGATGAAATGTATGGTGGTGGTTGAACAAGGATAAACGTAAATATGCGTTGTGGTAGTAGATTTTATGGAAAAGACATATGCGAGATAGTTTTCTGCGGGTTGATAACAGCGGGAGGTGTAGGAGAGCTTTCATGTAAGTGACACTCGCAGTTCTTTGGTAGTTGGTGCGAATGAAACGGGCTGAACGATCCTGTATTGCTTCTAGAGACTGTATGAGGGTGTCATGACCAGGGTCTTATACTGATGATGCGTACTCTAGCTGTGGATGAATGTAAGTTGTGTACAATAAGAGTTTTAGCGATGATGGTGCTAGAGAAAATTTCCGACGAAAGTATCCCAGTGTACGAGTGGCCTTAGAGGTTATGTGATCAATATGAGTTTTCCAGGATAGACTGCTGGCAAAGTGAACCCCCAAGTATCGATATGACGTTACACATTCTAGTGGGATGTTATTTAGCATATCGGTGGGGCAGATCACGTTAGTACGAGAAATCCTCATAGTCTTACACTTTCTAATGTTTAATTCCGTGCGCCACGTACGACACCAATCATTTATGTTATTGAGATCCTCCTGAATTACTAGAATATCTGATGAACTAGTTATTTTACGGTACAAGACGCAGTCATCCGCAAATAGACAAATGTTCGAGGAAACGTAAGTGGGCAAGTCATTATTATAAATTAAGAATAATAAAGGACCGAGCACGGACCCTTGCGGGACACCGGAGTCAACTGGAGCTAAAGGTGAGTTAGTGTCATTAGTGGTTACAAATTGAACTCGTAATGTCGGAAACGCGCGAATCCAATCAATTACTGAGGGTTCTATGTTTAGAACGTTTAATTTATGAAAAAACAATACATGATTCACTTTGTCAAATGCTTTAGAAAAGTCAAGAAATATACAGTCTGTTGATCATACATGATGAATATCACAAATACAAAGTGCTTTGCAGTTTCTGTCATTAACTTGTAAAGCATATTGCTCAGTCACTGGCACTACACTTTTATACTCGTTGGTAGTGCCCAAAATGCAAGTCACTAACTGCCCACCCTGCTGCAGTTTCAATGCCTGGTGTTTCAACAATGATCACCCAGGATCTACACAGACAAGGTCAGACCTTGAAAGTGACAGATGAGAAGGTGCATTGAGCTCTAGTGCCTGCAATAGCGTGAATTGAGCTCTAGTGCCTGCGTGATAGCGTGAAGGGCCACTTGTCACGAAAAATCCGTCGTCCAGCGTCGGATATTGTTTCGGCAAAAAGATTTCGAACCACCCATACCTAGGCCCTCCATGTGGCGCGAGGAAGCTACTGAACTAATTAGATTTCTCAAGCTAAAATACGCAGAAAAATTGTAAACTACGACTTGCACACAACTTACAGACATGATAGCGTCGGATTGCAATTTGGCTATACGAGAAAACATAATTATGTTACGGAAAAACTCAAAGACACCCCTTTTGCAGCGTTTCTACCAATCATAGACCGGCCACGGCATCCGCCATTTGCGCACGCCGGCGTGCTAGTGTCTTGGAGGCCACGGAGCAGCGCGCCCACTTCCTTGCAATACCCCCAGATTGTGCTCACCTCTGGCGCATCACCGCACATGTAGAAGACCACATTTATACCTGAAAGCTCGTCTCTGTGCATAGCGTTTGCGGCCAGCTCTTCCCAGTAAACATTATAATTACATATGCTCCAGTTGCGGGGAAGCGCGAGAGGCAGTCGGGGATCTTTGAATGCGATCACATTCCACTCTTAAAGGTGAAGCTTAAGCGCCCTCCGTCTTTTTCGTTCATGCTTTGGTCTGGTAACTGTGGCTTCTGCCGGAGGCTCCATGTAGATGGGCACATTTTTGGCTTGGGAGGTTATTCCCCTGGCTTTGGCTTAGTTAAACTAGAAACTGAATCGGAAACAAGGCATCTGCTGATAAGCTTGTTGGTACCCAAAGATCCACAATGAACAAATGCACTTCGCTAGATTAAAAAAAAAATGTCTGAAATGTCGCAGAAAGAGGGCAGTAGGGCAGACAAATTGAAGTTGTATAATGTGCTCCTAGTTTCCCACTTTAGTGCAGTGGCTGAATACCCCTTGCATTCAAGGGGTATTCAGATTACTGGGTTTGTTAGTATTTATGGTATAGATGTCTACACATGGAGACTTGGAGGCAACAAGTGCATGAGTCAGCCTCTGTGTCCACCTTTCTATGCTTCAATACCATCAATATCATAAGTTTACTAAACAGAACTTCAAAGTGTTAGGCGAGTTCCTATATTACTCATTGCTGAACCACATAAACAATGGCATTCTGCCATGTAACACACAAATATTATCTGCCTGGAGAGTTGTTTTCCTAAAATGAACAGCATTTTAAGAGCATACATACCTTGAGTTGTAGGCAAAGAGGCAAGTGGCTCATGACTGCAGAAGTCTTTCAAAAACTGTGATAACTTCTTTACGGTGTGCACTATCTTGAGAGCCATCTGCAATTTCAGACCATTGCATGGATTACAAGTAAAATGTGAAGCCCTTAAATGATTTCTATCTATAAGCAACAGCACTGGAACTTACTTTGGCGCTTTGACACACACCTTGCATCAGCATGTATTCATTTTCAGATGAGACACTGTCAATGCCTTGCTTTGCACCTGCATTTGGGTGCAATTAGTTTTGAGGCTTGTTTATATCACTAAGAGTATGAAATACTACATAGTGCTACGGAACAGTATTTGCGATCACGAAGAGGCGAGCAGTGTGAAGACGACGACGACGATTAGAGGCTAACGCGGGCTGTTGCCTCTTGGCCAAGCGCGGCGTATCTTCTTGTAAATATACTTGTATATAGCTTTTCATCTGCGTCTTCCTAGGTAACAATATGTTTGCAGTTAACTGAACGTATCTGTTCACTCATGGCTTCCTGCCCTTCTTTTGCGCCATGTGATGGAAGACTCGGGGCTTGGCAGTGCATTTAATGCTACAGTTCTGTAGCGTCAGTAGCTCAAACTAATTCACAGTTAAGTGGCACTGCGAACTTTAATTGTACCTACAGTTATCACTGCAAGCACATATATTTATAGCTAGCCGGTACTTCAATGTCCTCGTATTATGTGCAAAAGGGCAATGTGCCCACTGCTGATGCTATCTTGTCCTAGTAATACCTGGCAACACAAATGTATGGTCTGAATCATTAAACTCATGCGAAGTTTGCAAACTCTTGCATTTATTTTGCACAACTCCAATAAAGCAAATATCAACAGAGGCAAGCTTATAAAGTGTCACATTTCTCTTGTAAGCGAACTTGTTCATGCAGCTTTTTATTACTGTCTCTTAATTAGGATACAAGAGAGGCTGCTGTCTGAGTGCTTTGCTGGTAGGCAGGCGTCTGTTTGGGGTGTGCGACTATTCACAACTTTCGTATAACTGAATCAATGATGTCCTACTCGATTTACTCTTCAAATCTGATTGTCAATATTTGTTGAACGCGGATATCTTCTAATAATTTACGAATAATTCAAAATGTCAACTGCGCCTAGTGAAACATAAAGTTGGAGCAAAAGTGCGGTAAATTTTCATCCCGTGGGCCTAGTATAGACATAAAACATGCGAACTTATGTGGTGGAGCTGCTTACGTCACGTAGGTAGTCATACCTTACAGGCTATATCTACAGCGAACATTCACACTCCATGAGGAGTCATGTGCATGCGAAGAAGCAACTTCATTGCTCCTAATGCTTCTTTTGTGCTTTTAAGAAACACTGATTCATAACGTACTGTGTTATTACAGAAACTTGCTAACTTTATAAATACTAGGATATAGTATATAAATTGTGATAACGGATCTTTATTATTCGAAAATTATTCTATATTTGATTTGATTAACTTCTGGTGCTATTCGATTCATATTCCATTCTGTCTCAAAAATCACTATTCGCACGCCCCTGTGTCTAGCACCACAGCTCCTATGTCACTGAACAGTGTGGGCAAATTAGTTCAATTTAGAGAAATAATGAAACCTTATGCCAGACTTGTGGGTCTCAGCTACTAGCTGCAATGTGTGGATTATTACTGGCATTGGCAATACATATAGACAGGTTTCTGAAGTACACGGAATTTTTTAGTTGCTATCACGAAGTCATTTACAGAAAAAATACTTTGCTCTGCGAAAGTGTTTGGGGTGCTTGCATTTATGTTAGGCATCTGTAATTTCATCTTTTGGCTTTAATCCAACTTTGCACCAATGTATTAATTTCCTAATACTAATCAGTCCACAACCAAAAGAGTGGTGCCTCTGAGATATGCAAAGATTAAATGAAGGTGAAATGCACAATTGGTGCAACACAAGGTAAGTAAGACGCAGTAATACAGTGGTAGAGAATGCAGTGGTTGGGTAAATAAAGAGAACAAGGCATAAGAGCTCCTAATGGCTTTTAATATTCATTACATGGGCTGGAAGCCTATCCCAGTTTTAAACTTTTAGAAAAAGATGTGAATACTTGTGACACTTGTTTGAGAACTGTTCTTTTAATGTCTGTTGTGTTTGAGTAAGTTGTGGCTTTTTTATGTGCATATCAGTTTTCATAAGTGATTACATGATTGCCCATTATACACATTGAAAAAGAGCAAGAAAGGTAATACAGTATAACCTTGTTCATACGTTTTGGAAAAAAAACGCGACAAAAGATATACTAACCGAGAGAACGTACGATCCCATGTAACTAAAAGAATTACCTAATGTTAACATCTATGTAATGCGAAGCGTCACGCGGATCGTTGGGGCACGAGACGCCAACGCGCATCGAACTAGTTGCGCTCCGGCGACCCGAGACGCGTTTTGTGGTTTTCCTATCGCGTGGTGTTTTAAAGCGGCACTAAATGCAAATACTATGTCGACGTGGACTGTTTACGCACCATACCAGAAACCTCTCAACGCTTGCTTCGTGCCAAGAAGAGACTTCGTTTACGTGAAAATCGCATCTGAAGGGTCCGAATACCTTTTTTGAAATTCAAATCTCCCGCCATCCGACCGGGGAGTGGTGACGTTGCATACGCCATCACCACCCTTTGCTGCCATCGGTGAGTAAAACGGCTCCCGACAGACGGCGATACCGAGCCAAGACAGAGCGGTTGACTCGCCGCTGAAGCTGCTTTTTGGCCAAGGGGCGTAGACCGTTCGGGCATCCCACGATATCACATGGAAGTTGAATTCTCTGCTACTTGCAGTTCGTGCGAGATTTGGGAGCCAGCAGAACCAGCGCAGCACTACTCGATAACGGAACTACTGAAACGCGAAAGCGTGGGCGGCACGGAATTGAGCGAAAACGAAACCTTGCTACCGCCCGCATCGTTGCCAAGGGTAATTTCAATGAGTTCTTTTTTCTAAATATAAATAGAACTGGGTAAGTAGCATTTTATTTCGCCTTATAATACAATACAAGGATGTTTTTTGCAACGAGTGGTTTAGTACTAGTGATGGAATTTAACTGAGTGGTGCTTTCGTCATCGGACAACTACTTGAATGTCCCTGGGGAGTCTCTAATTCGTGGAGTAACTCTATGGCTGTGAGGCTCGCTACGACGAAAAGTACTGTGGCGGCGCTACGATCGCAGTGGATTTAAAGTGGACTGGGCCGCATCGAGATCACGCCGGTGGAAATTGCTGGCGATTTCGCGCGGCGGGGTCGCTCTTACAAAACGTTGGCTCGTACTGCTTCGCGTGCTTCTGTTTGCGATACGACCGCTCAAATCGTGTTCCTATTTACATATGACGTGCATTTATGTCTTAAAGGGACCCTGAAACGATTTTGACGATTTTCTACAAACGTACTGAATCGTTAGAGTAGGTCCTTCTGATCATTAATTGACACATCTAAGTGCTCTACAAAAAAGCTTGCAATTTATTATAAGGTTTTAAAAATGCACATCGGTGCCGATTGCAGCACGCTGCTCGGCGGAATTTGAAGCCACCCCTACCCATATGACGGAAATCACCCATATGACGTCATTGGGGCGAGCTATCCGATTGGCTGACCAGGGTGCGTGATCGATAAGTTTTCCAACTTTATGGTAAACGAATGATGTTCGTAATAGTTGGAATATTCGTTAATTTGTTTTTATAAGAGGAAAGTAACATAAACAGAATGCACAAGAACATTTTTTCGGTACACTTGAGCACTTCCGGCATACAGCAAGTGTCATGTGCTTGTGCTACGTGTTCCCGTCTTTGACGAGAGCTCCGCCGTCAATGTCGGTCTGTCTTTTCGCGAGCGCTATGATTCGACTTTGTTGCGTTGTGGACTGCACACGTAGCGTCTGGCAATACGTCAAGCTGCGACATTGTGTCCCTCTGCAAGCCAGTAGACGAGCGAACTGGCTGCAGCGCATCAGACTGGCGCTATCCGAACGGCGCCAGGACTCCCGCGTTTGTGGCCGTCACTTTACACCGGAAGATTGCTAACGCAATAGCGTTTCGCGAGTCCGGTATTAGGGCAAACGCAAGCGCAAGTGGACAGGGCCTGGCCGCTTGACTGTGCCGTTGAACAGGTGAGCAGAAGCGCAAATGTTAATGGTCTGCACGGTGCAGCCACCTGGTGGCATAGAGCTCAACCACACACAGTAGCAGTAACAAAACGTATTCTTCTTTGCTGGTGGTGTAAATTTTTCGCAGGAGTGCAATCATCAACACGTTGTTTTTGTAGATGTTTAAAATGTTTTCCACTTGGTTAGACCACTTGGCACGGTCCAGCCACTTGTTGGCTGTGTGCAGACCGATCAGGCCGTCACGTACGTCTACGCTAAAGTTCCTTCATCGGCTTGAGTTTATGTCTACAGCCATCTGCCGAAACACCCAGCGTGCTTGTGGTTACCGGAATACCAGACACGGCCGGCGCTACGACAGAATGCCCGCAACGCACGCTGATTCGATAGCCCTCGCTTGGTGTCGATGGCCAAGCGGCTAGCGGAGAGGTTTCGCGCGGGCGGGGGCGGGCTCCAAATCAACCGGAAGTGGACTATGTGACGTCGCATCCTGACGCAGAACTAGTGAAGGTGGAGCTTAGCCCCGATCTCTCGGCGAACGAGTTGAGGAGGAAAAGCGTGGCTAGGGAGGAGGGTAACTTGTAATAGCTTGTAGCTCCATTATTACGTAACGCTTCACTTAAATTGTGGTGCGAATGTTCTATTTAGGCTGTACCCTACGCGTCTACAAAATTTGTGCGAAAAGTTTCAGGGGCCCTTGAAGAATAAATTCGTTTCTGTGATTTTATGCCGCGCGGTGACTGCGCGTTGACTGCCGCTGTAGTTCCAGTTTTCATTCTGCTATGTTATTGCAGTTGACTCAGAGGACAATTATTTTACTCGTTCTACAAGCAGCATGAATCTCTGGTGTGTATTCTTGCGCGTATAGTTTTCCATCAGTAGTTCTTGCTAAACGCAAGTGAAAAAAAAAATGGCTGTAAGCTTGCTGCTTGCCGCTTTAACAAGTAAAGGATATCTGCCTCATACAAAGCCCCGTTGTCGTGTTCTCAGATTTACGTGAAGTATACGGAGAGAAAAATGAAATATCCAACGAAACATTACGTTCATGTTTGCCTCTTCCTCACGTAACAGAATGCGGAGTAATCGGTACGTGGTCATTTATTGGGTCGAACCTCAGGTGGCGAAAACAGTTTTATTTAACTATTCTGTATATTAATCTTTGGCCTGGAAGCTGCGTTCAATTTCTGTGCTAGTTCATGCTTAAAAAAAGAAGAGAGAAAAAAAAGAAGCCAGTGCGGTAGCCTAATTAGTGGCGATAGTGGCTATGGCATTGGGCTTCTAAATTGGAGCTCACGGGTTCAATACAGGCAATCCGGGCCATCGAATTCGATGGGGACGAAATGAAAAAAAGAAACGCTAGTGTACCTAAATTTAAGTGCATATTAAAGAACCCTAGCTTGTGAAAACTCAAAAGCTGCATGTGCCTCATAATCGTATATCGTTGCTTAGGCACGTAAAGCCCCAGAACTCGTTGATATATAAAAGGAAAGTAGCTTAGTTCTTCGCCTCTTTTGCAGGGGTTTAAACAAAATGAATCTATTTTCGAGTGTTACTTCTCCCAAAACAGATTATGCTTAACTTATATTTTAAACCTGCATCAAATGCAGTTTCCAGCTGTACGTCATCTCAACTGAGCAGCTTGCATATGTAAACGACCACTTTGAGGTATCCGGTGCACTATCATAACGATAATAATGAAGCAGCTAAAGGAACGGCATGCCTCACATACACGTAGAGATATCTGCAGATTTGCTTTGTTCGTTGAAGAAGATACGTGTGCTATAAAAATTCACCGCTCAGTTTTAATGGGATGAAAACTTGGTGAGACTGTCAAAAAAAGAAAACTTTCCTTGCCTGAATCGAGTTATTAGATTTACAGGCTGTCCCGAAACGGGGCGTTTATATGGACTGACAGCTAAGGACGCGTTAAGCAGAGGTAATCAAACCCCGTGCGTTCATTCACTCAAGAACTGGTGGGCCTATGTGCAACAGCCGCGATTCGCTGTCAGCATAATCATTCTGAACAGTCCTCACTTGCAACGAACACACCCTCGATAATTCTAAGTGCTGGTTTGCGTTACATTCGAACAGAAACGACTATTCGATCACATCTAATAGGGAATTCAGAAATCCCATACGATCTGAATAGCATTCGATGATACTTGTATGTTTCTATTTCATTTTACATGCTGGTGCGTTGAAGAAGATTGTCAGACCAGCCATGGAGATTACAGTGGTCTTTACTTCCCCGTCGCCCCGATTCAGTCTGAGTATGCGTAGGTCTGCCTTTTCTGTCAAGACTTTTGTTCAAATTAGCGTCCAATCACCGACATGATTCCTTCTCTCGGAAAGCCTATTGGTACACTTGGGGTTGGCTCCATCTAGAGTGTGCTCGAATTGTACACTCCAGTTCCTTCCTTGATAAGGCTCCAGCCACAGACCGCCGGTCGAAGTTGCCGTGCGCGTTCCCATCATTCGATCGAATACGGCACCATCATGAAGAAAGCTTTAAAAAAAAATATGGGGTTTTACGTGCCAAAACCACTTTCTGATTATGAGGCATGCAGTAGTGGATGACTCCGGAAATTTCGACCACCAGGGGTTCTTTAACGTGCACATAAATCCAAGTACATGGGTGTTTTCGCCCCATCGAAATGCGGCCGCTGTGGCCGGGATTCGATCCCGCGACCTCGTGCTCAGCAGCCCAACACCATAGCCACTGAGAAACCACGGCGGGTCATGAAGAAAGCTTGGCACGGCGTTTGTTACTGCAAACACGCTTATTCCGGTCGAGGGTTATAACTTCTTCAATTAGTGCATTCAGAGTACCTGACAATTTTTCTATTATATATATATATGTCGCGAATATGTCTGCGCACCATTTGATTTACTGAGAAGTTAAGTCATCCGCTTCTCTTCTTCGCGCCATGCACTTAATAAACCTTGTTTATTTTGCTATAATATTCTTTTCTTCGAATATTTTCCGTGCTCTAATATTTCACCAAGAAGAACCGGTCGTGAAACAACACGATGATGTTTTATTACGTAGCTTCACGTTGCACATAGGTAGCTGCTGTGACAAAATTACGTGCTACTCTTAGAAATCTGTGTACAGGAAATGAGTTCACAGGACTAAAACTGCAATTAGTAACAGCCGAGAAGAGCCATGGGCGCACCAATGCAAACAGACATTTAATGAAGTGTACTGTACAAGCTCTCTACAACAAAAATGGCGTCCGCGCAACGAACGCACGCTCGCTAGCAGACGACACACTTCATAATGACAGCAAAATTGAAATAGTTAGAGTTGTATAATCCATGCCTCCGATATACAGGTTGTCCCACATGAGCCAAACTTTTAAAAATGAAACGCACTCCGGACGCCAGTTGAACCGAATCCATAATGTTGGCACTGGCCTAGGGTTACTCAGCTGTTTCTTTATTTTCCCCTTAACTAACGGATTAGTTGTGTTTAATTAATAAACTTTTTAAGCACTGGCTGCAGACCCCAAGTGTGATACGCAAAGTTGTGGAGCACCTTCTCAATAAATTGTTTCCAACACGATGTCTCTCACGCGGTCCTTTTTTCAGCGTTCCAAAGGAAGCCCGCGAAATAAGAAAAGAAATACCACATGACGGGGCGATTGCGCACTGTTATTGTGCTGCTCTCAGGCGTGCGATGTATGAACAAGGCCGGCTGAAGCGAGACTGGCCCGCGACGGGGTGTTTTGCATGGTGGAGGTATCTGGGCATGCGGCTTTTATCGCATGACGGTGTAAATGCGTGCTGCTGGCCGACCGGTGTCGAAGCGATAAAGCGTCTAAGGAGACGAAAGAGAACAAGAACATAGCTTTATTTTTTTATGCTTGAATGGGCAAGAGCTGACAGCCTGCCGACGGAGTGTAACGGGGTTGGGTGGGGAGGCGGCGTTAGGGCCGGAATGATTTTCCCGGGACCTTCAATCCCAAAGGCGCCCTCTGATTATAATGCGTGTTCAAAGAGGTCACCATCTGCTGCAATGCACATTCGGCATCTCATAGGCACATTTTCCGAGGCGTTCTTGATCATGGTATCAGCGATAGAGTTGCAGAGTTGTCTTATTTTTTCTTTTACGTTCTCTGATGTCGTTGGTGGTGTCCGGTGTACTTGATCCTTGACGTAGCCTCAGAGAAAGAAATCGAGGGGAGTTAAATGTGGTGACCGTCCCAGCCAAGCATTGCCCATGCCGTCCAATCCACTGCTGCGGGAATACTTCATGCAGTCATTTGCAAGCTTTGCTGCTGCCGTGCGCGGGAGCACCATGATACTGATACCAAATATTCTTGATCCTAGCCAATGGAACTTCGCAAAGAAAAGTTCGGAAGCACATCAATAGGCTTTCTTTCATGCAGCAACTTCATTATTCCCAAGGGACTCGTGTCCTGGCACACAGAGTTGTGCAGAAAGTTCGCAAACTGAACGATTTCAGCAGAAAATGCTGGCTCCAAATCATTTTTCACCAACTTCTCAGCCTGCTGTGCCAGAGAGGCCTCGCCCCCATGTTCTGTTAGCAATTTTAAGAATCCGAACCTTTCGCAGAGTTCAGTGTAGGCAGCCTTTCGCACTCGCAAAGCAGAGCCTAGACTGTCAATTACAACATTGTAGGTCTCTACGATAAACTTTTTTCTACCTTGTAGCGCACTATCGCCTTTTCCGTCCGGGTGCTTACTCAAAACGATGCGCTTGCCCTCATACTGATAGCATTGATTTGTACCTATAGCGTGCGTGCTCTCTCTTCGAAGGTATCAAAGAGAGGTCGCAAAGAATTAACAAAGCCGTCTAGAGAGCTCAGCAGGTCTACAGCAGTGGAAATGTCTAGGCCCAGTTTCTGAAGTGCTACGCTCGTTTTGTCAAAGCGCTCCAAGATTTCACTCCAGAAAATCGCCATGAATGCAGTCTCTAGTTTTGTCATTTTCTTGGAGATAGTGCGCTTCGTTCCTAGTGTCACCGTTTTCTTCCTAGTTCTTTGATATAGCTTCAAGGCAACACAAGACTGCATTGAAATTTTTCAGAATGGCCTTGCATGATTCAGCGTGTCTTGACCACCAGAGAAACTTTTCAGAACAAGCTGCTGGCTAGTTCTGCCTATGCTGTCCAAAAGATACCTCCATCGCTTAGGTGAGGCAGCAAGGAACACATACAGTCTCTGAATTACAGTGAAAAATTTGACTGCCTCAAGGCAACTCTCAACGCTACACGTGGCAACTAAGTTCAGTGAATGACCAGCACACGGGACACAGACTGCCAATTCGTTCAGGTGTTTGATTTGAGCTTGCAGTCATTTGTATTTTCCTGACATATTACTCGCATTATCATAAGCTTGGCCCCTACAATCATCAATTGAGATGCCATTGGTCGTCAAGAGGGACATGACGGTATCGAAAAGATACAAGCCGGTATGCGATTCAATTAGAACAAATCCGAGAAAGCGTTCGTACATTTTCCCATTTAAATAGTATCGTAAAACAACTGGCAGCTGGTCAACGTGAGTAAAGTCTGGAGTCGAATCAACAATTAAAGAGAAGTATTTTGCGCATTTCACTTCGTCAACGAGACGTTCCTTGACAGCCTTTGCCATATGCTCGATAAATTCATCACAAATGGCTTTTGACAGATACGATGGGTGACCTTTTCCTTTGTTCCCGTAGCGTTTGATGTGCTCCTCTAGAATGGGATCATACTTGGCAATGGCCTCAAGCACTTCCGTATAATTGCCATTTCTCGGTGAACCAAACATCTCCTCACTGCACCTAAACGCTAGGTTGCGCTCACCTAGAAGCTTAACTACAACGACTACGCGCTTCAACACCTCTGTCCTGTAAGCGGTCTCAGTGAGAAGATGCTTAACCAGCTCCTTGTCAATTGTGCTGCTTGAGTTAGAGCGGGTGAACCATGCTGCCACGTAGTTTCTGTGCTCGACGCTATTTTCATGCGCGCAAACGCTTTATTCTGCTCTTTTCCCATCAGAAAAGCCGTGCGTGGTGAAAGCACTGGGGTTGCTTGAAATGGAAAATAGTTTGCACATGAAACAGTAAACGGAACCTTAGGA
This sequence comes from Dermacentor albipictus, assembly GCF_038994185.2. Lineage (NCBI taxonomy): Eukaryota > Metazoa > Arthropoda > Arachnida > Ixodida > Ixodidae > Dermacentor > Dermacentor albipictus. Next base: position 141,319,704 of record NC_091823.1, on the reverse strand, counting down.
CTATGAGTACAGTAACCAGTGTCGCTCGTATGCCTCCCCATTTACAGCCTTTCGCACGAAAAGATGAGGTGACATATAGCGTTTCTGAGTTTTGTATTGCCTTTCGGAAGACAGAAAATTTTCTGCCCGATCTTGAATATACAATGGCCCTTTCTCAAGGCAAACACTCCGAAAGCTGTCAGTAATAACGTCCGGCCACTTAGCAGGGTGGCTTCGAAGAATCTCGCAACGTACCTTTTGCTGCGGGGGTGCCTGTACTTCTCTGTTGCCGCATCGAGAAGCCATCTCGTTCGTCCTCTCGAGGCACAGTTTGTGGGTGGGAACATGATTCTTTGAAGTCAAACTAACAGGAAACAAGTGAGTCGGTTCTTGGAGTGTTGTTTCCTGGCGCTTGACAGTAGAAGGAGGCTCATCGGGGAGGTTTGACACCTGTTGATCAGCAGTAGTAGAAATCGGGCGTGGTGGACCAGACACCTGGAGCTCTGTGGCAGGGGCCCGGTCGAGTAGCATAAACGTTGCTGACTCAGGTACAGGACAGGGCTCGGTTAGCATCGGTTGCTCAGAAATATGGACGACCGAGGTTGGCACCGTTTTCTCAAGATCCAGACAACCGAGATGAGTCAAACCTTGCTTCTTGCCAGGAAACCGTGGTGATGGAGTTGGCAGGTCCTCCATAGAAGCACAGTCGGTACTATTGGGAGTTTGACACGGATTCTGGGTAGAGCGGTCATACTGCTTCGCGGAAGCTGCATTCAGTAGGTACTTTGTCATCTTTTGTAGCTTCTTTTCCAGCTCTTCTCTTTCTAACTTCACCTTTCGTTTAGACGCACCACTTTGATGCTTCCGACCGAGCATTTTCGCATGAATGGATGCTAATTGTTCACCGGACATTTCGCCAGTCCGACGCGACCGCAGGTGTCCAACGGTCTCCATCATCCCGATGACTGGCGCACACTGCCTGGATGGTCCGTGGCTGGCTGAGAGTGGTGCGTCCCCCGGGAGCTCCTCAGCGGGCGAGCCTAACGGGCAAGCTCCTCAGCGGGCAAGCTTAACCGGCGGCTCGGGGCTGAATCGCAGCCCGCGATCAACTTCCTTTTATAGACGCGCGCCGCGTCTGTCTATAACTAGCGCCAAAGCAGGCGTTCACATACGCATAGAGCTCCTAGTACAAATTCCCTCCTTCTCCGTACGAACTGACTCCTTCTCCCGTTCCGGTCTCATCTTCCTATTAGCTAGGAGAAATCGTCTGTTCTGGGAGGTTCTTAATTTAGCCCCGTCTTTGCCGAGCGCGAGAACGAAGGGGAGAGGGTGGCTCCTAGAGCGGGCGAAGTTACGCGCCCTCCGTCGCCTCTGAGTCATCTTTTTCTACTTCTTTCAGGAAAGTTCGGCGGCCAGTCTGACCTACTTTTTCCGTCGAGCGTGTGCGTTGGTGCGCAGCCACTAGGCAGGGATGGGCCCTGGAGACAGGCCTTTGTGTCCAGTTCTCCAACTTCTCCCTTTACTCTTTCACAACCCTAGCCCGAACAGTGAACATTCCATGCCCCACGGCACGCGGATAAAATCACATGTGACGTCTTCTTTCCTTTCCTGCCTAGACTCTGCCATCAGACTCATCATCATCTGCTATCGGACTCATCCTCCTCCGCCCAAATTACCATCACGGTAAAGGAAAGTCGAATGGGAGGCACTGTTGGGTACTGCAGCACATCCTTTCTGTGAGAAGAACAGCGGCGGAACTATTTCAGAGGTGGAGGGTGGCATGGTGGTGACGAGGGGCACGAGCGGTTTAGGTCGTCATCCCACATTACATGTTTTAGGTGTTTCCCCCTTGCTTCTCCTCTCCAGACAGCACTGGACAGATGGACTGACAGGAAACCATGAAAACTCTTCCAAACAAACGCACCTCGCTTCGTAAGAAAGAGCCCCCCCCCCCCCCGGGGTGGCGGGGGATTCCTGTTTTTGCAGCTCGACAAGCTCTCCCCAAATGATCAGGTTAAACGCATGCTGTTACATTAGGCGAGGGGCCCCTTCTGCTCGTTCTGGTTTTCTCGCTTCATGCATGTCGCTCGAAGTTCCGTTGCCCATGGTTCCATAAACTAAGCAGGTTAGAATAAATGGGCCCCCTTCTACTGCCCGAGGTGAAGCCCTGGGCTGCAGCCCCCTTAGCCCCCCCCCCCCCTTTAATCCAGCGCTGCCAATGGTAACGCCACCGTAAATTCCACACCACACATTAACCGACCACTGGTATTGGTGATGTGTCTTTAAAACCCAGTGAGGGTTTTCGTCGCTCCAATAGTGAGCTTTGTGCATGTTCACTTGGGCATTACGTGTGAAGATAGCTTCACAGGTCCACAGTATTTGGTTGACAAAGCCTGGGTCCTCTTCCGTCTTGATTATAATACAGTTTGCAAAGTCCTTTCGGTGTTGGAAATCGTGGGGCTCCAACAACTGGTCCAGCTGCACGTGGTACAGATGAAGTTGCCTCTTAACTACTCTCCACACTGAAGACTTTGACACTCCAGCTTCAGCACCCACACTTCAAATGCTTGCACGTGGGTCTGAAGAAAACTTTGACAAAATATCTGTCTCCACGTCCTCGCGCAGGATTGAAGATTTATGTCGTTTCTTCGTAAAAGTCTGTCTGCCTCAGCGTTTCATATGCACGCACAATCGTCACTGAGTTCGGATGTGTACCTGGATGTCAGCGTTGAAATATCACAACTGCATGCCTTCTATGTCCACATGACGCGCCTAGAGCCAAAACCATATCTGCTCTTACCTCATTGGAGTAAGTCATATCTGATGCTCAACGTTAGTCACAGACAAATAGCGTTGCTGTGGAGAACATGCAGGGATACGCCTGAGGAGCACTGGATAAATTGCAGTTCACTGGAATTGGCTCAGATGAGTTACATAAGGTATGATCTACATACGGTAAACTGGAACAGCCTGCGGGCGCACTCTCTCCGGGACTGACGCGCCGGTCACGGTGCACAAGTGTGAAGCCAGATGCGGTCATCCGATACTGCGACTACGGTGTACTATAACACTTCTAGCAAACTCTACTGCGACCACGAAGCGATGCGCACGCGAGGGAAGAAGGTATAGTAGTAAGTGCGAGAAGGAGAGCAGCGGGGCCAGTGTGAAAAAAAGTCACCGTGTGAAGAAAACATGCGTAATATTCCTTGAATATATATCGATTTTTTTTTACCGTTAGGTTTGTCCCCGTGCGATTTATCCGCTGTTATTCGAGCCCTAAGGTTTAAAGTTGTAGCAGCCGTCATCGCCTTCCATCGTTCCCACGCGCTTCGCCCTTTTCTTCTTTTAAGCAGAATCAAAATGCTGCTTTCGTCTTTTCTTTTTCGTGGCCTTATATAGACGCTTTATCGCTTCGGTAGCGCTCGGCCAGCAGCCCGCATTTACACCGTCATGCGATAAAAGCCGCATGCCCAGATACTTACATCAGGCATAACGCCCTGTCGCGGGCGAGCTTCGCTGCAGCCGACATTCTTCATCCATCGCGCGCTTTAGAGCAGCCCAACAACAGTGCGCAAGCGCCTCGTCACGTGGTATTTTTTTCATATTTCGCGGGCTTTCTTTGGAACGCTGAAAAAAGGACCACGTGAGATATGTCGTGTTGGAAACAATTTATTGAGGGGTTCCTCAAGGTGCTCTACTACATTGCATATGATATTTGGGCTCTGCAGCCAATGCTTAAAATGCTGTTTAATTAAACATAACTGACACTTTAGTTAAGGGGAAAATAAAAACTAGCCTGAGTAACTCCAGGCCAATGCCAGCACTATGCATTCCGTTCAACTCGTGTCCGGAGTGCATTTCATTTTTAAAACTTTGACTCAAGTTATGTGGGACAACCTGCATATGTTTAGGAAAATGGTGTAAACATAAATTCACAGTTGAAATAGCGCAGTATTTTAAGCGCGTACAATGCGCAAACGGCCTCGGCGCCCGCAGCGAAAGCACGTTGAATCTAGGATGCCTAAAGCCACTTAAACTTCGTGAAGTACCGTATTTTCGCGATTCTAAGCACCCCCCGATTCTGAACACCCCCCTCTATTTTCGCGAGAAAACTCGGAAAAAAGTTTGCATGCGAATCTAAGCACCCCCCTATTTGTTAGGAAGAGCGTGTAGCCAAGGCACGCCAAGCGCGCTTGCTCACTCAGTCATCGAGCCGGAGCCGTCGGAGTCCCGAGGTGGCACGGCGTCCGCGGCTCGAGTACGCCGTACAGCCGGACTGTACGGCGAAAGCTGCAGAAGGCGTCCCCATCAACCATGGGAAAGTGAATTTCGGACGCGTGGAAGCGGGTCCAAGTGGACGTTGTGGTCAAAATCTTAAGAAGTGCTCGATCCCAAACCACTTCGACGGAACGGAAGACGACCTGCTGTGGCATACCGAGAGCGGCGGTTCAAGCGGTGCGATGAACTCGAGTGGCAGTGATAGTAACTGAGCATCCGACACAAGTGGTTGGTTCACTGTCTGCACCGATTTTTCTTTTGAATGTTTACAAAATAAACTGTTATTTCTCGCACCCGTATCGTTGTGATGTCGCAGCGAAAAGAGGGAGGGGGGTGTCATTCTAGATTTTTCGAATCTAAGCACCCCCCCCTAATTTTGGGCATCGCGATCGTTAAAAAAAGGGGTGCTTAGAATCGAATAAATGCGGTTATGACACTCTCCTCATCCGCCTTCACTCCTCCTCGTTTCTCCTCTCTTTCGCCCTCCCTTCTCGACCGTGACGCCGCCTACACTGCTCGAGCGTAGGAAGGGCGTCAACATGCGCTCCTCGCCACTCCGTTGACGCTTCTCGAGCGAAAATGGCGCTGATGCACGGCGCGAGGGCCCACGTGATGCTATTAGGCCAACAGGGACGCGGCGTTGGCCTCGGCCAGAGCACGCGAGGAGGCTGCGGCATTCTTCAAAGCGTGGCACTACTTTACGAAGGGTCGGCCGCTAGGGGGCCCGAGTGAGCGGACGCGTTTATTATCGGCTCCGCCAATTTCTGGTTCCTGTGCCCAGCTAAGTCCTTTCTAGGACCCACCAAGGCCCTCAACGGATCCTGGAAGGTTCACGGACCCCAAACGCTACCATCTTTTGGATGTGTCCAATGACCTCGGTGAGCTACCTGATGAAAATGTCTCTGGCAGCCACGCCGCCGCGCTAAGCCTCGCCTCGTCGAGGCGAGCCTCGGCGGTGCGCCGCGTTCCTCACTCCCCAACAGCCATGGAGGAGCCCGTGGATGGAGAGACCTCGAACCCGTCGGACTGCCACCCTGGTGAGTGGAAAACTGTGCTCCATGCATACCGTAATCGGACCACGGATTCGAATTCGCCCCCAAAACACCCGGTATCGGCCACCGTTCAACCTAAACCAAGCGCCAGCAACGCCGGCGCGCCACCGGACGCTGCATCTGGGAACAAACGAAGCGCGTTCAAGGAGACGCCACAGCTCCTACGCATGACGCGCGTCGTCGTCCATAGAAGCAAGCAACTCGCCGCACTGCCGGCGGGTACCATCAGAGTAGTCTTTCGCCCGCGAGGCGGCCTCTCCCTGGAGAAGATCCCGGCTCCCAGTATCCTGCAGGCACTTCACTCGACCCTCAGCTGCTCAGTGATAGGCGAGTTGCACATAAGGATCCATCCAACCAACAACACCTTTACAGTGGCGACGGTAGCGGAGGCAACAGCTCTCGCTTTGGTCAAAATCCAGCAAATTACCTTAGATGGACTACAATACCCGGTAGCCGCGTACATCGCGGCCCCTCCAGCGGCAGTCAAGGGCGTCATTTCCCGGGCCTACTGGAACGAGACACCAGAACAAATCCTAACTGACTTACAATACAGAAACCCGGACGCTAACATTATAGCGGCCCGACGCATGGGTAAAACAACGTCCATCTTAATAACTTTTGCCTCAGGTCCCGTGCCTCACACAATTAAATATATGTGTGTGGTACACCGCTGCACCAAATACCAGGGAAGCCCCGATGCCTGCACAAACTGCAGGAAGCCTGGACACAGGTACGACGTGTGCCCTCTCCCGAAGGCTGGACTGTGCCCGCGGTGTGGCGAGAAGCACACCCCTCAGGAGACCCCATGCACGCCAAGCTGCATTCTTTGTGGTGGTTCCCACCTTACCGGTACCGGCTCGTGCAAAGCCAGGACCCCTCCACCTCGTAGACAGACCGCGTCGAAACCCAAGCAACCAGTGCCCACGCCAAAGGACTTTCCACCGCTAGTGTCTCATCAAGATCGCCAGCGAGCCTGGACCAAGCCCACCAGTACACCCCAAACCTCACAGCGGGAGGAAGAGATAGCTCTCCTGCGGGAAGAGGTAAGGCATCTTAGGGCAGCCATTAATTCCATCCCTCCTACCGTTTCTCCACCCACTCCTTCACCAACACCCCAAACCTCTTCACCTACACCCCAACCCTCCACACCCCCTCCACAAAAGAAACGCAGATCAGAAGACATTCCAGACATGGATTCTAAATTACAAAAATTTGCCCAACAGCTCGAAGCCAGTATTCTGGCTCAGACTCAAAATTACATTGAAGCCACCATCACTAAGCTTACAGAAACTATTATCAGTCAGGTAACCTCTACTATTCTACAACAAATTCCACAAATAATTGCTGGAATGCCTTCACATATCCCAGCTAGCAACCCCACAGCTGCTCCCATCCTCCGCCCCCCCACCCTTCAGCATGGCCCAGTTGACGGGCAATAATCTCCAATTAAGCATCCTACAATGGAACTGCAGGGGGTTTCGTCGCAAACGAGACCCCCTGCAGCAGCTCCTCTCTGCTTCCTCCACACCCCCTGATATAGTAGCACTTCAGGATGCTGGCACAAATTTATCGCTGCCAGGATACGCTCTGGTACCCTCCGACACCACTCCAAACCCCAGGGTTACGACGTATCTCCAACATTTCGTACCATACACTTGTCATGTACTAACCTCGCCGGTAGCTCACACATTCATAGAATTAATCCCCTCCACTCACAGATCTCAACCCCTCTTCATCCTCAACTGTTACCTCCTCCCGAGGCAACAGGTCTCAGATTTAATCTCTCTAATTAAAGCCGCCTCCAACGCTGCAAAAAAGGACCCCCTCATTATATTAGGGGATTTCAACTGCGCACATGTAGACTGGGGGTACACACGCACTAACAAGAGAGGAGCGGAATTGCACAACACCCTTCACATGCACGGCCTGTCCATATATAATGATCTGAGCACACCTACAAGAATCGGCAATAGTGTCACTGCCGACACAAGCCCAGATCTTACTTTTGGTCGCAACCTTCCCACACCAGTGTGGACAAACTCAAATGAGGCCCTGGGCAGTGATCATTATATCATAACTATACAGCTTGATTTCGCCATAAAAGCTAAAGCCTACCGTGTCAGGATTACCAGCTGGGATAATCTTCGGAAGCACAGAGAGGCCAAAACATTAGAATCCCCCTTTAACCTCCACACATGGATGACAGAGCTGAAACAGGATGTCCAGGCATTCACGCAAACATTAGATGCCACCCCCGAGACTCCCGTTGCAGACAGTCGCTTAGCGCACCTACTACAAGCTCAAAGCAGTATCCTCACACGCTGGAAAACCCAGAAGCAAAATCGGAAACTTAAGCTAAAATTAGCGCAACTACAGAAACAAATAGAAGAACACAGTGCCGCACTCAGTAAATCTAACTGGCACCAATTATGTGACGGATTACGAGGTAATCTCTCCTCCACCAGGGCCTGGCATCTTTTGCGACATATGATAGACCCCACTCAAACTAAAAAGCAAACTCGGCTCACACTAAAAAGACTTACCCATAAACATCGCCAAAATCATCAAGCACTGTTACGCCAACTCCAATCAACTTATACCACTGTGGGCCAAGCTGTATCATATCCCGACTATGTAGGCCCCGATCAACCCTCCCTCGACGCCCCCATTATGGAGGTTGAAGTCAGAGCAGCCCTTATCAAGCTCCGAAACTCAACCCCTGGGGAGGACCAAATCACAAATGTCATGCTCAGAAATTTAGATGACCGTTCAATTTCTCTTCTCACCGACTACTTCAATGAGTGCTGGGAAATGGGGGTGCTACCTGCTGAATGGAAGCACGGGAAAATAATATTCATTCCTAAACCAAACAAGCCCATTAACGCCCAAAACCTCCGTCCCATTTCGCTGACTTCGTGCTTGGGCAAACTGTTTGAGCATGTCATCCTCACCCGTCTCACGCAACACATGGAATCCCATGGACTATATCCCCATACTATGGTAGGATTTCGATCCCACCTCTCGGCACAGGACGCCCTACTGCAGATTTCACACGCTATCCTCAATGACATGTTGCATCACACCAGAGCAATCCTGGCAGTCGACCTCACCAAAGCATTCGACAAAGTTACACACAGCGCCATCCTGCAGGGCATCCAAGAGCTGCAGTTGGGGCCTAAGACCTACAACTATATCCGGGCCTTCTTAAACGGTCGCACAGCCTCACTGCATATAGATGATATACAGACCCCCCACTTCACGCTTGGTAACATTGGTACCCCGCAAGGGGCGGTGTTATCTCCCTTCCTCTTCAACCTCACCCTCATCCCCCTGGCCAAGGCTCTCAGCCGCATCCCGCACTTAGGACACACACTTTACGCGGATTATATAACGGTCTGGACCACATACGGCTCGGATGGCGACATAGAATCGACCCTTCAGGAAGCCGCTACAACTATCGCTACTCACGCGGCAAACATTGGGCTTGAATGCTCCCCCACAAAGTCAGCACTCCTCATAATCCGCCCGCGGCGCGTCCCTACCTCCCCCATCACTATCTACCTGCATGACACTCCCATACCGCAAACACCTACCCTCCGCATTCTTGGCCTGCATTTACAGGACACGGGGAAAAACAACCTTACCCTGAAAGCACTAAAACAGTCCACTTACTCAGTCATCCATCTTCTTAGAAGGGTTTCACATTCACGAGCCGGTCTAGACGAAGCAGATAATCTGAAGGTGCTGCATGCCTTTGTGCTTAGCCGCATTCTTTACGCCACTCCTTACCTGAACCTCTCCTGTTCGGATAAAGACAAGATCAATGCTCTTATCCGCATGGCTACCAAAGCAGCGCTAAACTTACCAAAGAGCACTAGCACGGACAGACTCTTAAAATTAGGAATGCACAACACTATACAAGAACTTATAGATGCACATCGCTACACACAGTACCTTCGTCTGGCTGGCACGGAAACTGGACGATATATACTGGATTCTCTGGGAATTCGCATACCGGCACACACGACAGACTTCATCTCTCTCCCTCGAGCCATACACTCCGCGCTTATCCTGAAACCCCTTCCTAAGAATGTCCACCCTGAATACCATCAATCCCGCCGAGTCGCGCGGGCCAAAGCTCTCCATAAAGAATATGGCACTTTAGAGGATGTGCGCTGGGTGGACGCCGCGTGTGGTACAGACCGTTCAGTAGCTGTGGCTTATCATCCAGAAGCCCCCCCATTTACCCATTTGATAGACCCACCTTGTACCCCGGAAGAAGCAGAAGAAGCAGCTATAGCAATAGCCATTGCCCAAACCAATGCGGCTTATATACTAAGCGATTCCAAAACAGCCATTCTTAACTTCGCCCGCGGACGCGTCCATCCCCCCGCGTGGCAGATATTGAGAATGTGCACCCTAAATCCCGATAGGTGTATTGAGCTCGTGTGGGTTCCGGCTCACTCTGGCAATCCCGGAAATGAGGCCGCCGATAACATAGCCCGAGGACTTATTTGCCGGGCAAATGGCGACCCCAGCCGGGATTTCTCGAGGGAGCGGGCACACACGTTCTCAGAACTAACTCAACAAGCACGCCTTGCCCGTCGACTCTATCCCCCTCCCCACCCCCGCCTATCCCACTCCCAACAAATCCTCTGGAGGCGACTCCAGACGCGAACTCTTCCTACCCCTCAGCTTCTATCCCACTTCCGCCATGTTTCCCCAGAGTGCACTCTCTGCGGAGAATCGCACGCCACCCTTGACCACATCCTCTTCGGCTGCCCTGCCGATCCTCCCCCGCAGGGACAGCCCGCCATCGGTACATGGGAGGAATGGGAGGCCCTCCTTGCTTCGCAGGACCCGGACGCGCAACTTCGCTGTGTGAACCGGGGTGCCAGTGCCATGGCCCTACGTGGCCTGGACACATGCGCGTAATGTGAGGGCTGTGCGGTGGCCCTGAGACCTTGTACGGTCCAAACTCACTTGCTTAATAAAGTTTTCCATCCATACTTTACGAAGTTTAAGGGGTTTTAAGGGTGCCTCGATGCCAGCGGCGATTTTCAGGGTGGGGATAACCTTTGAACCACCCGAAACGCGCGCGCCGCGATGGATCTCAGAGGCCATGCGCCGCCGCCCTAGCTTTGCGGCGCCGTGTTGGTTCTTTCGCGCCGGCTGTCGAGCTGAACGGACGCGCGCTGCATTTGCTTTCTTTATGGCGTTGTAGTGCGAGAGCTCGCGTTTTGTTCGTGCTTGTTAACGAAGCATGAAGGTCTGTTGTGTCCCTCTGTGGACTAGATCGAGCGCAAAAGGGCAGCGGGTATTTCGTTTATGCGAGGTATATGCGAGGTATATGCGGGTATATGCGAGGTATGGATCACGATTTTGTCAAGAATAATGTTAATGTGGATAATGTTACCATGTTACGTGCATTGCTCATTATAAAGATTTTTACGAAACTTCCATGCAGGTTTGGGCAATGGAAGTTTACTCCGTTTCATTAAATCAGTATTGAATTTTTAGGGCAAAAGTAGTGCAAAATATTGTGAGCAAGGGTTCTTGTTCTTCTTTACAACCGTACTGCCACAACCTTGGCCACAGCCTCCTATATAAATACAACAACCAAACCCCGGCCCTCAGTCCCCAGCAGCTGCGAAGCAACTGACCACGGTGGTGGTCAGACCTGTGACGCAGCAGAGGGTGCTAAGAATCCCTGGATCCGGACAGGCCGCCATTGGAATTTGAACCTGGCAACGCTTAACGCTAGAACGTTATCTAGTGAGGCTAGTCTAGCAGTGCTATTGGAGGAATTAGAGGGCAGTAAATGGGATATAATAGAGCTCAGTGAAGCTAGGAGGACAAATGAAGCATATACAGTGCTAAAAAGCGGGCACGTCCTGTGCTACTGGGGCTTAGCGGAGAGACGAGAACTAGAAGTCGGATTCCTGATAAATAAGAATAAAGCTGGTAGCATACACGAATTCTATAGCATTAACGAGAGGTTGGTAGGCCTTGTTGTGAAGCTTAATAAGAGGTACACATTTAAGGTCGTACAGGTCTACGCCCCTACATCCAGTCATGATTACCAGGAAGTCGAAAGCTTCTATGAAGACGTGGAATCGGCGATGGGTAAAGTCAAAACAAAATACACTATACTGATGGGTGACTTCGATGCCAAGATAGGCAAGAAGCAGGCTGGAGACAAGTCAGTGGGGGAATATGGCATAGGCTCTAGGAATAGCAGGGGAGAGCTATTAGTAGATTTTGCAGAACAGAATAATATGAGGATAATGAATACCTTCTTCCGCAAGCGGGATAGCCGAAAGTGGACGTGGGGGAGCCCGAATGGCGAGATTAAAATTAAATAGACTTTATACTCTGCGCTAACCCTGGCATCATACAAGATGTGGACGTGCTCGGCAAGGTGCGCTGCAATGACCAAAGGATGGTAAGAACTCGAATTAGCCTAGACCTGAGGAGGGAACGGAAGAAACTGGTACATAAGAAGCAGATCAATGAGTTAGTGGTAAGAGGGAAAATAGAGGAATTCCGGATCAAGCTACAGGACAGGTATACGGCTTTAACTTAGGAAGAGGACCTTAGTGTTGAAGCAACGAACGACAATCTTGTGGGCATCATTAAGCAGTGTGCAATAGAAGTCGGTGGTAACTCCGTTAGACAGGATACCAGTAAGCTATCGCAAGAGACGAAAGATCAGATCAAGAAACGCCAATGTATGAAAGCCTCTAACCCTACAGCTAGAATAGAACTGGCAGAACTTTCGAAGTTAATCAACAAGCGTAAGACAGCTGACATAAGGAAGTATAATATGGATAGAATTGAACATGCTCTCAGGAACTGAGGAAGCCTAAAAGCAGTGAAGAAGAAACTAGGAATTGGCAAGAATCAGATGTATGCGTTAAGGGACAAAGCCGGCAATATCATTACTAATATGGATGAGATAGTTCAAGTGGCTGAGGTTTTCTATGAATCAGAAGAGAGGGGATTAACCGAGGGGGCCGATTTTTATTATTCATATAAGAAGCCAACAAACACTGAAACCAAGGACAACACAGAGAAAATCACTTGTTCTTTATAAATGAAATAAAGAAACGATAAATAAATGAAAAAAGTGGATGAAAAAACAACTTGCCGCAGGTGGAAACCTGCGGCAAGTTGTTTTTTCATCCACTATAATTTGCATTTATTTATCATTTTCCAGCTGCAGCAAGTTGTTTTTTCATCCACTTTAATTTCCATTTATTGATCGTTTCTTTATTTCATTTATAAAGAACAAGTAATTTCCCCTATGTTGTCCTTGGTGTCAGTGTTTGTTGGCTTGTTATAATATGAGGAGTTCTGTAGAAATTTATACAGTACCGGTGGCACCCACGATGATAATGGAAGAGAGAATGTTCTACACGTATTGGAAATCCCACAAGTAACGCAGGAAGAAGTAAAGAAAGCCTTAGAAGATATGCAAAGAAGGAAAACAGCGGGGGAGGATCAAGTAACAGGAGATTTGTTGAAGGATGGTGGGCAGATTGTTCTAGGAGAACTCGCCACCTTGTATACGCAATGCCTCATGACCTCGAGCGTACCGGAATCTTGGAAGAACGCTTACATAAACCTAATCCATAAGAAAGGGGACGCCGAAGACTTGAAAAATTATAGACCGATCAGTTTACTGTCCGTTGCCTACAAACTATTTACTAAGGTAATTGCAAATAGAATCAGGAACATTTTAGATTCTGTCAAGCAAAGCACCAGGCAAGATTCCGTAAAGGCTACTCAACAACAGACCATATTCACACTATCAATCAGGTGATAGAGAAATGTGCGGAATATAACCAAGCCTTATGTATAGCTTTCATTGATTGCGAGAAAGCGTTTGATTCTGTCGAATACTCAGCAGTCATGGATGCATACGGAATCAGGCTGTAGACGAGCCGTATGTAAATATACTGAAAGATATCTATAGCGGCTCCATAGCCACCGTAGTCCTCCATAAAGAAAGCAACAAGATCCCAATAAAGAAAGGTGTCAGGCAGGGAGACGCGTGTTTACAGGATGTATTCAGAGACCTGGATCGGGAAGAATTGGGGATAAGAGTTAATGGAGAACACCTTAGTACCTTGCGATCCGTTGATGATATTGCCTTGCTTAGTAACTCAGGGGACCAATTGCAATGCATGCTCACTGACCTGGAGAGGCAAAGCAGAAGGGTGGGTCTAAAAAAGAATCTGCAGAAAACTAAAGTAATGTTTAACAGTCTCGGAAGAGAACAGAAGTTTACGATAGGTAGCGAGGCACTGGAAGTGGTAACGGAATGCAAATACTTGGGGCAGGTAGTGACCGCGAATCCGGATCATGAGACTGAAATAATCAGAAGAATAAGAATGGGCTGGGGTGCGTTTGGCAGGCATTGTCAGATCATGAACAGCAGGTTGCCATTATCCCTCAAGAGAAAAGTGTTTAATAGCTGTGTCTTACCAGTACTCACCTACTGGGCAGAAGCCTGGAAGCTTACAAAAAGGGTTCTACTTAAATTGAGGACGACGCAACGAGCTATGGAAAGAAGAATGATGGGTGTAATGTTAAGGGATAAGAAAAGAGCAGATTGGGTGAGGGAATAAACGCGAGGTAATGACATCTTAGTTGAAATCAAGAAAAAGAAATGGGCATGGGCAGGACATGTAAGGAGGAGGGAAGATAACCGATGGTCACTAAGGGTTACGGACTGGATTCCAAGGGAAGGGAAGCGTAGCAGGGGGCGGCAGAAAGTTAGGTGAACGGATGAGATTAAGAAGTTTGCAGGGACGACATCGACACAATTAGTACATGACCGGGGTAGTTGGAGAAGTATGGGAGAGGCCTTTGCCCTGCAGTGAGCGTAACCAGGCTGATGATGATGATGATGATGATGATGATGATGATGATGATGATGGCATGCGCTCATCATTGCCAGTTCATCAGCAAGTTCTGTGCGTTGATTATGCGTTCACGGTGTATTCATTGTTGCTTTTATGCATTGATTCTGCTAGTTGGTTAGCGGACTTTTTCTCTAAGGCGCTGTCCTTGATTTTGTCACCATCAATTCGTGTATTAGATACTGAGGCTGCACAAGCTTCGAAGCAAATCTTGACAGCCGCTCGCTAGTAGAGCTTACCGCTTATGTTAACGAAGTATGGAGGAAAGGAAACCTTCCCGAGGACTGGAAAATAGCCGAGGTTCGTCTGATACCGAAGCCAGGCAAGCCACCAGCCACTGAGAACCTACGACCGATCTCCCTCACTTCGTGTGTAGGAAAGCTCCTAGAGCACATCGTTCTCAACCGGCTACAACCATTCCTGGAGGATTCGGGGAAACTTCCAACAACGATGATAGGATTCCGTCCACACCTCTCAACTCAAAACATCCTACTTCAGCTGAAAGAGGAGGTGATTGTTTCAGTGGCACGAAACTCCCCCACGGCTATCCTCGCCTTAGATCTTAAAGGGGCGTTCGATAACGTCAAGCACAAAGCAATCTTACAGAGGCTAAACACGCTGGGCTGTGGGGCCAGGACGTACTTCTATATCAGAGATTTCCTCTCAGATAGAAAAGCCATCCTAAAGGTCGGGGACAAAGCCACAAACCCCTTCCTACTGGGCGGGCGGGGCACACCACAGGGCGCAGTGTTATCCCCTCTCCTTTTCAATATCACCCTAATAGGCCTACCACCGCTCCTCGATAACATCCCAGGGATCCGGCATGGCCTATATGCCGACGACATTACCATCTGGTCGTCCACAGGGTCCATCGGGGAAATGGAGAACCGCTTGCAGGAAGCTGCAGACGTGGTGAGCGACTATGCTAAGTCATGCGGGCTCAGCTGCGCCCCCCCCCCCAAAAGTCGGAGCTACTCCTGGTCTCACCGCGAAAGAAGCACACATCCGACTCGCCCACTTTCAACATACAATTGGAGGGACACACCATCGTTCCGTCTCAGAGCGTAAAGATATTGGGAATGGTTTTCCAGTCGGATCGCACCAATACAATATTAATTCAAAAGCTTAAGAATACAACAGCCCAAGTTACGCAAATGATCCGGCGAATAACAACAAAGACAAGAGGCCTGGGGGAGGCGGACACCCTTCGGCTTGTCCAAGCCTTCTTCGTGTCTCGAATAACTTACGCTATTCCATACGCACTACTCAACGAGACGGAACTGAAGAAAATCAACACAATGATCAGAAAGGCATATAAGCAGGCGATGGGTCTGCCAACCAGTACGTCCACAGAACGCCTACTACGACTAGGTGTGCACAACACGGCCGAGGAGCTGATCGAGGCACATTATCCAGTCAGCGGACAAGGCTGGCGGTTACGGAAGCAGGGAGGTCCATTCTTTTACGCCTGGAGCTCTCTGCCCCTCCGAGCCATCCGCCACCTCAGACTGTGAGCTTACCCCATGCCATCTGGAGAAACATCACCGTACGTCCTCTACCTCGCAATATGCACCCAGTGCACCACGCAGAGCGAAGGGAGGCCCGCGCCCTGGCCATACACAAGCGATACGGGACTTTACCCTCTACAGCCTACACGGACGCGGCTTCTTACTCCAGACGCGCAGACACAACAGCCACCGTAGTCGTCAACATAGAACATCGGAGCAGCATTTCGCTCACACGAAACAATCCCCTCCAAGCCGAGGAAGTGGCCATAGCTCTCGCGCTCTCCCAAACAGAGGTTGAAGTCATAGTGACCGACTCCCAACAGGCGTGCCGCAACTTTGCTAGCGGCAGAATTCATATCACTACGCTCCGGATCATCAATCAAAAGCCGCCAACGAGATCAGTCATGATCATCTGGGCACCAGCTCATCAAGGCATTGCTGGCAACGAGGTCGCCAACCTCGTGGCTCGAGATCGGACGCACCGAGCCGACGCCGAGGAATCTGAACCCGAGCGCATGCACCCTCTAGTCTCTTACCAAGACATCACACAACACTACAAGCTAACCCGCAGAACATATGCACCCCCACACAAGTCACTACCTAGAGAGCAGGAGCGATTCCTCCGAGCTCTACAGGTTAATACATTCCCGCACCCAACCAGAAATCACCTCATAGACCCTACGAAATTCTCTCCGCAATGCCGCTTCTGCGCAGAGCCCGGGTCCCTCAGGCACATAGTAGGGGGTTGCAGAGCGGCACCATTAAATCCTCCGAACCCTTACCCCACTAACGAGCTTTGGGAGAGAGCCTTGGCCAGCTCCGACCTCGAGGATCAGCAACGGCTGATTGCGAGGGCCCTGGACGTGGCCCGAGCTCAAGGCATTCTGGAATGAGGACGCCTCTCCAAAGCTTCATTCACCGAGTAAAAATGTTTATTCTCTCTCTCTTCGAAGCTTATATGCTAGGTTGCTTTTAGATGTATATGATAGGACATATATGCTGATTTGTGCACGTTGTCAGCCTTCTCGGGAGCAAACGTTTTCGAGGCAAGGCGGAATGCACTGCAAGGTATTGCGTGCTTCAAGCTATGAAACTTCATCCAGACCTGATATATACGTACTTATGCACGAAAATGTTTCTTTCTAGTGTTCTAATGCATAAGGCGGCTCAAGAATTCGCTGCATAGCAGTATGAACTGAACTTGGTCTGTACATTGTAAAAATAACATTCTCTTTTTGGGCGGACAAATACTTGGGGACACCACCACGTGTATACCTGATATAGGCATTTCAGGGAAGTTTTTTCTCACTTTAGTAGAATTTTTATAATTATTACTACCTTTAATTTTTGCAGCTCGGCCCAGCCATAGAAAGCTTCCATGTCAACCAACACTTGCCACGACTTTTGATGTGATGGAAGATGTGATTGGAAAACCCGAGCGATTGTGTCCACACGTCTCCGCATCTACCCGACATGGCTTGACGCTCCTGAAAAGCCAGCTAAGTCTTAAGCTTGCAAGACTGTTGCAGGTACAAGGCTGCAGTAGGGCAACCACATTTTAACCAGATAACCTCGGTGAGAGCTCATAAAGTGAATAATTAGTGCTTACTTTTGTAAGTAAATTGTGTTTGATTGTTGAAAACTGTTCTCAGTGCATTTTGTTTCTTCAGAAGTCACCTGAACTGCTGTAGGCCCACTCACGTGACATATCCTAATTTTTCTTCTACTTTCATAAATATGACGGGAAAACCATGAGAAACAGAGGTACTATTAAGAGAGCGTCAAAGTAAAAATGTCAACCAATTGTACAATTCCAGTAACATTTGTGGGACGTTTGCAACTGAAAGTGTAAATAAAAGAGGGGGTAACCTCGCAAACAAATCATACCTCCTTCAGGTTGCGAAACTCGCGAGCAGTGTCGAACAACCGCTTTTGAAAGGAGCAATGTATGCGAGCAAACTGCTTATCAGATGGTAAAGCAGGAAATCTGCATTTAAATCACGGCACTGTCGCTCGGCCTTAGCACGCACGCCCCCATTTCTTCCTGCCCGATAGTTGACCTGCAGCCTCCACACACCCAGCGCCTACGTATTGGAAAGAACCAAGATGGCGCCGAACAGCGTGAGTGTCTCCACGCTGAAAGCAGCACTGGGCATCGAGGCGCCCTTGCCCTAGTTGAATCTGCCGCGGAACGCTGATCCGGCCCAATCCAGTTCGCTCGCACCGCCCGCGCAAAATTTTTTCTACACGCAGCGCCTCACCTGGAGAGCCTCGTCCGGCCCACTCCACCTCATTGTAGTGCACTGTACCAGCAGCAGTTGCCCTGCAGGCTGCGCTGAGCCCTTTGGCATCGGCGTGTAGTTTGACGCCGTCCAAGAACTTAAACCGGTACCGCTGAACCTTGCTATTGCTGTTTATGTAACTGCCAAATTTTTTGTTAACCGTTTTTGTAACCCAGCGCAAACTTATACGTATTTTAAAGCACGCGACGATACACCGCTATACATTTGTACTATGACGCTCAGGGCTTTTGGACTTGGAACAGGCATACTCCCGAACCAATGCGACAAGATCGGCTTGTCCGTTGCTCTTAGCTGCGCACATAAAAAAAAAGACTGTGCCCAAGTGCATACCAGAAAAACGACTGAGCGTTCGAATGGGTATGCAGTTTTTAAAGAGGACTGGCAACCGATTTTTTAAGGACCTAGTTTTTATGGCGCAGCGCAAAACTCATCCTCGGTAGTGTTTACATCTGCAGCGGTTACTTCCAAAAACGCGTTGGTATTTAGTAAGCAGAATTTTTCGACCCGAGCAGCCGCTAGAAAAGTAAGAGTCCCTCCTCCAGCAACGCAGAGAAGTGAGGGCGATGTCGATAGCCCGCCTTGCAAATTATGGAAGCAGCCCATCGTGCTGCTTTCACAGGCCTGAGTGTAACTGTGGTTAACCACCTACTTTTTGAATTTTTCAACCACTTTTGAAAATAGAAAGCTGGTACAATAAGTTTGCACCCTTGTACAGTCATTTGTATTTGTACCGTGCTTTTCCGCAAGTACACGCCTACTTCATGGTTGGCTGCGCCCCGTCGTCGTTGTTCTGTCGATAGACGAGCCAAGCCAAATCGTCGAAGGCGATGGCAGTGTCACTTCTCTACTCACTACAAACGAAGGCCTATCTGCACATTGTAAGTTAGAAAAAAATATAAAAAGAGGAAGTGTACTGCATTCCAATACTAATAAAGAAACCAGGAACCGCGTACACTAATAGGAGGCCACGTGATAGGCCTCTTAAGCATCTTCATGTTTTTGCCGCGGGGGGAGCCAAATGTCATTTTTCGCGACTTTTAGTGAATAAGTATAAATAAAAATCCTCATTTATAGAGAAATACATGGTCGTTTTAGCCACTACGATAGGCAATCTTTCCATCAGCGGGGTTATTTCGATTCATGTTTTCAGCGGTTGTCTGTCCCTTTAACGCGAGCGGTCTTTACTTCACAAGGACGTCCGCGTGCGCTTTTCCACTAACAAAACAAAAGATGGAGAAGCGTAACTTATGATGCAAACAGTACATATTTAAGTTGTCAAGGTTGAAGGTAGGACTATACAGGGTAATCAGACAAGTTATCGTGACAAACTCAACAATGACGTGGATAAATCACGCCCGAAGATTGCGCAAACAGAAGTTCGCAATTGCAAACCCACACTGGGAAACACGCGAAAGTTATACACGCCATCTGGTGCACAGGCGCGCAGTCACAAAAGTATTTAAGAAAGTCAAACTAATCAGCAAAGCTATTGCAGCTCGCAGTAGCTGCCCGTGGCGCCTTTCGATGCGGCGGCCTTGGATCCCGGGCACTCGAATGCTTCGGGGAACTCAACCATGTTCGCGAGCGGCAGGAGGCAGCGCAGTCGCGAACTCGGTTTGCTCGCCGAGCAGCGCAGCTGGCAGAAGCGGCGGAAGAAGCCTTTCTGCGCGCGACGCCAGTAGCTGGGCCAGTTGGTGGCTCGCTGGAAGCCGCTCAGCGCCTCCTTGAGGCTGGCGAAAGCCAGTCGGGCGCCTTGCGTCCAGAACAGCAGCTCGCCGGCGCCATACGTTCCCGGTGCGTCTCGGCCATCGGCTTCAGTCGGGGTGGGCGCCAACGTCTCGTTCGTCCTGTTCAACCACAAGGACCGGAGGCACTGCTCGAACCTGCATGACAATGCAGACTCGGGCCCGGGATCTCGGGGGTGGTCTCTGCCAGAGCTCGCTGGATGCACATTGCAAAAATGCTTCCAGTGCACACGGACAGCAAGGAAAAAGACACGCAACACATGGCTGCACTATAGCAACTGAATATTTGTTATTGTGATAGCAATACTTTTGACAGCGCAGATGCATTTTCGCCGTCACCGTCGTCGTGATGTTCCGCAAAACGTACGAGGGCGACAACACCGCGCCGCGCGCCGTATGCTGTGTGAGTGAAAGCGTGCGGGGTTCGGCTCAATCGCGCGCGCAAGAGAGGAAAGCGGGAGGAGGCGCGCCGACTTCCCTCGCGCGAAATGAACCGGCGGGAAGGGAGGTAAGGGGTGTTGTACTTCGACAGCAAAGAGACGAATAGCAGACAGTTGACGACAAAGTAGAATGAATTTAATTTATAAAGGTAAGGGGGAGAAATATAGAATTCACTCGTCTAGACCGTTGACCATTACATCGGTAATATACAGGCTAGCAATGCAGGCAGTCAAATTAAAGATGCAGGCATGGGCAGCGAATAATGGCATTTTGGGAGAACTTCAGAATGGCTTCAGAATAGGTAGGCGTTTAGATGATAGCTTATTTGTTCTTACTTAGTGTATAGAAATATCAAAAGTAGAAAGCAGGCCATTATATGTGACCTTTTTAGACATTAGAGGAGCCTTTGACAACGTAGACCGCAACATTTTGTGGGATATTCTGGAAGGTGACGATTGTCTACAGCTTTTGGGAGAGATTTACCTGGAAAATACCGTTTGCGTTGAATGGGAAGGGATGAGGAGCGAGGAGAAAGTTCATATCAACAAGGGACTGAGGCAGAAGTGCCTTTTATCCCCACTGCTGTTTATGATTACATGGTGAGGATGGAGAGGGCGCTAGAAGGAAGTAATGACGGCTTTAATCTTTCATACAAACAGGCGGGTACAGTAGTAGAGCAGCAGCTTCCAGGCTTATTTTATGCGGACGACATTGTGTTGCTAGGTAAAAAGCAATGTGATTTGCAACGGCTGGCTAATATCTGTGGACAGGAAGGCAACAATTTTGGTTTGGAATTTAGTGTTAGAAAATCAGGTGCTATGGTATTCAATGAAAACAGTGAACAGACAGTGGAGATACAGGGCCAAGAAATACCTCGGGTAACAGAATATAAATATCTTGGTATATGGATAACGAAGGCAGTAGATATAATATGGAAACACAGGAAAAAACAATAACAGTGAAGGGGAAGAGAAATGCAGCCATAATGAAGCACAGAGAGTCGTGGGGATACAATAGGCACGAGGCGCTCCGAGGTATGTGGAAAGGTGTAATGGTTCCAGGACTAACTTTTGGAAATGCGGTTGTTTGCTTTAAATCAGGGGTACAATCAGGACTCGATGGGAACCAAAGGTCAGTGGGTCGCCTCGCATTGGGCGCTCACGGGAACACTACAAATGAAGCTGCGCAGGGTGATATGGGCTGCACTAGTTTTGAAGTGAGGGAAGCTCGCAGTAAAATTGAGTATGAAGAACGGCTGAGGAATATGGAAGAAAGTAAATGGGCTGGGAGAGTGTTGAGGTATCTGTACAGGATAAACATTGAGTCACAGTAGAGGAAAAGAACTAGGAAACTTACCAGCAAGTATGTGGCCTGTAGGACGGGCAGCAGCAACAAAGAACGTCAAGCGAAAAGTCAGAGAGGCTGAAATAATCTCATGGGTGGCGGCAATGCAAAAGAAACCTGCCATGAGTAACTACTTAAGAGGAAAAAACGAAATCAGGGAAGAAACAATTTATGATAACTCAAAAGGAAGCTCAGTACTTTTCGAAGCGAGATTGGGATGCCTTAGAAAACGCACCTATATAGCGAGATATAACAAGGAAAAAGAAGCATGTGCTTGCTGCAGGAAAACTTGGGAAACTATGGAGCATGTTTTATTAGAATGTAAAGACGTCTACCCAGTGGTCGATTTAGGCACCACTGGCCTCCTTGAAGCCCTTGGGTTCAGCGAGAGCAGTGGAAAAGTAAACTTGTCCGCTATAGGGATTTGCAAGAGGCGATTCCAATGGCGATAGGACAGGCCGCCATTGGAATCTCAACCTGACAACGTTTGACGCTAGAACGTTATCTAGTGAGGCGAGTCTAGCAGTGCTATTGGAGGAATTAGAGGACAGTAACTGGGATATAATAGGGCTCAGTGAAGTTAGGAGGACAAATGAAGCATATACAGTGCTAAAAAGCGGGCACGTACGTCCTGTGCTACCGGGGCTCGGCGGAGAAACGAGAACTAGGAGTCGGATTCTTGATTAATAAGAATATAGCTGGTAACATACAGGAATTCTATAGCATTAACGAGAGGGTGGCAGGTCTTGTTGTGAAGCTTAATAAGAGGTACAAATTGAAGGTCGTCCAGGTCTACGCCCCTACATCCAGTCATGATGACCAGGAAGTCGAAAGCTTCTATGAAGACGTGGAATCGGCGATGGGTAAAGTCAAAACAAAATACACTGTTCTGATGGGCTATTTCAATGCCAAGGTAGGCTAGAAGCAGGCTGGAGACAACTCAGTGGGTGAAAATGGCATAGGCACTAGGAATAGCAGGGGAAAGTTATTAGTAGACATTGCAGGACAGAATAATATGTGGATAATGAATACCTTCTTCCGCAAGCGGGATAGCCAAAAGTGGACGTGGAGGAGCCCGAATGACGAGACTAGAAATGAAATAGACTTTATACTCTGCGCTAACCCTGGCATCATACGAGATGTGGACGTGCTCGGCAAGGTGCGCTGCAGTGACCATAGGATGGTTACATCTCGAATTAGCCTAGACTTGAGGAGGGAAAGGAAGAAACTGGTACATAAGAAGCCGATCAATGAGTTAGCGGTAAGAGGGAAAATAGAAGAATTCCGGATCAAGCTACAGAATAGGTATTCGGCTTTAACTCAGGAAGAGCACCTTAGTATTGAAACAATGAAGGACAATCTTATGGGCATCATTAAGGAGCGCGCAACAGAAGTCGGTGGTAACTCCATTAGACAGGACATCAGTAAGCTATCGCAGGAGACGAAAATCTGATCGAGAAACGCCAATGTATGAAAGTATCTAACCCTACAGCTAGAATGGAACTGGCAGAACATTCGAAGTTAGTCAACAAGCGTAAGACAGCTGACATAAGGAAGTATGATATGGATAGGATTGAACGTGCTCTCAGGAATGGAGGAAGCCTAAAAGCAGTGAATAAGAAACTAGGAATTGACAAGAATCAGTTGCATGCGTTAAGAGAGAAAGCCGGCAATATCATTACTAATGTGGATGAGATAGTTCAAGTGGCTGAGGAGTTCTATACAGATTTATGCAGTACCAGTGGCGCCCACGACGATAATGGAAGAGAGAATAGTCTAGAGGAATTTGAAATCCCACAAGTAACGCCGGAAGAAGTAAAGAAAGCCTTGGGAGCTATGCAAAGGGGGAAGGTAGCTGGGGAGGATCAGGTAACAGCAGATTTGTTGAAGGATGGTGGGCAGTTTGTTCTAGAAAAACTGGCCACCCTGTATACGCAATGCCTCATGACCTCGAGCGTAGCGCAGTCTACCGCAAGGACCAGGCAGGATTCCGTAAAGGCTGCTCAACAATAGAGCATATTCACACTGCCAATCAGGTGATAGAGAAATGTTCAGAATATAACCAACCTTTATACATAGCTTTCATTGATTACGAGAAAGCGTTTGATTTTGTCGAAACCTCAGCAGTCATGGAGGCATTACGAAATCAGGGTGTAGACGAGCCGTATGTAAAAATACTGAAAGATATCTATAGCGGCTCCATAGCCACCGTAGTCCTCCATAAAGAAAGCAACCACATCCCAATAAAGAAAGGCGTCAGGCAGGGAGACGCGATCTCTCCAATGCTATACACAGCGTGTTTACAGGATGTATTCAGAGACCTGGATCGGGATGAATTGGGGATAAGAGTTAATGGAAAATACCTTAGTACCTTGCGATCCGCTGATGATATTGCCTTGCTTGGTAACTCAGGGGACCAATTGCAATGCATGCTCACTGACCTGGAGAGGCAAAGCAGAAGGGTGGGTCTAAAAAAGAATCTGCAGAAAACTAAAGTAATGTTTAACAGTCTCGGAAGAGAACAGCAGTTTACGATAGGTAGCGAGGCACTGGAAGTGGTAACGGAGTGCAAATACTTGGGGCAGGTAGTGACCGCGAATCCGGATCATGAGACCGAAATAATCAGAACAATAAGAATGGGCTGGGGTGCGTTTGGCAGGCATTTTCAGATCACGAAGAGCAGGTTGCCATTATCTCTCAAGAGAAAAGTGTAAAACAGCGGTGTCTTACCAGTACTCACGTACGAGGCAGAAATCTGGATGCTTACAAAAAGGGTTCTACTTAAATGGAGGACGACGCAACGAGCTATGGAAAGAAGAATGATGGGTGTAACGTTAAGGGATAAGAAAAGAGCAGATTGGGTGAGGGAACAAACGCGAGTTAGTGACATCTTAGTTGGAATCAAGAAAAAGAAATGGGCGTGGGCGGGACATGTAATGAGGAGGAAAGATGACCGATGGTCATTAAGGGTTACGGACTGGATTCCAAGGGAAGGGAAGCGTAGCAGGGGGCGGCAGAAAGTTAGGTGGGCGGATGAGATTAAGAAGTTTGCAGGGACAACATGACCACAATTAGTGCATTACCGGAGTAGCTGGAGAAGTATGGGAGAGGCCTTTGCCCTGCAGTGGGCGTAACCAGGCTGATGGTGATGAAGAGGTGATTGGAGGATTGGTGGAAGAAAAGTAGGAAAATGCAAAAAAACGGAGTCGTACAAAAGCACAGTTCGCAATAGGGGATCTGGAAATTTGGTTGTGAAAGTTCATAGTGTCTTCTTTTTTTATTGTTTAACCAAGGTAGAACATTAGGCAGTATAATAGCAAGAGCTTGGTGGCGCAACCCACCGCCCCGTTCCAAAAGGGACGCTCATAAAATCCATCCATTCCATCCATCCAACGCATTACCACACGTGCTTTATCTTAAATGCGATCTGCTTTGCGGACAGTCTGGGTTGGCCGATGGCTCGTAGCTTTACGTGCGCTGTTTTCTCACTACTCAGTTCGCGTTGAAGAGATAGACAGCCCGAAGGTCACTTCGCTCGCTGCTACTTCCACGCTTCCTCAAGCCAGTGTTTTGACATCTAGTGTACGCGGTCATTGGGACAAGCATCGTGATGTGTGCATGTTTGCGTTGCGCGCTAACACAATGCTTGTTAATTTAGTTAGAAAGCGAGCGTTTACAAGATTATACAGCCTATAAAGCTAATATCCTTACTTCGTACGATTGTCTACTAATTTGCTATTGCAATCGATGCTTGTCCTTTCGGGCGAAACTGCGACTTTAATTCGTTTTGGTACATAATATAGTAGAAACTTGCAAGCAGTACAAAAATGCGTTTCTTTCTTTCCATGTCCGTGCGTTCTGCTGGATACCAATTTGTGCTATGTGCAGCAAAGCAGCTCAGGGAAGCACTGTTCTGATGCTCTTTCCGATTCTCATGCCGGTAGTCCTTTTCATTAGCCAAGTTCATGCACAGGTAGCATTTCGCTCTATATTTAGGAAGAAGATATTCTGTACAGATGCCCGATTGTCCACTCCTGTCCATGTGCATGGCTCCTAAAAGTTATCCCGTATTTTGCCTTTGCTTTCTCATAAACCGATGCCATGAAATTACTCGGCGCAATGACAATTTTGGAATTACTCAAGTTTGTGGAACTGAGTAGCAAAAGGAAGGCCTTATTCCTGCTGTAGTTGTCTACGGCCTCATGTTGTCTTGCCGTTTAGTGTTCGATCTTATATTGCCACGTTTAATTCATTGGCGACTTTTAAAAGAGGCCATTAAATTCGGAGTAGTTGAAGCGGCAGCGCAGTACCGACCAAAGAGTAAGGCACGAGCTTGTGAGCCAGCCTGTCCTCGTCTTCTGGGATCAAGTGGCCCAAGCGCGTGGCATTGCCGCTCCTCCCAGAAGATCATCGACTCGATGCCAAACAAGCCGTTGACGGGCAGAGCGACTTGTCCCAGGACAAATGCAATGGTCTGAAAACCATGGCTATGATGGTTTGCGATATGGTTTTAACCATGTATGAGAATACGCGTTGATATGATCGCAGTACGCTATAGCACGCGTCGCATTTTTTAAAAATAATTTAATTAACCGGCTTCGCGAAAGCTTCGCTTCTGACAGATTACATGTGTGAATTCAATACGCCTAATTTTTAAAAACACTTCCCGAGACACGTTGGCCCTGTACTTGCGAGGTGCTTTTCTGGCAGTGTATCCCCTCTTGGGACGCCATCGTTACGACTTACACTAGCAAATCAGTGAAACGCGGATGTCCAGGACGAGGTTCCCCCTGTTTTGTGTCATCCCATGCGCGAGCAGTAACAACCCCATTCAGGTCAGCTTTCTGACGGGAAAAAAACAGCAAAATGTCGAGAGACAAGGCAGGTGTCAGTGTCCGCCCGATTCGTTGCTAACCGGTCAATGGCGTGCCTCGTTCCGGTAGCCCACAGCTCCTTGTCATTGGGTGGCGGGAACAGGGCCCGGTAGAGCTCCTCGGCCAACAATGAACCGAGCGTGCCCATGGCCATCTCGATGGGCACGTCCACCGGGTACATCACGGGCCTCAGCAGCACGGCGATGGGCAGAAGCAGCACGTTAAGCCTGGCGTCGTAGCGAACGCGAGCGCCCAGAAAGTGGCTGATGGCTGCCACCTCGCTTTCCGACGGAGGGTGCTGCAGCGACTCCGCCCTCCGAGCCAGCCGCAGAGACCACAGCATACCTGGGACAGGGCGAGTACGTCACTGCCGCTCCAATATAACCCCGTGCTTGCGAGCCGCATTGGCCATACGCGAGTAAAAAGAAAAAAGGGAAAAAAATTCACAGGGTCTCTTATGTTATCCCTCAGACAACGCCAAGGTCAAAGCCCTAGTACCGATAATATAATGACCGACACATACGTGAATATCCCTCTTAATTCGTTTAGTCTACTTCGCTTAGTCATCCCTCTGAATTCGCTGTCAACCCTTCGATTCGCTGAGTCTACTTCGCTTAGTCATGCCTTTTAATTCCATAGGTCGGGGGTTCGACTGCAACCCAAGGCCGTGGGTTGGAGTGCCTTTATTAACTATATTTTAATTAACTGTGCCTTAATCAACTTCATATATAACTACCAGCAAAGCTGTTGGGTTCGACTTCCACCAAAGGCCGAGGGTTCGAGTGCTTTACTTAACTGTGCCTTAATTAACCTAGCTTTCATCAACACCAAGGGTCATGGGGTCGACTTCCACCAAGAGTGGTGGGTCGAGTGGCCTAATTAATTGCATCCTAATTAACTTCGCGTTCATTCACACCTAAATTCGTGGGTTCGACTCCCACCAAAGGTCGAGGGTCCGTAGCCTTTTTGGTCTTTTCGTGTTGTCGATGCGCAGGTCGGCTAGCCTTGCGCGGGTGCGACACGACGACGCCGACAGCGCGCCCCTGGCTTCACTATTACGAACCTTCAAGAAGCAGGATTCTTTTCAGGAGAAAGCCTTAGATGGCTGATGGGTCGGAGAATCCGACGGCCGGCTTTATCGCACCGAAATTCATGGGGAGTCGAGTCCATGGCCTTTGGGGGCAATTAAGGCGAAGTTAATAAAGGCACTCGAGCCCAAGACCCAACTTGGAGATATGGGTGAACCGGTGATATCTCCAAGTTGAATTCCAATTGACATCGTCAAGATAGAGAGTCGATCCCTCAACCTTCGATGTTAATTAAGGCGAAGTGAATTAAGGCACATTCAAATAAGATAGAGGTAATAAAGGCACTAGAACCCAGGACCTTTGGTGGGAGAAAACAAGTAATAGGAAGTAACAAAGCATTCGCATGATAATGTCGAGTAATGTACTGAATGTCTCGTGAGCGCGCAGGTTTTCGTCTTCACCCTCTTCATCGTAAGCTAAAGTGACTGTAAACTTCTATTTTTATTTTTGTACTGTGCTGCACAGTCTAACCGTAACCAGCAGGTCTGTCATAAGCGATGAAGAGCAGCCGAGTTTGCCATAAGCAGCCGTAAGTGGTCTGTCAATTGGCCTATAGAAGAAACAGAAACTGTAGGCGCCATGCCGTAATAATGGTTTCAAGGTGCGTACGCGGCTCTGTGCACGTGTATACCATCCGGCTGGGCGCATGATAGTTTCAGTCGCCTTTGCTCCAGAAAACCAGAACCTCAACATCTATGCTATTTGCCAAACCAGGGGCGGTCGATACGGCGCACTTTGTCGAAGAAAGTACATTGTGCTGGTCTTAGTAGAAGACATGCTATACATGAAAGCACAGTCGAGTGCAAAAATATAGAGTCCACGGCATATGCAAAAAAAAAAGTTCTTCTATAGCACAGTCGTGTAACGTGAAATGGTATAAAATCATGGCGCTGGTCAAGCAGGCGCACATGGGCAGTACACTTGATTTTAGCCTTTATGCCTAGGCTGAGAAGAAAAAAGGAAATTTAGTGGTAACGCTAGTCCTTAAACTTTGGCACTCGACTGTACGTATTTGCACAGCGGACTAGCGCTAGTCTGGCAAAGTCAGGCGTTAGACACTATATTTGGTCTCATAATGACAGCAGATATATGTTGACATTCTACCCCAACAGATAGCGTTGACCGTCAGTAAATCACACCCCTCGCCCCCCCCATCCCCCCAAAGAAAAAAATAATATAGAGGGGTCACGGGGGGAAAATTAATGAAAGATTAATAGTCACAAGTATAATTGTAAGAGCACATCTCGGCTCTCTTGTTGTCACATTGAACATGCAATCTTGATCATTACTGTTTATTTGTAGAAACAATAGGTAGTAGTCAAAGGGTGATGGGGATTATAACGCACCACTACCGCCTCCCGCAGTCTATGACAACAAATCCCTTCACTCCTTAATACTCCCTTAGGCGTATCAATGCTGTGGGACAGCGACAAGCCCTGCTTAGGAAAGCATTTGCTGCCGGAGGGAGTACCTTTGTCGAAACCTTAGCTTTACCCTGAGACATTCCTCATTCGTCTTTACTATTGACTTGTTCATTTAACTTGCCTTATGCTCTCACGTGGTATTAAATGTGCGCTTTTTCCTCGTCTCCCTAGCCGCGTCCGCAATAGTAAACTTCATCATACGAGGGCTAAGTTAAGGAAAAGGTTGAGCTCAGGGGCTCCCATTTAAATACATGGGAAAAGAGAAATCGTTTTTCTCGCCAACCACCGCAAGAATTTCACGAGACTTGTCGCATTTGAAAGAGAAAAAAAAGTTAGTCTAGTGATGGTGGGACGTGGATCTTCCATTTAGGTTGTAGATATAGTAATAAAGATTGCCAAAAATTTCAATATTGAGGAAAACGAAACTGTCAAGTTGAAATAAATAAATTAAATTATGGAGTTTTACGTGCCGAAACCACGATATTATTACAGGCACGCCATATTTGGGGACTCGGGATGAAATTTAACCACCCGGGGTTCGTTAAGATGCACCAAATGCACGGTACCACGGATGTTTCTGCATTTCGCACCCATCGAAATGCGGCCGCCGCCGCATGGATTTCATTCTGCGCCCTCGGGAACAGCAGCGCAACGCCAAGTTCAATACGCCACCGCGGTGAACTGTTAAGCTCACAACTCCGTAACTTGGCAATGAAAAAGTGATATCGCAATTCTGTGAATTGCGTGTAATAGGAGATCTAAAGCGGACAAAATTGCTGTATTGTACGTGGCGTTCAAGTACGCCATCAATATTTGACTACGACTTTTGCAAATCCCTCCTAAACATTGTAACACAATCATCTAAGATAAAAATTGATGTATCAAATTTGTCCGCTATGGATGCTCTAACGGATGCAGTTTACAGAACTGTGATATCTTTTCTTGCTAGAGTCATGGATTTGTAAATGTCGTGCTTCTCTTTCTTTTTTCTGAAATTTATCATTCTTTCTTCTCTAGCTGTAAGTACATTCCCAACATAAATGGAAATCCACTTTCAACAGTCACTGCAATTGAACTTTCTTTCTTCACTGCGACACATTTCATTTCAGTCGGTCCAGGGGTTACCTCAAAAAAGCATTTCTGCGTTTTACGTGCGTCTTAAAAGGCGGCATCCGAGTTGGGCCTGAGATAAAGCTTCCTCTTAAGTGCGGTGCACCTGTTTAGTAATCACATTTACACAACTGAAGAAGATTTCGATTTTTAATGAAGTGGGTGGCTGATAGAGCATTACGGACGTCTTGTCTACTTCTTCGAGTAGTATTCGGTGCCGATAATTAGGCGTTCCTGATGAGAGCGGAACACAATGTACTACGTGTGAATGAAAATAATATATATATATATATATATATATATATATATATATATATATATATATATATATATATATATATATATAGTCATATAACGACAAGCCAACAAACACTGACACCAAGTACAACATAGGGGAAATTGCATGTGCTTAATAAATGAAATAAAGTAATGATAAATTAATGGAAATTAAAGTGGATGAAAAAACAACTTGCCGCAGGTGGGAACCGAACCCACAACCTTCGCATGTCGCGAAGGTTGTGGTTCGGTTCGGTATAAATATCTATATATATATATATATATATATATATATATATAACATTCGTTGTCAAGTTTCCACGATTACATAGTGCAGGCAACTCGATGGGCAGAAAGCGCGCCTCGCCTGGAAACTGGCTCGCGTTCGCTGCGTCCCGAAGGCGCGCCATCACCGTCGTCGCGTGCTCGGAGGACAGCGTCCCAGCCGGTGGCCGGTATGGCGTCGCGCTGACGGTGGCCATGATCTTGCGGGCCCTTTTCCGTAACGCGTCGTCCATCCACGCCATCTCGTCGTGGTGCGCCGACCGCAGCACCGCGTCGACCACGAGACGGGCGGCGTGCTCACCGCTGCTCTCGGGGGCCAGCACGGCGGACAGCAGCACCGACCACGTGCCGGACAGGGCTTCCTGCCGCGGCCGCGCAAAGGGGTGCTTTGAGGCGAACAGATTTCATTTGGGAACCCTAAGCTTCTTTCTTTCTCTCTTTCGGCGTTGTTCATGGCACATCACTTCGGCTTAAAACTATAGTGAGAGTCTGAACACAGGGCGGATGCCATTTATTTATTTCCGTTTAGCTTTAATTTCCTTGCGCGTTTTTACTCGTCAGACGTACTGAGTGAAAAACTTGCCTTTGCAAAACGTTTGCACAAAAAGTCGCCGGAACTATCCACCACAGACCAAACTCGCAGCCGATTCTGCACACTTAAAAATATCAGTCGCTTCGTACTAAGCGAGGGTAGCAGCGCGGGCTTGGACTTTCCAGATCTGAGGTGACTGGTATGCACGGTACAAGACGTCAGATTTTTTATACCTAGGGCTAAGTAACGAAGGGCGAAGTATTCCGGAGTTACCGCAGTGCGAATGGACAGGACGCGAAGGCACACAGACGACGTAACACAGGCGCTGCTCTCGTTGAAGGCTCTCATTTGCCTCCATGTCCGGTACACATGGGCTAAAAATGTTCGGTATTTAAAGCTATGTACCAGTTAGCTCTCAAACAATTATTTTGAAACAATTCGTTACATTCTGTGTGGTTGGACAACGAAATATAGAAATGAGTACCAATGCTTTCTCATTTGGAAATAATGTCAGAATACTGTTTTCCTGAGCTCGTTGGTTGCACATAGCACAATTGGATTCCAGCAGAACGTTCTGAGGCGGACAGGAAGAGACGACGATACACGCTGAATGTCAAAGTGAAATATAAAGGTAATGCGGGGTCCGTTTAGTAGGAAAGTGTTATTTACATCATTTGATGCGTACATGTATATGCCGTTCAACCCGGTTTACTGAGTAATAATAATATAATAATATGTGGTTTTTATTGGCGCAAGGGCCAGATAGGGCCAAAGAGTGCCATGAGATATGATGATGGTTTCTCAGTGCATTATGAGTGGAGAGGACAGTGAGTTGCAAATGGTAGATATACCGTGGCTAAGGGCTTAAAAACAATTCCTTATAAATTGCGTGAAATATATAAGTATTAATATAATGACAATGACGAATGATTTCGGCGATGATCATACAGGTTGCATTGAGAAGTGAAGATGATGATACGGCTGCTGCTGCTGCTGATCTATGGGGATTTTTTTTTTATGCAAGGGCCAGGGATGCCCAAAGAGCGCCAAGAAATGTGGTGGGAAGGTCGATTATGTGGTCAATGACAACTGTCGGATGTATTGAGGCTGTATAGAGGCCTAAAATACTCCCTGTAAGGCATATAAATATACAAGTATCAAAATAATATCAAGAACAAGTGATGTGAGCGACGCTCATAAAATATATTCTGAAATGAAAAAACGCAGAAAAAATGGGTAGATTCCACCAGCACTTCCGCCTCACCAAGAGTCTTGGGTACAAGAGAGCAGGCACGTGCTCTACTAAACATTAGGCCCGCACTAATCACTCGGCATAATAACATGCAGCACAACGCAATTTAAATAGTGAAACACTGCCTTGATTTCAAATAGAGGTTCTGGGCTAAAAATTAGTGGCGTATGTAATGCGATAAGATGTTTGTGTGCTAAAGGAAAGTGCCGTCTTCGCTCTTGCGTTTCCTGGCACTCCAGCAAGACGTGGAGTACGGTCAGTCTCTCGCCCCATTTGCCACAGAGGGGAGGTTCAGTGCCAGTTAAAAGGTATGAATGTGTACCATATGTATGCCCTATTCTGAGGCGGCAAAAAGGAACTTCAATTCATCGTGAATTTGTTAATGATGGCCAGTTCCCTATAACTGGCCTAATGATATGGAGCTTATTCGACATTTGCTCATCCCACAAGTTTTGACAGTAGCTCCTGAGTTTTCTTTTTTTTTGCGTAAGAGTGGCTTCAAGTCTGTGGCAGGAACGGGTACGGTCGGATTTGTAGGTTTTGTTGCTACGGAAGCTGCCATTTTATCTGCGAGCTCGTTAGCCTCTATGTACCTGTGCCCAGGCATCCAACGTAATACAACCTATTGGTTGGATGCATACGTATTGCAGATCAATGAATAGAGGTCGTTGATTACAGAATTTTACAGTTTTCGCACCGATTGTAAAGTTTTAACGACACTTAATAAATTTGTGAATACAATTGCATTTGTGAGCTTGGCTTTTTTCATGTGTTTAGTGGCCGACAGTATTGCATAAGCCTCTGCCGTGAAGATGCTGGTTTCGAGGTGTAGAACATCGGATTCCGAAAACGATAGGCCGAGAGCCGCGTAAGAGATGCCGGCTTGTGACTTTGAAGCATCTGTGTAAAGCTCTGAACAGTTGTGCTTAGACTGGGGCTTCAGAAAGTGTACCTGTATGTACACATCTGGAGCGTGTTTTGTTACCTGGATAGATGATATGTCACATTCAACAAGTTGCCACTGCCATGGTGACAACAACTTAACTCGAAGCGTCAGAAAATGTTCGAGGATTGAGAAACCCATTTCCTCACTGACTTTCCTGACCCGCATTGGAAAATCTTCCCCACTGAGGGACGATTATGAAATAGTGCAGATCGTATATCGTTAACACATGCGTAGCAAGGGTATCGAGGGTTAGACTGTAACTTGAGGAAATACGGGAAACTGCTGTATGTTGTCTGTAGGTTAAGGGACCGCTCATTCGATTCAACGTATAGACTCTCAATAGGGCTTGTTATGAATGCGCTTGTAGCCAGACGCATAGCCAGATGGTCAATGGGATCCAGTATTTCGAGCGCACTCGGTGCGGCAGAGTAATATGCCACGGCACCATAGCCCAACGTGGTAGGACAAGGCTCTTGCGGAGGTTCAATAGGCACCTCATAACACTTCCTCATGTCGCATGAGGGAATTTTCGATAAGTTCATTTCTTTAGGCATTTTACATTCAGATATTTGACGTGTGGAATGAACGTAAATTTTGCGTCAAGCGCACGATATCTAAAATGTTGTGCTCCTTGTTCACGGGTATTCGTTGCCCATGCAATACGATCCTGGAGTCTGAAAGCAGCCCTCTCTTTCTTGAGAAAAGTATATAAGAACTTTTCTGGGGGTTAAGCTTGAATCTGTTTTGTTCTGTCCATTAGGACACTTTGTTTAGGCTACGGTTACTTGTCACTCACAAACCGCAAAATTAGATTTGGAGTCTAATTGTATATCGTCTACATGACAAAATAGATCATTGTTGGAGGTAGCGATGCATGGAGCGAGATCATCTTAACAATGAAGAGCCTGCAGCTGAGTATGCTTCCTTGAGGCACACCAGTTTCTTGTGTAAATAGACGGGACAATACATTGCCAATTCTGACTCTGAATGCAAGATTGGACAGGAAGCATTCTATAATGTTAAGCATATTTCCTCGCATGCCCATCTCTGACAGGTCTCACAATACCCCGTAGCGCCAGGTTGTGTCGTATACTTTTGCCATATCTAGGAAGATAGACAAGAAGTACTGCTTGTGCACAAATGGATCACGGACGTTTGCTTCAATGCGCAAGAGATGGTCCGTTGCAGAACGGTGTTCTCTAAAGCGACATTGAAATGGGTCAAGCACCTTGTTCGACTCTAGAAAATGTAGAAGACGGTGATTGATCATTTTATGAAGAAGCTTACAAAGGGAACTCGTAAGCGCTATAGGATGGTAACTGGTCAGCAATGAAAAATCCTTACCATGCTTCAAAAGTGGGATAACAATTGTTTCTTTCAATTTAGATGGAAGACACACAGCAGCCCAGATGGTGTAGAAAGGTGTGAGTAGTGTGATTCGGGCGTCGGGTTGGAGGTGCATGACCATATCGTACATGGTTCTATTGGGGCCCGGTGCAGAGCTTTGACAAGCGGTCAAGAAAGCTTCTAGTTGGGCAATGCTAAAAGGAAGGTTTTAAGGATCATTTAGGCTACATTTCAAGTTCAGTGGCTGACGCTCTTCTATTTCCTTATATTTCCGAAAGTTCTTCGAATAGTGGGTGGAGCTAGACACGCGCTCGAAGTGTTCAGCAAGAGCGTCGGTCTGGTCTTCCAACTTGCTCCCTTCTTCATCCACTGGTTACAATGGATGGATTTGTTGCCCTTTAAGCCTCCTTAGTTCGTTCCATACTTTTGCCTCATGTGTGTATGAATTATAACAGGAGAGGAACCTCTCCCAGCTTGCCCTCCTAGATTGCCGTCGCGTCAGCCTTCCCTTTGATTTAACGTTCTTGAATGCGATCAGATTTTTCGAAGTTGGGCAACGACGGAGAATGCCCCGCGCTTTATTTTGTTTCTTCCGCGCCTTCGTGCACCATCGTTCCACCACAGCACTGGTATTCTGCATGACATACCGCTTGATTGTGGAATGAATTTGCTTGCTGCATCGATGTGAAAAGCGGTAAAATACGCTACCGCGTCGTCAATGCTAAAATCAGGGATAAAATACCGTGATACGTGGGTCGATTCCCAAAAACGATCCCAGTCGGCCTACGTGGAGGACATTCATTTGGTTGAATTAAGCTTAAAATTACAAGCAAGTGGTCACTTCCGTAAGCATCTTTAATAACGCTCCAATATAAGTAAGGAAAAAGAGCTGCCAAGCCATTCGTTAGGTGTATAGAAGAATCAGAATTGTGCATCATATTTTAGTAACTTCGTTCATTTTTATTGAACAGGCATGTACCGGTGTTTACTAAGAAGTTCTCTATGAATCGGCTTCTCGCGTCGCATCGTGACTATCCCCACATTGTGTTGTGAGCATTAAAATCTCCCACGAGTCTGTAAGGCTCGGGAAGCTAATCAATGAGGTTATAAAGGTCTGTTTTTGTCGAGATAATGGTTCGGGGGTATATAAATAGAACATACAGTGACTAATTTATTAAAAGGTATGGCTCAAGGCGCGTCTGAAGGGCGACGTGTTGGCAGGCTACATACTTGTCGGCTACTACTGCTACACCGCCGTCGGCATTAGCCTCATCGTTGTCTTTATGGAAGATGGTGTATTTACGAAGAAAAGTATTGCTTGTAGATTTCAGGTGTGTCTCTTGAACAACCAACAACTTTGGATTATGTTTGGGCAGGAGTTCTCTAATATCCTCGAGGTTATGATGTCCTCTGACATTCCATTATAGTAGTTGTGTCGCCATTAGAATAAAGGTGTTTTGTGCTGTGTGTTTAAGGGAAGATTAGCTCGCGGGCCCTTCCCAGGCGCCGTGACACTAGGTTTGTCATTTTTGGTGCGATAGCGAGAATCTCGCCGCTCCTTCTTGTGTCTGTTTGTTGGGGTGTTGTGGCTGGTTGTTTTGAGACCATCGCCTCTTGCGAGGCGCTGGACACGCACTCTTCCAAGCGCTGCGTTTGACGTGAAGACCTCGACACGTCGGACGACACCTTTGAGGCTATCGGCGCGGAGATCAATGATTCCTTTTGCTGAGATGGCGGAACAGCGCTAGCTGTAGCCACCAGAGGGGGGGGGGTGTAGGGGGGGGGGGGGATGGCGTCACCGCCGGCTCATTGCCTGTGGACCGCACAGCCGCTGGAAACCTTTGTGTCGCCGCCCCTGGCGCGTCACATCGGCAAAGATGCTCTTGGGCAGGTAGGATACCCGCCTGCGTGCTTTCTTGAAAATTATATTTTCCTATGCTTTAGTTTTTACTATTTCCTTTTCTTTTTACCATGGTGGGCATGACCTCAAATATGCGGCATGCTCTCTATCACAGTTGACACAGTGTAGAGGGTTATTGCATGTTTCGGAGGTATGTTCATTGTAGGTTGTTGCGTACTCCAGGGTAGCGTACCGTACTGCTGCCGAGAAGTAGCGGCACCTGCCTATCGAAGCTCGACCGACATTACTTATTGGGTAGCGTGGCGTTGTCGGCGGGCTGCAGGCATCCGGTAGATCATGGCGACCGAGCAAGGGCGAGACGATGTGCTAGTGCGAAACTTGCACGGTTTATTCAAAGGTAGTTGAGAGAAAATAAGAACAGCATGAAGTATCTAAACGTACATTTCGGAGCCCCTTAAGTAGGCTCTCTACAAGTGTGGGCGGGATCTTGCTTCCGTCGATCTCACGTGACAGGCACAAAGAGAGGGCCCCTCATCCTGCATTACCGAGCAAGGAAAGGAGAAGTCAACCTTCATTTCGACGAATCCTGGTAGAAGGCCCTTTGTGCGCAAGGTGCCTGACGTTGACCCTCGCAGGAGAAGTTAACCCTCTTTTCGACGAATCCTGGTAGAAGGCCCTTTGTGCGCAAGGTGCCTGACATTAACCCTCGCAGGAGAAGTCAATCTTCATTTCGACGAATCCTGGTAGAAGGCCCTTTGTGCGCAAGGTGCCTGACGTTGACCCTCGCAGGAGAAGTCAACCCTCTTTTCGACGAATCTTGGTAGAAAGCCCTTTGTGCGCAAGGTGCCTGACGTTGACCCTCGCAGGAGAAGTCAACCCTCTTTTCGACAAATCCTGGTAGAAGGCCCTTTGTGCGTAAGGTGCCTGACGTTGACCCTCTCAGGAGAAGTCAACCCTCTTTTCGACGAATCCTGGTAGAAGGTCGGGCGAAATTCCTGTCGCCACGTGGTGTCAGATGCCAACCCTAACAAGGTGCACTTGGCGGAGGTCTGGCATCCTCGACAGTTCTGCAAACTGTGGCTGAACCTTCGCCACTTAAAGCATCTGAGAGGATTTGGCACGCATGGCCTAAGGTGAAGCTTGATGTAACCGGCCTCGATGGACTCCGGCGGGACATTGAACCGAAAGTAGGCACCAAGAGCCTCCAATTCTGCATTTCCTTGCCGTTACGCCTCATCTTAATTCTTTTAACATTGATAACATTCTGCTCACTGAAGCCCTCCAAGAGTTCAGCCACACTCAATTCCAACAAATCATCGTCTGAGACGACGCCGCGGGTGGTGCTCATAGTACAGTGCGTAGTTGTTGTCACTTGAACGTCCCAAAATGACACTAGACTGGGCAGCTTTTCATACTGTTCCTGATAATGGAGCTCCAAGAGGAGATTACCACTTGCCATGCTTGATATCTGGCCGCCTTGTTCAAGAACCTCAGTTAAATACTTGGAAACTAGAAAAAGAGAGATTGTTCGTACTTGTTTTTCCGGTTTTTCTGTGTGAACGATGTGGAATCGTGGGAAGTTTGGTCTTTGACGTCCGAAGAACTGGAAAACATTTTCGGTGCACCCTCTTTCTTGAGGGCGGTCTGGCGGCGGTAAGAAGGATCTAGCCATAAGGATATGTGGAGATTTCGGCAGCAAAGCCTGCCACCTACCATGGAGCCCAACAAGGGGACACTGCAGGAGTTGTAAGGAACATTTCCTGTGGACGCGAACTGTATGTTATTGCTATAACCAAATGTGTGCATAAGGTTAGCTGCTCCACACAAGGTTAACGCTGGCTGCCTGTGAAGTCGAAAGTAAACGGAAATTAAAGAGAGGCCAGGAAAGATTGAAAGTGAGAGAAAGACGAAAGTTGGAGGGAGAGAGAGACAGGAAAAGGCAACTACCGATTTTTACCGGGTGGGTCAGTCCCGGGGTGCCGTCTATGTGAAGCAGAGGCCAAAGAGGTTTGTTACTTCTGCCGGGAGGCCGTAAAAGTCCGAACACCCGGCATCGGCTCAACCCCCAGTATCCCCCTTTTCCCAGACACGGACAAGCCGCGCACGGCTATATGCGGGAGGGTCCAATCCTCATGTGCTTGGGTATGTGGTGTGGCAACACACCAAATGCCTGATGATGCAGACGTCCCTGCTGGGCCGGTTGACTGAGGAACTTGTTAATAGAAATTGCTTTCGGTCATGTGGTGCAACATGACAATGACAGTAATGAAAATATGGGAAGAACACATCACCAGAATGAACGTAGAGCGCATACACGTGCTCGCTGAAGTAGACAAGCGCGATACTACAGTACAGCACAATGTTTTCAAATGATCCGGGTAGGATGACATAGTACTAAATAACTGTGCCTAAATCAAGAGAACAAATGTGAAGGGCGCCTAAGGCTAGGCGCACGTATTTAATGCCTGGGAGATGTGTAGAAGTAGTCTGTGCAACAGCTGTGGTGCTCCTGCAATAGAATGATTCAGAAGCTTCCATTTGAGTTATTTTTTTTTTGTTCTCCTTGTAGACTGCAAGAGTTGTTGTCGCTTATAGGATTCCGACGTTACTAATGTTCGAATCAAATACGAATCTGATCGCAAAAACTATGTGATTAATATTAGAATTTTTTTATATTCGCCTACCCATTGCAATTTGAACTGACCTTGCGTTGGTTCAGTAATTAACGCATAAGCACAATCCTTCGCAACCTTGCGCACTTGCATCTGCGTTTCTGCCTCAGGGGCTCTAATTAGGTGCTCTCATCCAATATATTCGAACAAAAACGAACATTCAACAATTTCACATAGTGAATAGTCAAATCGAATAAGAAAGACTAGATGCGTATTCAAGATTTTGAATATTCGCACAGCCCAATGTTTACTAAATCGGGTTCAAGCGGCTTAGGTGATGTTTCTGTAAAGGATATCACAATTTTCTGAAATGTTGCTCGTGCGTGGCAAAGAGATCACAGAGAGGTGGTAACGTGATCAACTGAATAAAAGTGAGCGAACAAGAGTGGCCTTAGTCCATAACCAACGTTTCCACAAAGAAACTTTCACAACGTTCGACGTGAGGGCCCTGATGAGAGAGATAGAGAGAAAACATTTATTTGTAATGAGGTTGGGTGACTTCCTCGTAGGGTGGAGCCTTCCGTTCAGGGCCCCATCGGCTCACGCCACTCCGCGTGCCCACCGGATCAGCCGCCGCTGCTCTTGCGGGTCTAGGCTGGTCAGCGCAGTCTCCCAGGAGGAAGGTGAAAGTGAAGAAATAGGGGAGTAACCTGGAGGGTGTAGGCACTCCCAGGTGCAATGATACTGTGGGTTTTGCTCCACAATAGGGACGTTATGAGGGATATTGTGTGGGGTGGAAGAGGGGAAGAGAGGCAGGGAAATGAATTAGTTTAAAGCTGTAGCCACGCCACGGCATCTTCTTGGTGAAGGGAATTGCGTGGTGGAGGGAAGTGTCTCCTGGTATCTCTGTTTTATTGTAAAGTTTCAGTGTACTTCAGTTGTTCTGTTGGTGCGTCGTCTAGGTTGGACAGCTCTTTCAATTGCGCCCTGTTAGCGAGCTCTCCGGCTACCGCATTAGCGCGTTCATTACCATGGCGAGAGGAGTGTCCAGGTGTCCAGGTGATACGCAGCCTGAGTAACGCTGTGGGGTGTAATGATATAAGGATGCGGTGTGTGTGGGGTGTCACTCTCCCTTGTGCCAAAGTCCTGCAGGCAGTCTGTGAATCAGTGACCACTGTGATGGGTCCATCCAGTGCCAGCATGGTTGAAGCGTGTACGATGGCTAGGGCGATTGCAGTGTCTTCCGCTGTGCCACTTTCCACAGTGTTGAGCGTGGCCGAAGCCCTCAGAATGTACTATCTAGTACGACCAGACATAGCGCACGTTTCTGTGATTAGCGGATCACAACGGTGTATAGGACCGGTATGTTCGACGTGTCATCGCCAGAGAGTCGAGCCAGGGTTTGTGCTCTTGCCTTTCTTCGGCCTTTATGACGGTCAGGGTGCATATTCCGGGGAATTGGGACCACGTGAATTTTGTTGCAAATGCTAAGCGGTAGAAGCGTGCGGTTTTCGTGGTGTGGTTTTCTTTGTGTTTGGTATCCTAGCCGGGATAGAAAGAGGCACTCTTGCATTGTTCGTCGGAGACGTTGCAATTGGGTAAGATGACCTTCGACTAGTTCGCGTATGGTGTTGTGCACCCCGAGTCGTAGTAGAAGCTGCGTGGACGCATGTAGGGGTAGTCCCAGCGCTGCCTTTAGTGCCGTGCGGAGGAGGGTGTCCATCTGGTGCACCTCAGTCTGTGCCAGATTATGATAGGGGAGGTGGTAGGTTAATGGTCTAATTATGAGGGCTTGTACAAATCGGAGTGCATCTTTTTCTTGGAGTCCTTGTCGGAGTTTGGTAATGCGCTTTATCATGTGTGTTACTTGGGTAAGTTGTTGGCGGAGCATGTGTAAGGTATGTGTGGCCTTCCTGTTGTGTTGCATGTGAAGGCCTAGTACACGCAGTCTGTCTACCCTTGGAATAACGTTGCCATTGAGATGCAATGTGATGGCTGGTGGAATATCGGCTTTATTGCGTTTTTTGAATACAAGCAGGAGCTCCGACTTCTCAGCTGCGCAGGCGAGTCTTCTGGCTGTTGCATACTCTTGTACTATATTTACTGCATCCTGTAGTGCGTCTTGAATGGCGCCGTCTGACCCTGTGGTCATCCAGATTGTAACATCATCGGCGTACAGGGCTTGTTGCACATTCAGAAGTTTGCCGAGGAGCGGTGGTAGCTTTGCCATCGCCACGTTGAACAGGGTGGGTGAGAGAACCGAACCCTGGGGAGTCCCTCTGCCGGAAAGTTTTATGATATCCGACCAAATATCACTTAGGCAGATGGTAACTGTGCGGTCAGATAAAAAGGCTCGGACATAATCATAGATGCGTTTTCCGCATCGGGAGAATGAAATATTGTTTAGAATGAGGTCGCGTGAGACGTTCTCGAAGCTCCCTTGAGGTCTAACGCCAGAAATGCTCTTTGAACTTGGACTATCCACAACATCCTCCTTAAGTTGTAGGAGTATGTCTGGCGCAGACAGATCTGGTCGATAGCCGAATAAAGTGCTGGGGAAGAATTGGTTCGCTTCGAGGTGAGGCTGGAGGCGCACTAGAACTACGTGCTCGAAGAAATACCCGAAGTCAGGGAAATAGGTCGATGATTTTGGAGGAACACTGGTTTCCCGGGCTTCGGAATTAAGGTAATATCGGCGTGTCGCCATTCCTGTGGAAGCATTCCGTTTTACCAATTGTCGTTGTAGTATGCAGTGAGTTGCCGTATGGTCTGATCCTCGAGGTTGCGTAGCAGTGCATAGTGAATGCTGTCTGCTCCAGGCGTCATGTTACGTCTTATGCCGCGTAGGGCTGCTCTCACTTCTGTCTGCGTAATATCGCCGTCCAATTGGGTATCTTCCTCATGTGGATAATCTTTGTACTCCAGTCGGTGACCTGTAGCAATGTATCTCTGTTGCAGTGTTTGGAGGAGAGCGTCATCATCGATTTGTTCTTTGTGGATGATGTGAGGATGGTGTTGGTTGTGTGCGTTTTTGTGTGCGTTGGGTTGAGTAGTGCTCTGAAGAGGGATCTCGTTTTGGAAGTACTTAGTTTGCCATTAAGGCGATCGCGGAGGTTGTGGAAATTGTTATTCGTGAGGCTGGTGGCGTATTCAGCTTCTGCTGTGATACGGGCGATTCTTTGTTTCAGCCTACGGTTGTGCCGCTGCCTCCTACATCGTTTGGTCAGGCCTCTTCGAGCATACCAGAGATGGAGCAGATGTCTGTCCACATCCGGTGTCTCCCTTGTTGCAGTAAGTTCCTTAGTGGCAGCTTTAAAATCTGCTTGTAGCTGTTGTCCACTCGTTTAGAAATGGCGCGTCGTGCTGTTAAGATTTGGTTTTGTTGCGCCGGAAAGCGTCCCAGTTCGTTATTTTAATTGGACGTTCTGGGGTGCGTATGGCACCAGTCGGGTTTATGTGGCTAGAATGCTGTAGTCACTGCCCAGATTCTTCATTAAGTCGTTCCAGGAGCATTGAGTCAACCCCTTGAACATTGTTAGGTCAGGGCAGGTATCCCTGCTTACGCTGTTGCCCATTCTGGTTGGTGTGTCAGGTTCTGTCAGCAGAGTGAAGTGAAGGCTCATGCATGGCG
This sequence comes from Dermacentor albipictus, assembly GCF_038994185.2. Taxonomy (NCBI): domain Eukaryota; kingdom Metazoa; phylum Arthropoda; class Arachnida; order Ixodida; family Ixodidae; genus Dermacentor; species Dermacentor albipictus. The sequence goes on along the minus strand of NC_091823.1, from coordinate 141,276,889 downwards.
TGGGCTAGACGGCGGCCTTTTGGAGTTTCTGTTTGGTACCCCCAAGCTGGGTGGGACGCATTGAAATCTCCCAGAATAATCAATTTTTTGGCTTGTTTACTGGCGGCCGAAAAAAAAGTTGTCCGAGGTCGTCTCGTCGCGATTTAGGTGCACGGTAGATAGTAAGTAAAAACAAGCTGGTTAGATGTCGATTCCTAGGTGCAATTTCTAACAGCACATGCGGACTCTGGAAGCTGTCGAACGTGTGCTCGAACACTGTAATTTGTTTGGACACAAGCAAATCACCCTGACGAAGAACGAGTGGCCTCGTCAAAGCGTTGGCTCCCGCCTTCCCTTATTCGCCCATACGAAAATGTCTGTTAACTCTCTTTTCCTCGCTGTGCCTCTGTTGCCGTTTTTACTTTGTTAGTGGTCCAAACTTCAAGCTGTTTTTAAACGAACCGCTCTGCTCGTGTGCTCCTTCACTGTTCTAAATACGACATCATTTAAGCCTTCGTGAAATAGAAAAAGAAGTCATTTACCCGTGAGCATAGCACGAATCTACAAAAGCAACCCATATAGGTTCTTCTGGACAGGGGCCATCGAGCAGTATCTTTTTTATATTTTACAAGGCTTCTGACCTTGCGTATTTATGCAGTACTGATCTACAGTGTATGACTTCACCTGGGCACTTTTTTGTGGCAGGAGTATGCACTTTGCACAGGGAAGGGTCACGGATTAAGGTGTAACTGCAAAGACTAATCGCGAGTATTCGCGATCAAAACTGGAATTAACTGAGGTGGTTACAATTGTGAACGATGGTTCCCAAAGCAGCATTCTCTAACTTGTACTACGCGGGTATCCAGCGATCACCAATAAAAAAACCAGGCATGCTGAGGAGCATTTTCCCCTTCTGTAGTGGTGTGGGATTGATTGAATGATTGATTGATTAATTCATTCACTCATTCGCTGACTGATTCGTGGGGTTTAACGTTACAAAGCAACATTGGGCTACGAGAGATGCCGTAATGAAGGGCTCCGTTTTTTTTACCACGTAGTACCACGTGGTTGACGCATGCAACAAAATCTAAGTACACGAGCGTTTTGCATATCACCACGGTAATACGGCCGCTGCACCCGGGAGTCGAACCCCGCGACCTTAGCCGTAGAACGCCACAACCATGGTGCCGTCGCAGCGCGTGGGAAGAAAAAGAGGTCACTTGCCTGAGTGACCTGGACGCAAGTCCGCACTACGGACTCGGCCGCGCTCTTGGATGCTGCGAGGCCTTGCTGCTGCTGCCTGCGCTGGTAGTCGAGTCGTAGCACCTCCACAAGAACGTGCAGGCAGATGTAGTAGGCCACCTGAAAAATGAGGTCGCATCGTTCTCCAAATGAGAGGAATTCGCAGATTTGAAACTTCATGCCAGTATCCGCAGTGAGACGGGCCATTCTGCGCCAGTAAAGACAGAAACAGACATATAATTCAACGTCTGAACGGTGATTAGGGAAAAAGAAAACGACTGAAAATAGTGAACGAGATATTAGTGATCTTTTGTGGTCAAACTTGTTTAAATGAATTTCGATAATTATCGCGCTCCAAATCAATTACTCTTATGACGATTGGAATACTAAATGGCGCTAATTTGACAGACACAGACATAACAAGGCATACGGCGATAACTTCCAACCGTTTACTTCGAACAGGTTGGCACTTTGTGTTGTCGTTCTTACGTCTGTGGATCCATCTCTTTTTTGGCGCTATTTGGGATCCCAGTATGGCAGTCCAAATAGCCCGAATTTCAGCCTTAGTCCTATGCACAAGTTTCCTTCTTTGTGTGATAGTTCTCGATTTTTTTCAGCTTTAGAGCGTCAGTGCTTACGTTATGAGCCTCATTTTAAAGCATATGTGTCGGGGCACTACGTTAATTTCAAATATTTTAACGGTATAAAAAATGCCACAGCTTTATCAGTAGCTTTATCGGCCGTACGAACTTGTAAACATTCGTTTACCAATTAAATTAACAAGACTGGTGTCACGCGTGCACATGCAAACGTGAATGCATCTCAAACGATGTCAAAACGCTGGCGCGATGAAAAGCGACAGTCGCAGTGAGCGAATTGCCTTTCGTGCTGCCTCCTACCTGAACGCGGAATAAGCTGCCAGAAGACAGCCCAGCCACCAGCCCTCGGCGCGACTAGATTATGTACCCAACGCAGATGGCTTGGAAGATTCGGCGCGCTTCCTCCCCGCCTTCAACCCTCACGCGAGTGAGATCGAGCCAGGATCCTTCTCGGATCACACTTGCACACTTTCATTCGCACCTACAGCGCATGGCGTGCGGCCGTGGTGCTACCCCACTTGGACTTTATACAAAACATCACGACGACGACAACAACCAGCGGAAATGCGCCTGGGGTGTCCGTATAATTGCGCAATAAAATTAACGTGTCGGCTGGTTGACCAAACGCTGCCGTTTCTCCTTTCAATGTCTTTCCATCCGAGATGCACTTATTCTATAAGATCTGCGCCCCAGCACGCTCATCCTTGCATTCAATTCCGACGGAAACCGGCGCGACGACGGTGGAGCAGCGTACAATAGCGAACAGACGGGAACGCGTATACTGTAGTTTCGAGCTCAACTGCTGCGGCAGTTAAAATGTATGATGTGTAACTGAGCTTCGAAAGTAAAATGGCCGAGGCGCGCGTACTTACCTCATGAAGGCCTTCGAATTTGCCAAAGAAGAAACGAATGGCGTCCCGCAAGGCGTCGTAGGAGTCGACGGAGACGTAGTCCTGGTACCCGAGCCGGTGTGGCGGCGACAGCTGCTCGTTCACCAGTCGGATCCACTCGAGAGTGCCCAGGCGATCGCTCAAGGAGCCGAGCACGGTCATTGGGAAGCGCACCTCGGAGCCGCCTTTCGAGAGCAGAGAGGCCAACTGCCGGTCCAGCTCGAGCACGTCCTTCAGCCGCGGGCTGCCGCCAGCATTCTCCCTCGACGTGAGGAGGCGTGACGCCTCGTAGTACAGCTGCGCCAGGTAGTGCTCGGTGGCTGCCGTGTGGTTCGCTTCACCCAGTTTTTGCGCCAGCGTGCTGCCCTGCGGTTGGCCGCGCACGTTCACCGAGACACTGACGATACTGAACCAAGGTGTACTCCAGGAAGAGCATCTTACTAACAAAAAAATTCTGCCAAATGTCTCCCTTTTTCTTCAGAACTTCGCGGTCAATCCGTGGTGCCGTTCACGTCAGCATAAAACGTCAAAATTTTAGGAATAAGCTTGCATTTGTGAAGTCTTTTTTTAAAGGCGTTAGCATTAGTAGTCACAGGGTAAAGTAGCAGGTCACACGGTTCTCTGTTGGCTTTATATGGTGATAATTAACAAATGCGAGGGACGTTCCGAAAGTATACGTTCTGTCATTTTTTTTTTTCAAGGAAGATGGTTACCCAGTTTAAACAAACAATCGGCATAAGAATCCACGCCCGTTGCTAGTTCAACGACGGAATGGTTCAGATCAAACAAATCACGATGGCAGGCTCACGTGTGCTGACAGCGTGGTCGCCAATGGAAGTGTGTGCGGTTACCCGGTATGAATGGGCACGTGGGACTAGTGCGTCACTTCCAAAGAATGTTGAGGTAGAGCAGGCTGTGCAACAATTCCTTGCTTAGCAGGGCTCCGAGTTTGACCAGAGTGGTTTCTTCGAATTGATTGCATGCTGCAACAAATGTCTCAGTGTCGGTGGCGACTACTATATGGAAATATAGTGCAAAGAGTAGAGTTCATGATGCCATAGTGTGTGCGTGCGTGTGTGTGTATGTGTGTGTGCGTGTGTGCGTGGTGTGTGTGTGTGTGTGCGCGCGTGCGTGCGTGCGTGCGTGCGTGTGTGTGTGTGTGTGTGTGCGTGCGTGCGTGCGTGTGTGTGTGTGTGTGTGTGTGCGTGCGTGCGTGCGTGCGTGCGTGTGTGTGTGTGTGTGTGTGTGTGTGTGTGTGTGTGTGTGTGTGTGTGTGTGTGTGTGTGTGTGTGTGTGTGTGTCCTTTTGGCAATTAAACTTGCGTGCGAGAATAAAAGAAGCTTACTTTCAGAACGTCCCTCGTGTATGTACACATGATGAAAACTTCGAAAATAAGCGCATTTGAATATGGTCTGCTGCGAATCACCGTTATTTTACTCAGCTCCTCGAAGAGGCAGGAGGTGTATCGAGTGAGCTCCTGAAGCACGCATTGCAATGTTGTGAGCGCGATTTAAATCATCAATACGGAACCTGAAAGTGTCGCGAAGTAATGCTAACGCATTTCTGTCGAATTTACCGCTAAATCATCCATGAATATTTTTTGCGACAGTTGCCAAGAGCGCTTTCGGCGAAAGCCTATCCTGTTACGTCGAGTGTTCTCTGTTGTTTCATACAAAGCGGTGTGCATTATGGCGACATTCCTAAAGAGCGTGCGCTAAATCCCAAAAGCCTGTAGTCAACCAGTTGTCAATGAACTTTGGTAGAGCGGTCGTGCCCTGCTTATCAAAGTGTCCAACGGCGTTATGCATATGCAGCCCGCGCTAAACTTGATGTAAGTTAACAAGAGGTCTGTACGAGATTTTTGCCAGAAGAAGAAATTTTAATTGTGCCGAATTAGGTAGTAAAGGCACAGATATATAGCTTTAAAATGCTCCTGACGTCCGAAGTACGATACAGATTTTGGGGCGTGCTCGTCAAAAATCTAAATCAACTCTTTCCACACGCAACATTATGCGCAGCTCTGTGTCACGACAAGGAAAGCTCAACTGTGGAAAAATCGAGAGATGGGCGTGTTTGACCCGTGAGCAAAAGTGAACGGACCAGGGACTGAGCAATAAAACTCGTTTTCTGCTCTGTCTGTGAATGCAACTTGAAATTAAAGACTTCAGTCCAAACTTGGCATTTCGAATCTTCAAGTGCACTCGTCAGTTATGCTCATGCGTGTTAAATACGAAGAAATTGATTTTTTTTTTCGGCGACCCTTTGGTCCATATACTTTTGCTCACGGATGTACATTTTAATTTAGCTCAGCGGCTGTGCGTTTAAATACACAGGAATGGAGAAATCGCTTCTATCGGCAGCACTGCACTGACTTGGATGAGGCTTGTTGGATTTAAAAGAAAACGTAAAATCATGTGACTGTATTAAGGAAACTTCGTACTTAGGCTGTAAAATTTATGATAAATATTGTTGAAAATTGGGAAACTAAGATAGAAAGAACGAAACTACCAAGCTTGTAACACGGTCTGTCAGTAATAAAAAGTGATACCAATTCTGGAGAGTGCACCTAGTAATATATATAAAGCGGAAAAAAATGGATGTATTAAACACCTCTCTGAATTACACCACTAATTTGTGAGTAGGGCTTTGCAGAGCCTTTGTAAGCACTGTAACAATTTCGCAAAAGCAGCAAATGAATACAGAACATTTGTCCACTTTAGATGCTCAAATGGTCTAAGTGATGCAGTTACTAATACTGCGATATCTGTTTTCGTGCAGTTACGGACATATAAATATTGTGCTTCCGTTTTCTTTCTTTTGCCAATTTTCAGCAATTTAATTCTCTGAAGCTTACCAATTCTAGGCAAGCTTTGCAACATTATAATTTCTAAATCAAAAGTTTGCTGTCTTTAATTACTAGAATTTTAGCTTTCGCTTCCATATGCAACAAATTTCATTCAAATCGGTCCAGTGATTGTTCTATAAATGCTAGTAGGGTCCCAAGGAACGTTAGGTGTGTGTTGCGGGTGCGAATCTTTTGAAGAGATCACATATGACTGTTTTCCTTACCTGAAAGCTATGCCTCCAGGGCTTCAAAAATTCTGGCAGGTACCGCCTACGATGATTGTCTAAGTTCGTTGTCTTAGATCATTTCGGAGTATAAGATCACGATAATCTTTAAAAATTTCAAGTGCAGAATGTGTTTTCCATATATTTCGCGCACCTTGACAGCTGCAAATGGGACGGGTACGTGTAGAGCAGTGGTTAGGTAAACAAAAGTGGGCCAAGACATGTTAGCGTGCGCTCGCAGTAAGTTTCGTGGTTTTGCCAGAAGAACATGCATATTCATGTGCGCATAGGGCATTAATGCTTTTGCGAATAGCGTCCACCGCCTGTATACCACCACTGCTCCAGTTGTATGTCGCATGGGAAATGCCAGCTGCAGAGATGAAACCCAGTAAGGATTATAACAATACGGTATGCTGTAACTATCAATTGTCTGAGTTAGTGTATTAGGCCAGAAACGGATCAATGTCATTAGCGATCCTACTTACGTTCGTTTCACACGTTGTTTTCGTGTGACTTCAGAGAAGTTATTGCACTGATTTCTCTTTGTTTCTTGCTTTTCATACGGCGCTCGCGCATGCAATGCAACTAAACATTATATATATATATATATATATATATATATATATATATATATATATATATATATATATATATATTCACTCGAAAGCTCGCCTTTAGGCATAATAAAAAGGATGTTAAAAGTACAGGAACAAATTCGACTCGTGCAAAAAATCTAGAAGTGAACGATCATGTGGTCCATGAATCCAACGTTCAAGGTCGGGTGGGCGGCCAGGCCGAAGGCCTGTTGCCCGGAGGTGGCGGAGACGGCTTAGGTGAAGTCCTGGGCACGCCCATAGTAGGTGTGTCACTGTCACATCTCGGATTTCTGTGTTACAAAATGGGCACGAAGAGCCGTTAGGACCATGGCACTGTTGTGGCCAGAGAGCGGTCACAGATGGGGTGTGCGCGACCCCGACAAGTAGCCTCCTTAACGTAACCTCCTCTCGGTGGGTTAACCCATAAGGGAGGTCTGACCCACACTGAGGTATGAGAGCTCGAGTGGTACGTCGGAGGGTTTCCTTTTCCCAGATCAGTCGTCCACAGGCGTCTTCAGGAAAATGTGGAAGTGGGTATGTTGTAACCTGTGGGTTGGTTGCCATATCTGCTTCAAGGAGACCTGGTAGGGCTGCTCGAGGCACGTACTGTATGCGCATGAGGATATTCGCAGTGGCAGCAAGACGGTGAATGCTATTTGAGAATAGATTGGACCGAGATACCCTACGTAGGTCGCAGATGACTTGAGTAGAGTCTGTGCTAATGATGAGTTGAGAGTATCGAGCAGCTTGAACAGTAGGTAGCAACGCGGCTAAGCCGTCTCGTATGGCAGCAAGCTCGGCAAGATAGGCCGGTGGTGCATGATCGGCAACATACGAGCATGTCTGGCCTGCCTCTGGTATCAACGGACACACGAAAGCTGTATGAATCATGGTGCCATTAACACTGGCATCAGTGTATGCTACAAGAGTCGCATCACCTTTATTTAGAGTCACCGGAAAAAATTTCAGAGTACCGCAAAGGTCGGGATTTGACTGGCAACACTGAGCGGCCACCGCCATATACTTTCGAAGCCGACTGCGTCGTAGGGAGGTCGCCGTGTTGGAAGAGCTTGATATACGGTGACACATCGGGTTGGATGTTTACTGAAGTACAAATACTTTGTGCCCGGAGATAATGGTTGCTGAGAACGAAAAGAAAATGTTATTTTGTGCGAAGTAATGCAGCCGGTGGTTGTTTTGCACACCGATCTTGTTTACTGCTGGAACTGTGCTACGACTGTGGGCAGCAGCTTAGCGCTGCTATCGGGAGCTTATGCACGCGTTTATTTCCCCTTCCGTGGAGCGAGCTACGAAGGAAACATTTGGTCAGTTCGAGCCGCAATGAGGCATGCTTGCGCTTTTGGGCATAAACATCGTGGACCACCGCCGGCTTCTGTTGAATGTTTCCAAGCAGGACGAAGCTTACACCTGACAGTGTCACATGCACGTACGTTCTTGTATAATTTCACAAGCTAAATCGGATACATTTAATTTAGTTTGTAAACGGATACCGCGCGTTTTTGGTTCTGCGGGGCGACTTCGTCCGCTGTATACGCACGACGCACTGCGACTGCCGTGTGCGCACCGGTGTTGGGCCGTGATCGTATGATGATCTGCGCACAACAGGCATAAAAACCAACTTCGATTACAATTTTGCGCACTAAATCTTGTGGAAGGCCAACATGAGCCATTTGTGTGATTATAGCAACGTATATGTACTTCTGTACACTGATAATGAGCGAGAGTTTGCTACGTTGCGATTTATGAACGCGGCTGTCTAGTGCGTTCATGAGCGGCTACTCTTCTCAACTTATTTATGACTGTTTTCTTAGACTGCCAAGATCTGCTGCCTGTGTAAAAAAAAAAAGGAAGGAATGCCCACTGGTGACGCAGAACTTTTCTTTCCAAGTTACATGGGCGATGTATAAAATTCTTGTGCTTTTATAGCGGTTTACGTAACATGCATAGTGACAGAGTGAAAATAAAGCTAATGGTGTTAGATACGGGACCTTTTCCTAGGCCTCCTTCAAGTTCACCAGGCCACATCGAATCGCGCCACACCTAAGTAAGGAACGCAAAAGCAGATCTACCCCGTTCCTGAGGCGCGGCACGTGCAAACGAGTTGGCGTCCCCCACCTCGTGCGCCGCAGGTGGAGCTATTCACTGCTTGACTCTTCCCGAAAGTGTAGCGAGAGCCTGGCACTGTTCCAGGTAACGTGGATCCCGAGGCAAGACGGCTGTAATGCACCGTGAAGCCCTGGTAGCAATCGCCCCATCCGCCTTTGTGAAGGCAGTTGCAGACCGGGAAGGCAATACCGCAGAGAGAAGTAAGCTTTCGGACAATTGGTGCCCAAGGAGCGACCCTGTGCGCCGTGTGTGACACAATCGCACGGGCGCCTACCACTGGCCGGAAATGACGACACCTGAGCGGGCTCGCCGATTGGCCGGAAATGGCGTCACCTGAGCGGGCTTGCCAATTGGCCGAACGTGACGTGATTTCGAGACACCGAAGGGCTTAAAAGCCAGAGACATGGAGCAGCAAGAGAGCATTCATTCATTCATCTCTGTCGAGCTTCTTGACACGGGCCGCAGTGTCCGAGTTGCTGCCGCCCCGTAATAATTTTATGACTGTTAATTTCTTTGTACTCTGACTGTAAATAATATAAATAAACCTCCAGTTTTCATCTCAAAGTCTTCCTCAACCTCGGCCAACTCCCGCACCCAACGGCAAAGTCCAAAATCTGGGGGACCGCAATAGGGATTGTCCTCCAGATCCAACAATGGGTGTTCTGTTTTTTTGTGGTTCTCATTATGCATCAAGCCCAACATTATTTGGGTATGCACATAATATGTGTGCTGACTTCACTTCGTTGCATGTGCTCGGCTTACAAGCTCAAAATTTGAAGCATGTGTTGTGAATGTCACCTGGCCGTTGGTTTCAACCTCAAAATGCGTATGTATAAATGAGCAACGGATAAGTGAAATGCCCATCCACTCTAGGCTTCTCAATGTCTTCAGCACAAAAGTGGTCCTGCAAATGTTTGTTGTATGGTTAGAAGTGTGATGCTGGTCACCCTAACGCTGAGCTGCCCAAGGAGGCTCCGAGGGCTTTCTTGAATGAAGCCCTGTTTCAGACATGTGAAAAAGAAAAACATGGAAGATAGCTCTAATAATAAGTTGAAAGATCGAACTAAAGAGACGAAGAATACGTTATAAAGGTTTAGAAATTTACGCAGGGAGACAATTAAAATAGCTCAATTGAGATGTAAACGCGCATGTGGCCACAAACACGCAGCTTCAAGGATTGCTAACTTTTAACCCATTTCTATTTTTCTACCAGTACCAACACAACTGCACATAAAGCGGACGTTATGTGGACGTACGACATCACTGACCATATTTTTATTGACTGCGATCGTCACCGTCTGCGAAAAACAAGTGCCATATGGGTCAAGTGACTCGAGGCGAGAGCGCGCTCATGTGCGCGGAGAATAATGCGTGTATCTGGTGTACGTAAGGACGCGGAATTCTCGCGCGACAAGTGTGCCTTCGCGTGCCATCACCACGGAATACTCGCGTGTGTTGAGCAACAAACGTGTACACGTGTGCCCGCGTCAAGCGTGCAAGACGCCAACGATCCCTGCAATGAACTCCTATTTTCGTAGCATCGCTAACACGGCGTGTACTTCGCTTAAATATCCTCTAAAACAGTGCCGAAAAGCACAAGCAAGGTGTACTTATAGTTCGCACACGCGGGTGCTTTTTGTAGGCTTGAAGGTCTCCCGGCCGATTCTGTGTAACCACGCAGAATTACGCTAACGGTCATATTTCCCGCGGTCGGAATCGAATAAAAAGTCTTTTCAGACTCGGTACGGTTGCTGCATCCAAAGGCGCAGCAGCCGGGTATGATTTCCTTGCAGTGAAACGCGAGCGCGACAATCGGAACAGAAAAAAACGTAGCGAACCTGCGCTGCCTGCGTTTTAACTCAGCCGGCCCGCCTGGCGCTTGAAAGGCTTATGGCATCCCAAAGTCACGTGGTACGGTTGGGCCAATGAAAGCTTCGGCGGCGCGGGGAAAACGAATGCGGTACTCTTAAATTTTTTCCAGTGGCTCTGTCTTTATTATCATCGGCGTGACGAAGGCGGGAAACTTGGGCATTCGCCTGGCGAGGAACCGGGCTATACAGACGACCAAAAGGCTCATTGTCACTTTATTGTACCCTCTTCCACGGAGCTACATCGGCTCTTGCAGATGCTGGATTGTCTATTTCGTGTCTCATGTACCAGGCCAGTGAAGCAGCCGAGCAGAAATTTGATGGCTTTAGGGCGCGCACGCATCGATGTTGGTGGACGAATTCGTCGATAGTTTTGAGTTGGGACTCGGCCTGTAGGGTTGGCAACGGAGTGAGACGTGGTAGTCCCGTTATGGTCCGCATGGTTTCGTTATTAATGGCCTCAAGGCGAACCCATTGAGTCTTCATGAGATGATGAAACTGGGCTCTGTAGACGAGTCCTGGTTGCAATACAGAACGGACAAGGCGAGCCATGTTGGTGCTGGCTCCGCCAGATTTCTTCGCAATCCGACGTATCAACTGTATTGTTTCTGCGGCCTACGAATGCTTTGCAATGTTGACCCATAGTCCCCAGATCTGGAGGAATCCATTCAAGACTGATTACACGCAGAGTTGAAGCGTCGTGCAGAGGTTGCTGATCCAGAGTTAACTGAAGAGGCCGGAGGGCCAGCAGAAAGCGCCCATACTTGTTCGCTACTGACATGCACGTCGTCTTGTTCTCGGAAATTTCAAGCCCTATCTGAGCACACCAGTTGTGCGTCATGTTTAGGGCCTCTTGGAGCGCTTGTTCTTGGTGGCAGATTTCAGGATCAACTTACCAGACAGTGATGTCATCTGCGTACATTATGTACTGTGCGTTATGTATCGTCGCTAGCTTCCAAGCTAGTGGAAAGAGAGCAATATCAAAAAGGACTGGTGCGAGCACAGATCCTTGTTGTACACCCCGATGTGCGACGAACTGACCTGCAGCTTGGCCGGCCTGGCGAATGGAGAAGGTTCGAGCGCGAAGAAAGGCTTCGACGAATGTGCAGACACTGCTAGGGAACTGAAGCCAATAGAGAATTCTGAAAATTGCTTCGTGTCTCACATGGTCATACGCTCTAGAATATTCATTGCCAGAATGGTGAGAATTCTTCGGGAGCGGCCTCCGATGAGAACCACAGGATTACAAAAGGCAGTCTTGTATCTCAGGTCTGCTCGCAAGGGCAAACCCAAAATCCCTCTCGCAGAGAAGAGCATTTTCACGACTAAAATTCATCTATCAATTATACCATGGTCATTTCCAGATAACACGATCTTATTACCTGCAAGGTCCTCCAAAACGCTCAAACAGACTAAATAATTCCAAAGCAGTCTATTTTCCCCCAAGTCGCGTTAATGTTCACAAGCATTCCCTTTTTTCGTCGGCAATTTTCCAGTGGAATAAGTTAAGTAACGATATTGTGTGTTGTAATAACATCAACTCTTTTATTAACCCCATTCAGTGTATTCAATTTTCACCATGATTTTTTATCAGTACATTTTTGTACCACTCTTGCGTGGGCCATGAAGGGCCTGCAGTATATTCAAATGAAAAATAGAATACAGAGTACGCAAGGCCATTCTCTGCGCCTAGATGAGCACGGATACCGATTTGGCCAGGATGATACCATGAGTACCGTTCGAGCCACTATGTAATACGTGTCGCGAGCATACGCTCCATCAGCTTGCCTAACGTTGAGGTTAGTGCTATTGGGCGTATATGAAGGATATTATCTTGGAGCTTTCCGGGTTTGGGAATAGGGACCATTTGCGCATGCCGCCAAGAATTGGGGATGACTACTGTAGCCCAAGCTTCGTTTATGGCCCCCAACAGCACTTCGGGAACTTTGCCTTCCGTGTTTTTATAAAACTCATACGGTATGCCATCCAGTCCTGGTGCCTTGCATGGCTTCGACAGATCTATTGCCGCTAATTCTACCGCCATAGTGAAGACAGCTTGTATACCCACGACATCGCATTCCGTGGGAAGGCAGTTTTGAACGAGAGGAGGTGGTGCTGTGTCCAAAGCCGGGAAAAAAGGTGTGGCCGACAGTTTCTGCGAATACTGCTGGTGTCTGGCCCGATACTAACAGGGCGCAGGCTGTGGTTTCTGGGGGGCGTCGACCATGTTCCATTACTCGGAAGGTGCGCCAGATAGAGGCATTGGATGACGAAGGCCCGAGAGAAGAGCACCAATCCATCTAGCGGCCACGTTCAAAGGGGTGCTCATGGTGCCGAGCTACTGCAGTAAGGCGTTGGGCCTCTAACCGAAGGGTATTTCGTGCAGGGTCACGTTCTGATGCAAGTTCTGCTTGGCGGCGCGACGCCCAGAGACGCAGAACTTGCAAATCAGGAGCTGTTCACGATGCATCATCCCACGATGTTCGTATTGCCTCAACTAATGCCGCCTTGAGACAATGGGGTGGGTCCCGCATAGAGTTGAATACAGTGCTTTTTGATACCGCCCTGTATCGGTCCCAGTCCACCACTCAATATAGTTGGCGGAGGTGGCCTGTTCCGCCCGAAGATAAGCCAAGGTGAATCGGATGATGGTCGCTACCCCAGCACTGGGGTTCACATGACCACGAGACGGTCGTCCTGTCTAGTCACCAAGATAAATCCGGTGAGTGTGACGGCTCGCGAGGGTGGTCGCGCCGACGAGTAGGCACTGACACATTTTTAAGCGGAGTGAATTGGGCGTCCATAAATCTGTCCAGCACACACGTACCTCGCGTGCTGGAAATAGCGTATCCCCATGTGATGTGGGGCGCGTTAAAATCTCCTGCTACCCTAATGGGGCAACCAGGATGTTTCTGTCGTAGGTGCGCCAACCAGCCGAGACACAACCGAGCCGCACGACCACTGTAGGGGCGGGCATAGTACGAAACGATGATAACGCCCATGCGTTGGAGACGAACCAATACGGCCATGACTTCTTGCCACAAAGCACACCACTGTGAAAGATCAACGCGGGTCTGATGAACAGTGCATCTTACATAAGCTGCAGCCTTCCCTGGAAGGACATCGGGTGTAGCACTCCTACGATCCAACATTGAAGGCGATGAGTATGCGACAAATCCTGAAATGGGTGGCAGGCCGTTGGATTCTTGAAGCAGTAGAGCCCAAACACGCAGCTTTCCATATATGAGATGCTGACGCAGCTCTCCGACCTTCCCCGTGATGCCGCGACAGTTCCACTGTAAGATGCCTTCTGGCACACTTGAAGACGTAGCAACCTTCATAGGTCAAGATTGGCCAGTAGAACCGAGGTGAGATGCTGGAGCTGTTGCGCAACGATGCGCAAGAGTTCTTGGGGTGAAAGAGGTTTCGACACAGATGCCGGGTTAGCCATATGAACAGTTCTAGACGTCAAAGACGAATGCGACGACCACGCTCCATCATGACGACGCCGGAGCACTGTACGGCGTTCCTTGAGAGGTTGGATTTCCTTTTCAAAGGTGGCCAGGCAAGCGTCGATCTCGCACTCTTCGCTCGCCAAAGGAAGCGGCCTGTCTTCTATCGATTGTGAGGCCCGTTGTGTTCGTGCAGAGGACGACCTAACAGCTGCGCTAAATGTAGGAGTGGCAGCATGAATTGTCGCTGCACTTGCTATTGTCACCTGGCTAGCGTCCTCTTCTAGTGAGGCCAGAGCGGCGTAACGGTTCCAAACGGACTTGTTACATTGATGGATCTCGAGGAGTCCTTGCTGGCAGTCGCGAATGGCATTTTCGAGCCTTCTTAGTGGCCTTTAATTTCGTAGGACACGTCGTGGAAGTGATGTCATGATCGTTTGTTTGGCATAGGCCGAATCTAAACGATGCTGACGGTTCAGGCTCCATGGTGCCGTACTTGGGTGGGTAGGGGCAGGATCATTTCATGTGTCCCTGTCTAAAGCAAGAGTAGCAGTACGCAATGCAAGGCTTGAAAGGACGCGGGCGCAGTGCGCAGCCGTAATGCAGGATACGTTCAGGTGGACCTTGAAGCGTGATTAGGCACGTACGACCGCTGCCTACATAGGGAGCAGCCACGACCCTGTGTGTGGGGCATGATAGTTCCTGCAGGAACCTATCGGGTTCTTCGTCAAGGTCAACGCCATTGACCACGCAGTGTCTTAAATCGGTACCATAGGCGAGTACGCTTGGACTGGAAGGACACATTCTTCCGAGACTTGTATTTGTTGCAGTTCTTCGACTTTATAAACTAGTGCCATAGCAGACACCCATACTGAGACCGTATTGATAGGTTTGTGTAGAGCGAAACCTTGGAATCGGGAACTCTCGAGGCAGGCGTTCAGGGCCGCTTGAATGATAAGGTTGTGCAGAGTGGACATGTCATATCTAGCACGAGGCTTGATAACCACTTTGTACCACGATGTCGTTGGCGACTCCGGAGACGTACGTGTCTGTCATGCAGGCAGGCCTTGTGATGAGCGAGGTCTTTTCGGGGCTGTCGGAGCTACATTTTCATCCGATGGAAGGCCAGTAGCTTCCTTCGTTCTCTTGGCCGAGGTGCGCGCCGTGACAGCAGGGTTGTTCTGCTCCGTGTTGGCGGTATCCATCCTCAGGGTACCGCCTGCGCACGTTGCACTTGTCCCCACGAAGGAGACGCTCGTGACTTGGATGGCAGTTGCATCGGTAATGTTCCGCTCTCTCGACGGAGCGCACAGCAGCTCGGATGCGCCGCGCCGACGCGGCGAGTGCCGCGAGGGCACTCCCGCTCGCGAAGCCGTGCAAGAACTCGCGCTGGACGACGCTGCAGGAGGGTGTAGATGCCGACGGACCTTGCAGATAGGCGCCAGTATAATAATAATAATAATAATAATAATAATAATAATAATAATAATAATAATAATAATAATAATAATAATAATAATAATTTTATTTCTGCCTCAAGAAATACAGACAGGGCAGCTGCAGAAAAAGCTGTCAAACAGCTTGACTCGGCCGCAGCCCCGAAGCCCCGATCACAAGACAAGGGCAGCTCCGCGCTTCCCTTGTCTTGTGATCATAGGGGGCAGGGTGTATTTTCAAGCTGCACTTGCAGCTTTTCTTCCCTGTCTCCCCCAATCTGTTGGAAATAAATATTCAAATACAAAGCAGCAGCGACAGGCAATCTCATCGCAGACATAACGACTTCATGTTAAAAAAATATAACAATATAGCCAGAACACAAGAACACGAAACAAAATCTTATCTGCACTTACATGTGCACAAACCAAATTACTTCGTCACAAGCGTGATTACACTTATTTAAGATAATCGTCAAGTAACGTACATCCAATAACAGCACGAATTACAAAGAATAATGGGCACAATAAAAATAGAACAAAGAAAACATTCTATATTAACCTTAACTATACCTAAAGATTACTCAGTGGTACATTCTTTTGCATATGAATTGCATATGGAACCTATATCTCGTTGGGTGCAGGTAAACAAGTTGATGTTAGGATATTCGTGCGCGTTGAGAAGGAAGTGTGTTGAAGGCGCTCTTTCCCCGTATTGATGCGTGCTGTTGGCACCAACCAGTTTTCGGGGGGTCTGAAAGGGTAACTGTTTGTATTTTCTTGTAAGTTTGCTAGATGCCGAATGTGACATATTATTTATTATTTCTATTTTAAAACAAACGCTGAGCCGATGCTGGCAAAAATTAAAGATTTTGGTTATGCCAGTTTCAAGAAAAAAGCTTTTGGTAGTTATTCCATAATTTGCATTAAAGACATTGCGAAAAAACTTTTTTTGCAAAATATAATTTTTCTGTATACAGGACGGTGTTGCAGTGCGCCATTCCAGCTCGCACTAGTTAGTGTGAGAATAAAATAACGAGTTGTAAAGAAGCAGTTTAATTAGCTTAGGAAGAATGTATCTAATGCAGCCAATTGCCTCAGTTATTCTAGCTAATTTCTTGACAACTTGGTCCATATGTGCTGTCCATGACGTAGTTGAAGAAAATACTACATCGAGACATTTAAAATGATAAACTATTTCCTTGTTTGGAGTTAAATATCATACTTTTGTGTGGAGAAACCGGTTTATTTTTCGGCCTGAAGATTATCGCTTTTGTCTTTCCCTCATTAACACGCATATGATTAGAGTGAGACCATTTTTCCAGCGAGATCATCGTTGTGTTGCACGATTGTATCAGTTCGTGAATGTCATTTCCGGAGAAAACATGCTTGTATCATCTGCATATATTATGAATCTAGAATTTGGATTAATGTTTACCATGGCATTAAGGTAAATGTTGAAAAGTAGTGTTCATAATATACTGCCTTGTGGGACACCAGGAAAAACAGGTTTTATTTCTGAGTATGCATTATGTATGTGAACCGTTCGTTTCCTTTTAGACAAGTGCGATTTTATTAGTTTTGCAGCCTGTCCTCGGATTCCGTAGTACCATAATTTCTCTAGAAGTAATTCATGGTTTACAAGATCAAACGCTTTTGAGAAGTCGACGAGCATTCCAATCACAAAAGATCTGTTTTCAAATTGTGACGGAATTTACTCTTTTTGTTCTAAAAGCGCCAGTTCAGTAGATTTTTTTTTGAATTTCAGTTAACATGGTGTTAGCAAAATGCATTTATATATAAATTTAGTTAATCTGGAGTGCAAAATTTTCTATAGTGCTGCTGTAGTGCTCCAGCAGTAATTATGAACCGCCAAAGCGGTCCATAACCAACAGAGTTCCAGTAGTGGGGAAAAACCAGTAAACGGGGCGAAAATCCGGAGCCACGGGCAAACATTGTATTGAACGCGGGATTGCGTAACCATTCTCATCGATATTGTTTGAATTGTTTGGTTCCGCAATGTGACCGCAATTACTTCTGCGTCACTTTATATATTTTAAGCTGTATAGACTTAAGCGATCTTAATCCAGCCATAACATTCTCATGCGGCAGCAATTTTCTGGCTTGAAGTCACGACCAGAGGAAAATATAGCCATAGGTGACCCTCTTTAGCAGCACAATTTATGAAAGAAACGGTTACATTAAATGGCGCTAAAGGGAGGCACGACCAGAACGAGAGGCACACTGGGCACACTAGACGGAAAGCCATGGTGCACTGAATGGGGTGAATATATATCTATAAGTAAAGCCTCTGTACTGGCGAACCTAAGTTGTCCTCAGCAGCAGCTGGGCTATTTGTCGTTCTAATGGAGCAGAATTGAGCTGGTGAGCTGATTTAGGTATTTTATAGGCCTTCAACAATCCGGAGGCTTGCATATGTTCTTGTATTTGCACTGAGATGTTAAGTACAATGAACTACGTAAATATTGGAGGTCCGTGTGCCTCAAATAAACGTTTTTCGTGAGTGTACCGCATGTGTCCATTCTTTCTTTCCAAGCATTTGCAGGAGACAGCGGGTACTCTCTGGTACGCCAAGGGATGTTGCATGCGTTTCAGTAACTTTTAGACAGGCTCTGTTTGAACTGGGGCCAAAAATGAAATGTTTCTAGTGGCCAACCCTAGCACGATAGACAAAAATTGTGTTTCAGAGAACAAGTCAAAAATCGGATAAAAAATACGAATTTTGTTATTTTTAGCCCGAAGAAGGCGTATCAGATACTCCAGCGACATCCCATACACCAGGGAGAGGCCGACGTTGATAACCGAAGGCATTTGCTATGGATCCCGGCACACACTGGAATGAGCACCCCCAACGAAGCGGCTCACGGCGTTGCTCGAGGCCTGACTCACCGAGCAGCATCGGAGGAAGAGCCCCCGCGGGGTACTGCAAACGTCTGGGCATGGGAGGATCGTATGACCAGTTTTCGCGAAATCACGGCACACTACCAATTACAAAGACGCATATACCCATTCCCTCACGCTAGGGTAGACAGGACGCAAGCAGTACACTTCAGACAATTACAAACAGACTCTTACAGAAACCTCAGACTCATGCACGCCATGTATCCAGACATGTACACTACAAACAGATGCACATCGTGTGGCGAGGTTGCCACACTAAATCACATGGTATGGGGGTGTCGGGACCTAACAAACAAGTCGGGCAGTGCCGACCCCTCCGTCTCTTCCACCGCCAGCCTCCGGTCACGCTGGATGACCGCACTGCTCAGCTCTGACCTGACAGCACAGCTCCGGGCCGTCCAGCGACCCGAGGAAGCCGCTTCGAGACAAGGTCTAGGAATCGCGTCCGCGGCAGGTGCCCAGACCCACTAAAAAGACGCCGGACTCAAATCTTGTTGATTTGAAATAAAGGTTTATGCTCTGCTAGTCCGAAGAACACTGCAAGCCGGAACAGGAAATGGGATGGGGACAAGAATAGAAAGCTGAATGTTCTTCGCAAAACTCGCTTTATTCCTGCTCACACTAGGTTTCGGTACTGTGGGCGAATGAGGACTCGCATTTCTCTTTTTCGGAAAACTCTAGGCGCATGCCCCTTTATCGTGACCCATGGATTATCGGTGGTGACAATAGTTAGCGATGGTGTGCGAGCGTATGAACGTAGTTGAGACGCGCGCAACTGGAGCCGAATCAACAAATGTTTTTGCTCGTAAGAATTTTTTCTGATTGGTCCGCGGCCTTCGCTAATGATATGTTTGCTGTCTCTATTGTACTGTTATTGTTCTTACGAACTTTACTGGTGTCAGAACTTTTTGTGAATGCGGACGCCGGTGTGGCCTATAGATCTACCCAATCTATTTTTTTTTTGTGCGTGCGTGCCTTGAAGACGCGAAGCTGCGTTGTCTCGTGGTAGGCAGAGTGCACGACGTCGAGGCTGAACGCTATGTGGACGCCGAGGGTCAGCGACAAAGTGACGGCCGCCCTGAGCTGCGACGTCGGGTCCTGCGCCGTGAGCACAACCTGCAGGGGGGCGATGTCGATCTTCAACGATTCAAGCATGGCTGCCAGCGACACGTTCGGGGACAGCAGGAAGCGATGACAAAACCTGCAGTCGACGACATGCGCAGTTCCGGAAATATGAAGTAGCGGAAAAGTTTTTTTTTCTTCTGAAAGAGCGATTAGGAAGAACAAGGGAAGCCTTCATTGCATACACAGAGGAAGTACCAGAATAATTGAAAAAAATAACAGAATAAGGTGAACCGTTTGGATGTCCTCACGAAAAGAAATGGGCACTGATGACATGGGCTGTCGGATCATGATGCGTGTTCAAGCTTCGATCAAGCTGATGTCTTGTAAAGACTTGGTTTTAATGAGACTGGGGCTAAGGAAACGAGATAAGTAAGATTGTGGTGTGTATTTTCAATCATGTAACCAGACTACTCAATTATTGCCATAAAAAGCCATCCAGTATGTGTACACCTAGATTTTGTTTTGAGCAAAAGTAAAAATGGGCCAGTTGTTATGGAAGCATAGCTAAATTCAAAGCGCAAACCACTGGGATACAAGCTAAGGCACAAGAAAAGACAGGCGACGTTGCTACTTGCAATTGAAAGTTTATTCGGAAGGTTAGAGATTATATGAACCCGACAAGTCCTATGTCATCATTCGCCATCAAATGCCATAAAAAAATAAACGAAAAAAAAATAAGAAGGACTATTTATCGATGTTAGCTTGCAAAAAAAAAAAATCCCGCGTCCTATGTCGTATCTATAAAAGATATCTCAGGGTCGTGAAGCGCTATGGAAGCATGACGTGCACACCCTGCCGCCCTTTCCTTTATCTCGTGAGCCTCTACAACTTTTGTTGTTCGATCTTTGTGCCTATAAAGAAACATAGTACTATAAAACTTGAGGGTGATTTTACCTTGGGAGTTGCAGTCATTGCAGTCGTGCATTGCGGTACCTGCGTGTGTCGTCCCTTTTGCGGACAATTTAGTGTCATGCTCAGCTTCAGTGGTGTATTCTGTGCTTTACTCGAGGGGAAAAACATATGTGAGCAAAACTGGCCGATGGCTTAACACTAGGATGAAAGAGCATTCGAATTCCACGAAAGGGATTGCACACACGCACCTTGCAATGCACGTAAGCGACTGCAGCTCCCAAGGCAAATGCACACCCAAGTTTGCTAATACTACAGTCCTTTATGGGCACAGAGATCGAACAGAGAAGTTGTAGAGGCTCACGAGATAAAGAAAAGGGGTGCATGGTGTGTCAGCCATGCTTATATAGTGCTTCATGACACTGAAATATCTTTTCTAGCTACGACCTAACACGCGGAAAGTTTTTGGCGAGCTAACGGCAGTGGTCATTCTTGTTTTTGTTTTCTTTTCGTTTTTCGGTCATTCTTTTCGGTCATTTTTGTTTTTATGCCGTTTGACGACGCCTGATGACATGTCGGGTTTATATAACCTCTAACCTTCCGAATAAACTTTCAGTTGCAAGTATCACCATCTCCTGTCTTGTGCCTTAGCTTGTGTCCCAGCAGTTCGCGCTCTGAATTTAGTCATTTTGTTTTCAGTTGATGGACGTCGACTGGGAGCCATTAAGATTATACGAAAATCCGTTTCTCATGAACGCTCTCGCGAGACACCATTCTTGCTTTATTAACAACCAAGTTCATCCATTAGTTACAACACAATGAAGAAAAAATTCACAGGGTCTCTTATGTTATACCTAAGACGAATTGAAGGCGAAAGCCCAAGTGTCGGTGGATTCAAGATGGGCATATGACGTACACTTCCGCCTTAATTCGCTTAGTCATCCCTCCTCTTAATTCACTTACTCATTGTCTTAATGGGCTTAATCATCCCATTTAATTCGCTTAGTCATACCCTTTAATTCGCTGACTGTACTTCGCTTATTCATACCTCTCAATACCAAAGGTCGAAGTTTCGACTCCCATCCAAGGTCATAGGCTCAAGTGCCTAAACAACTCTACCCCAATTAACTGTGCTTCAATTAACTTCCACTTCATTAACACCTAAGGACATGGGTTTCACACCCATCGATTTTCGAGGGTTCGTAGCTCTTTTCACTTTTCGTGTCGTCGACATGTTTTCACTCAAGGTCGACTGACCAATGAGACCTATAAGGCTTTCGCCTTAATAACGACAAGGTCCGATCGAATCGCTGCACAGTCATGCGGGTAAGTTACGCCAGTGTAAACATAGCTCTTTCGCAAATAGCCTATAATAGTTGAATAAACGTATGAAGATATGTCAATAATGTGAATAACGGATAAAAATGAAGGCGTTGAAACAGCTTAGTATAGAATTCCTCTACTGCTCCTATTAAATAACCAGAATTACGAATGAGGTTGCCCTGCTTATATTTTACTAAATAAATCTTGTTCGTGCCATTTACAATTAGGTCTCCTCAGTGCTTATTTCATGCTTCCTCCATCACTGCCTTATCAGTCTTTTTACCGTTATCATTTAGAATGTCAGTGTTTTCCCTCTTGTTGATAAGTTTTAATACCTCTGCTGACTGAACCCATCTTTGGGGCTGGAGACTTTCATGCGCTGTAATTCTTTATTGGTCCTTTGTTGCATGATAACTGTTTCAAACAAGAAGATGGAACGGAAATTGCGGGAGCTTGACACAACTGGAGGTGAAAAGAAACGATATTCTGCTTCGCCAGGCGATAAAAAACTAAAAAAAATTAAAATATAAAATTATCTGTGGATTGCTTCAGAGCGTGCTCGGACTGTAATATCTCCGGTCACCGCCTACACAAGAAACCGTCTCGGCTAAGAATTCAAAATAATAAAAGTCCGTCGTTACAGCGTGTAATCGATGATATGTGAAAACCGGCGCGATGCACTAGACCTTCCACATGTGCCTTTCTCAAAAAGTACTCTTATGAACACTCTCGGTGTATTTGGCAGATGTAAATTCTTTATGCAGAGTAAAAGCGCCGACGGCCAATATAGTGACGCTACATAAACATATAACATAAACGCACATAAACCTAAACACATAAACATATAAACGAACTTGGCCAACATACTACGAGGCAGGAAAACGGTGTCGTGTAATCGGTATTTCTAGCTTTACCATGATTATCGGAAGGCGCGGCATCAGGAGCTATGTATGTGAACTAAACGTATAGAAAGCAGGGCAGGCCAGACACACTAACTGTAACTCATTGTTTCAGAACTGCCACCTAAGTTGGTAACCTTTCTTTTTGGAGAATGTCTCAAGGTATACCATAAAAACACTCAATTTTTAGTGAAAGGACGTTAAATTATGATAATTTGCTTTAAATTTTGTCGTTATTATGTTTTGAACTGTTCCTATACCACCTTATTAGTAAACTATAGCTTCAAATACCCTACCGGGGTGGCGAATCAATGGTCGGAATGTGAATAGAGAAGACACCCCGATCTTCTAAAAATGCATCAGATCTCAATATCCACCTTAGAAAGGCAGCTTCAATGCAGAGAGGTGGCTCACAAATAGGTGCTTCGGTATATATCTAGAGGTATAAACGGGGCGCAAAATAGGGCGCGGTGTCGGCCATCGAGTCATTTCAGCAGAGCATTTATTCAGTGGACGATCGATTAGTAGTCCCTAAGTCTCTAAGAATGAGAAGTCGTTAGGGTGTCTAAAAACTCGCTATATTTACCGACTTACTCGCTAAGTTACCTACATTAACATCCACTAAGTGAAGAAATATCACTTAGGTCTCAGTTTCAATTCAAAGGAACTGCTTACAGAAACATATAACGTCGGTTTCCAGAGCAGTCGGTATATCATGTAAGACTATATAATAATAATAATAATAATAATAATAATAATAATAATAATAATAATAATAATAATAATAATAATAATAATAATAATAATAATAATAATAATAGCCTTTTATTATTTCTATAAAAGCTAATACATACATCAGGCCTGCCAAAGCCACATTGGAAATTATAACAACTATAATTTGCGTGCGCTCACATATAACACAAATTTAACTCTGCCCGCTTCGCCATCTCCCGTACATCTACACTTGCTGAAGCTCGCCACGCATTAAACAGGTTCACCGTAAAGAATCTTGAAGCGGCCAATATAAAGCACGTTTTTTTTTGTTTGAAGTTATTTTGCGTCTTTGAAACCGGTTCCTACGGCTCGGAAGGATATGCAAATTGAGCTGCTGCGGTCACCTGTAGAAGCTGGCCACGGCGTGCAGAGGTGTTAAATCGGTGGCTGCGTGTCCACCTTGGTGCGCGTCCGCCTCTGCAGCGCTCACGTGCAGGCTGGTGTTGATGCGCGCCAGCATGAACCGCCAGTGAGCGTCCAGGAAGTCGTCGCTCGCTGCAGGGTAAGCGACCACATAAGCCGTAGGGGCGCAGCTCGGAAATAAGCTCATTAGGAATCGTAATTACGGCGCGAGGTGTTGCGGCGCGGCTATTTCGTTCATCATGCCAGCGTCGCTGACGTGAACCCGCAGTGGCCCATGCTGCTGAGCTCGTTATCGCGGGTTCGATTCCGGACGCGGCGGCCGCATTCCAATGGAGGGGGAATGGAGACGCGGCCTAGTGTACCGTGCATCTGATGCACGTTAAAGAACCCCCAGGTGGTGAAAATTAATCGGGAGCCCCTAGTATGGCGTGCCTCAATCGCACTGTGGTTCTGGTATGCGTAAAACTCCAGAGTTTTTAATGCGTGAGCACTCGGAGTGTCAGTGGACAAAGGAGTGCGAGTGTGAAGTGGGGAAAGGTGGTCCTATAGTGTGAGGGTACATATATATATATATATATACATATATATATATATATATATATATATATATATATATATATATATATATATATATATATATATATATATATATGCATAGAGAGAGAGAGAGAGAAAGCAACTGTCGCTGCTCTGCTCCGGACCACCGTCAGCTGCACGTCGCTCCTCGAAGAGCCTGGAAGTCTGTCTAGTGAGCTCGCGAACAACATTTAGCAATTGAGGTGAACGCCATTTGAACTATGATTTCGGGACTTCGCAGAAGTGAGGCGTGACGCTAACGTATTTCTCTCGCATTTACCGCTAAATCGCCGATGCTCTCCACGACACGCCCGGTCGCGCCCATTGGTCGCGGCCGAGACGAGCGCACTCTAAGATTTCCGCATCTGGGGCACTCTACCTTTTTACTCTTTTTACTAATTCAACGTTTCTTAATTTAGTGCTAAATGATCTATTAATAAGAGCACAATTGTACTACAAGTTCCTCTACAAAATGTCTGGGAACATATACATTTAGTTTTATTCGCATGGCAGGCTTCGTAGAGATAACCAACAGAATTATTCCGGGGAATGCGAACCGCGTTTTACCAATTTTGCTTTCTTTGCTCTCTATAGACCACGTTGTCAGGCATGCCATCAACTGTGCAGAGCATCAGGACAGTTAAAAATTTAATTAAATTGTGGGGTTTTACGTGCCAAAACCACGATCTCAGTATGAGGCACGCCTTGGGGAGGGAATACGGAAACTTGGACCACCTGCAGTTCTTTAACGTTCATCTAAATATAAGTACACCAGTGTTTTCGCATTTCGCCCCCATCGAAAGGCGGCCGCCGTGGCCGAGATTCGATCCCGCGACCTTGGCTTAGCAGCCCAAGACCAAGCCACTAAGCGACCACGGCGGGTTTTACCACAGGTCGCGCATACAAGCAGCGCTTAAAACAGGAGACATCGCGGGGAACAACATTTAGCGCTTTACTATGAAGCAACATTTGTTAGAAGAAGCTTAAATGTTATGGGTATTTCCGTGAGAAGTGTCAAAATTAAGCCAGTGATTTAAGAAAAAAAAGTTCATACTTGCTCGAAGTGACTAAACACAGTGGCGGGCATCACAAAAAACCTGGTAATCGTCAATGAGATGATGCATTTTGAATGTTTTTTTGTGATTTACTTTTGCACAGATATTGCACCCGCTGAATCGCCGCCGCCAACTATCAGAGCGGAGTTAGTCGCCCGTTGAGCATCGGCCTCCTTCAGCGTCGGCGGCGTCCCTCGGCGTAACCGCGCGGACGAGCTCAGTGAGGGATGAAATAGCGAACGCGGAGCGCAGCAGGGGATGAAAGACGGTGATAGGGAAGACAGCGTGGGGAGGAACGCGGAGGAGAAGGGTGCAGCGGAACCATGAGGGGTAAAGCGGAGGAGTAGGGTATGGCGAAAGTGTGAGAAGAAAAGCCCAGTGCCATCAAGACGGGCTCTGCGGCAATGATCGCTACGAGTTGGCTCCAGAACAGCGCGCCGTCGTCTGTTTTCCGAGGACATGCGGTGAGTGCTATACCGTATTGGAAACAAAGCGCTGCATTAGCGGAGGTCTGTCTGCGGCGGCTGCTGTGAATCGCGCCCACGCGTCACCGACGTGCTGCCTTTCGCGATCTTCCGATTAGCGAGGCAGTCGCGCCACACTTCGCTCCGTTTGCAATGTGTCGCTCGAGACACATTGGCCGCGCCTGCCAATACATCGCGACATGAAAACACTATAGGGCGACGCTCAAATTTTGCATTAAGGGGTATCGTAATAGTCGGTGAATTTCGTTTCGGCTGATATTCACCGACAGAATTTGGAGATTGACACAAGTTTTGAGACATTTGTCTCTCATCATGCGAGAAATCACGTTGGCGCTCTTGGTTAGTTACAAAGAAAGTCTTCCTCACTGTGTACGAGAGATTACATAGAGCGCCAATCTATTTGATATCTTATTTTTGGGAGAAGTTTCTCAAACTTTGTCTGAGGAACGCTATAGGTGTGGCACGCTGTGATGAAATTTTAATTAGAAAAATTAATCAGCCAGAATCGAACCTCTGCCCTGTCGTTCTTGAGAGGTGTGATTAGCCGCATTCGTTGCCAAAACATGAGATATCCTCGCGCATTATCATCGTCAGTGTTTTGCAATAGAGAAACTTCCAGTATTTTCGTGTTAATGAAGGCGTGATTAGTACTGGTTGATAAAGATACTTTTTAATATGATTACGGCCAGAATCACAGTGCAAGGTTCCTAGAGGGAAATTGAAAATGTGACCAAATTTTTTGCGAAGCGTTACAGTTTGCGTAGCTCTTGTTTCCGTGCTTAAAGAAAGCGCGCAGATGCTATTAAAAAGTTGCCATGACACGTAAAACATAGCTACACTAACGCGTCGCAATTGTAGGGGTGATGCTTTCATGTGAACCCTGGAAATTCGTTGTATTGATATTGTGGCCTTACTCACTAATTCCACGTTTGTTAATTTAGTACTATATGATCTATTACTAAGAACACAATTTTACTACAAGTTCCTCTACGAAATGTCTGGCAACATATACATTTAGTTTTATTCACACGGCAGGCTTCGTCGGAAAAAAAGAATATGCAGATCCCATGCACTGTGGGAATCAATGTAAGCGAAACTTTGTCCGCTGTTTGCGTTCATTGACGCTATTTTGCGGTGATATACCGACGGCATGCGATAGTCGTGACGGGATGTGAAATGCTACCTTGCCTGCTCCGCTCGACGCTTTATGCGAGCCTTCGTCTCATCGGCACGAAGTGCACGCTTCGGCGCCATTCTGGTTTGTAGCTCACCAAACTGCCTCCTCTCTCTCGCTCTATTTCCTTGCTAATACTCTCCCCACCTCCTCCTCCTGCTGTTGTTGCTGTTGCGGGTGAGCACGGAGACACGCGCGGGCAGCTCCTGCACAACATTCGTGAGGGGTCACGCCTAGTTACGTCGTCCAGAGGGCATTGTGCAGATGCGACGCGGCGCAAATCTTCGCACGAGCTTCTCTGGTCGTCTTTCCTTTGTGCCACACTGCTCTTGTGTACTAACACGATAGCGTTAAGGGCCCTATTTCGCCGGTGTCGACGCCGCGGGCATCGCAACAATCATTCTGGACGACAACCGCACAGGCCCTCCACGTGGCGCATACATAGACTTAGATTCTTTACAAAGTTATTCTTCGCAATTTTGACATAAACAAATGTCATGAAAACAAAACACCGACAGCGCACGCCTTTTATGTTTTTGTGAAATGGCCACGGCTCGACCACGTCCCGACGTGGCCACCGTTAGTGGCGTGCGTCTCCACTACGTCCTCACGTGGCCGGCGTTACAGCAGCAGCCGCAGCGTCCGCAGCAGTGGCAAAGACGGAGGAAGAGGCAAACAAAGCTTCGCTTTTGAAAAAATTACTTATTCCATGTTAGCTTGGACACCACATATACTGATCACATAACGTTCTGTTGGGCGCTCTGGGGGGGCAGACTTTTCGACGCCGTCCTCACCCATAACCACAGCTGCGTTGGCGTCGTCCTTGGGTGCGGCGGCGGCGTCTCGCTCCCAGCGGCGGCAGACGTGCCCGTAGAAGTCCTTGCAGGGGTCCACCCCGACGTCGACGAAGCGCTCGAGGTTGCGGGCGGCGTTTCGACAGTTGGAGGACGAGCACCGCGTCAGCACCAGTGGTTCCTCGACGCGCACGAAGATGAGGATGAGCACGGCGAGCGAGAGCAGCAGCATGACGACGGCCACCAGCGCCATGAGCATGTGCTGCTGGCCCCCGTGCCACGCCAGGGCCGACCGGGTGCGCTGAGTGATCTCGCGGATTGTCGTGCCACCGACTGCACGAGCAGAACGTGCGGCGAGTGCGAGGCTGATTTCATTCGCTCGTAACACGACAACGATTAGCCGGCCGGCAGAGCGAACGCAGTGTCAACGAGGGTGGCAATGTGGGCCAGTTGGCTGTGCATCGTGGAATCGCATGTAGTGCAGAGCAGCAAATAAAAAAATTGAACACGGACGCAAGAAGAAACGGAACACAAGCGCCAACTTTCAGCAAGGAAATCTGATTTCGAAATCGGTTGTACTTATGCATACGCGACAGTGTGTGCGTTGTGATATAGTGATACTGTGGTATAGTATAGGGGCACTGATATCATGGTGCACGTCATCTTTTGTACGTATAGGTACAACCGATCTCGAAATAATATTTCGTTGCTGAAAGTTAGCACTTGTGGTGCACTTCTTTTTGCGTCCTCTTTTCTTTCTTCTGGGCTACACTACGTGCCATTCCACGAACACGGAGCGGTCGACATTAATAGAACTGTATTCAGAACAGGTCGTTGCACTTTCGAAATCAAGTGTAACGCCATGCATGTAGTCCCTTCCCTCTGTGCTGAGACTATTGGAGTGAGTATTCATCAATTAATAATTAATTATTTCATAAATTCCACTTACATATACGGTAGTCTTATGTTGGCCGATCGCAAGGGTGGATACATACAGTTCATTACAATTCACTCAATATTCATGCCGGAGTTGACATAGCACACAGTAACAGAAAAATAAAACATAACTTACACAGAAAAGTTACAGGAAGACCAGAGTTTACAGAGTTTCAACAGATTTAACACCTGAAACTCGCTCACATCCTCAAGGAAAGGTTCAGAATTTCGAACTAAAAACGCAGAACGGGCTTAAAGAAAATCTGCAGTTCCTAAAACAAAACGAGAATTGCATTGCAAGAAACCTAAAATGTCAATACATATCAGGAAAAGGAAATTGTACGAACCAAAATGGATGTATGCTGCGGGAGGAAATACAAACATTACAAGGCCAGACATTTAGCAGCTTTTCGAGACATTTGTCTCGCTTTTTGTGACACCACCTCGTTAACAAAAGAAAAGTTCTCACTTTAGTACTAGAGTGCCGATGCTAATAAAACACTGCAAGCATATTCATAGGATTCCGAAGCAACCCACAACTTTAAATGTCTGAATGTGCCCTTTTGCTTTGACCATTGCGCTTTTTTGCACCGTTGTCATTTACTAATGTCCGGCGGCGATGGTACCTCGGACAATACCAATAAACCAATTCTAATGCCCAGCCAATACCAATTCATGCGAAAGATGTCGCTCACATCGGACAAATGACTTGCGGCGGTCCCTGTGGGCGTCGGTGGCATTGTCGTTTCCCGATTGCGGAGTTGAGGCAGCGATTGCGCTCGTCCCCGCAGCTTGGGGCTCCGCGCCGCCATCGGGGGTCGGCTGTGACCAGCGGTCCCATGGGGTCGTCTCGCCCAGGCGCTCCTGAACAAAAGAAGAAAAAAAAAATCCTTCATACGACACATCTGCTAGCGTTTATATGCTCCAAATAGTCGTGCAAAAGAAAAAAAAGAATTATGCAGACGAACTGTTTCTGCTGTCCCTGCTTAAAGGGCCCCTCACAGGTCTGGCCATTTTGAGCTGACAAGCGCAGAGCATACATTGCGCGATGACGATCCTGTCTACAATGTATTACATCGCTAAGCGCCGCGGAAAGATCTGACCTTTCAAACCGAACGCCGTTTTTCCTTCTCACGGCTGCCGCGCTCCAAGTTGGACGCTCACGCAGTCGTGCCCCTGCGCCTACGTAGTCGCGTCCGCAGTGTGACGTCGCTCGTGGTGACTCGTGACTTCGACAATTATTCAAGACAAATGTTATCTGTGAGATCTGTTGCTTGAATTGACAAATTGAAGTTTAGAGAAATAATAAAACGCACAAACTGAATGTCTGCATGTTTTTGTTTTACTTCGCACAGAAGCAAGATGTACTTCCGCTTCATCTCCTTGTTCCCACGGTCGTGCGATCACGTGCGCAGGTACCGAAACTATGCCATTTTCTACCGTGTTCCATCGCGTGATCATACTTTACGAACCTGCCGTGGTTGCTCAGTGGCTATTATGTTGGGCTGCTGAGCACGAGGTCGCGGGATCGAATCCTGGCCACGGCGGTCGCATTTCAAGGGGGGCGAAATGTGAATACACTCGTGTACTTAGATTTAGGTGCACGTTAAAGTACCCCAGGTGGTCGAAATTTCTTGAGTCCTCTACTACGCCGCGCCTCATAATCAGAGAGTGGATTTGGCACGTAAAACACGATAATTTAATTTTTTTCTCATACTATGCGATCCGCTTGTTCTGCCTCAGTATTCGTGTAGCACTCAATTATGCCACTAGTCATGTTTCCTTGTGCACAGCGCGCGAAATCGTGCGCTGCGCGAACTATACACAACAGCTCAACGCCGTTGGCTGAAAAGCGTATCGCCGAGAGAAAAGCGAGGAGAAAAAAAAATGAAAGTGGGGCCTGTGACGTATGCGTCATGCGATCCTCGAGATCCGGTATGGAAGAACGCAGGGGTGGAATTCTCTTGCGTAGGCTAGACGGGGCGAGTGGAGAGAGCGTCTTGCTTGGCTGTGGAGCCCGCCTGCTGAAATCATGGGTTCGCGGCACTGAAATACTTGTCTCGGCTGTTAATGAGTCGATTTGAAAAAAAAAATTTACGACAGAACGCTCCCCAGAGGACACGTAACAACTACCAGTGTATAACCAAAAATTTGATATGGGGCCCTTTAAAACTAGTGCGTTTTGTATAAAACTTCACGAACAGTCAAATTCTGCACTGAAGTATTCGGAAAAGTATTGTGTCATAATCCCTTTCTTTGACAGCAGTGGTTGCAGCTGTTCGGATTGTGTATTGACTTGTATCCGTATTCCACACAGGAAGTGGTGTGCTTCGTTGACCGGCGGGAACTGCCATCAGTGTCAAAACGTACACGGACGACATCGCATGACTCATCGGTGGCCCCCAGCGCCTCTCGATTGGACACGTTACTTAAAGTGGCATCACCGAGCTGCGCAGTTCATTTGGCAGCAGTAGTTGCAGCTTATGCAGACTGTGTATTGACCTGTAACTGCATTACACACAGGTTTATACTTGACACTCTTTCTAGGCCTGAGTTTCTTATTGTACTACTTCACCTACTGCTGCCCTTCTGATATTGTGCGATTTTGTGATGCCTAGTAACGCAGAGTTGGCAAAGATGGTCGAGGCACTTCGTGACGAAGTCCAAAGTATGCGCGAAATCATGGACACGTATAATGAGCTGTATGAATCTGTCAAGACTAGCAACGATAGTCTCACCAATGAAAACAAAGCCTTGAAAGCAGAGGATAAGTTGTTTGTTGAACGCGTGTATCCTGTAGAGCATTATTCGCGCATCAATAACCTAGAAATCGGGGTTCGGCTGCTAAATGAGGGCGAAAGTTGCCTGGCGGTCGTACAGGCTATTGGTGAGCAGATTAGCCGCCCTATTTCAGGCATTGACATTGATAGTGCACATCGCATCCCTCCTAAACAAGGAGATAACATAATTGCCCTCTTCTGCTCGAGGTCAAAGCAGACCGATTTTCAAGTAATGCTAGAAAACCGCGACTCACCACTGAATTAATCGGGATCACACATCAATATCGATCACACATCAATACACATCAATATCGATCACACATCAATACACAGATCAATATACGGTAATGATCATTCAAGTTCAAAAAAGAAACGACTGTTATAGCCAAGGCGCCTGCGCTGAAAAAAAAAAAAGGCTGGAAGGTCCTTTAGAGACACAGCTGCACAATCAAGGCAAGAAACACGGACAACAGCCGTACTTTCCGGATCTCTGGCATGGATGAACTTACAGTTTTCATGTAATCCTTTCCTATTAGCATTTTGTGTTCTTGTTTTTTTTTGTCATAACTACCAGCATATTTTCTTTTCAACAGGCTAAAGCTTTATTGCAAGGAAGGTTATCAGCGCTGTCATTTAAACATATGCATCCTTCGCAAGCATCCTAATGACCTTGTCACTTTTCTTTCTACGATTATTCACGTGTTTACATTCATCTGCTTATCAGAAACTTGGCTTTCCCATAGAGATGGAAACTTGTATGGGTTATCAGAATACACTTCGGCATACTGCAATCGAGATGGTCAACGCAGTGGTGGAGCCGCAACATTAGTTCGGTCGTCCCTAACGTACAAGCGTCGCAATGATCTAGTATTTAAATAAATTATGTGGTTTAACGTGCCAAAACCACTTTCTGATTATGGGGCACGTCGTAGTTGAGGACTCCGGAAATTTCGACCACCTGGGGTTCTTTAACGTGCACCTGAATCTAAGTACACGGGTGTTTTCGCATTTCGCTCCCATCGAAATTGCGGCCGCCGCGGCCGGGATTCAATCCCGTGACGTCGTGCTCAGCAGCCGAACAACGTAGCCACTGAGCAACCACGGCGGGTATAACCTAATATTTCAATATCTGCAGTGCGAATCTGTTTGGTTGGAATTTAACCGGAAAGCGTTCTCGCTAAAACAGTCGTCATAATATAATAGCTTGTATGTACAGTTCTCTGTGAGCGTCTTATACAGACCTTTGTTCACTGTTAGGATTAGTTTTAAACTCCACAATTAGTGAAAATAAGAGAATAATAATTGTGGTGATATAAATATTAACATTATATATTTTAATGATCGCTCATGATCTGTCTACATCCTGTGGCTCCTCAGCTTTCTGTTTTCCTCATAAGGCTCCCAGACAAGGTGTGACCCAACCGGTGAATACCTTAATTGATCATATTTTTTTCTAGTATGACAACGGGTCACGTAGAGGGAATATTCGATATCACGTTTACTGATCGTAATCTCATATTTCTTTGTCTAGATTCTACCAGATTAGAACGTTAAACGACACGTATGAAATCCTCGTTCGATTCTGCGAGGTTTAACGACGTGACCTTTGCAGCCAATTGGAACGACGTCAGTGAAGACCGTGCTGAAATAGTCATTTTTGTCTTCAAGATCATTTGATTATGTTGAAGTGTTCACATGCAGTACTGCAGTAATTCACTGGTTTCACACACTTCTAAATCCTTGGATTACTAATGCACTCAACAGGTCAATAGAGAGAGAAACATTTACTCCACAAGAAACTCAGAACCATGTAATTTTGCACTAAAGGCTATATTTAAAACGTATCTTAGCGTGCTTTCTGTTATTCTTAAGCGCGCCAAACACGATTACTAACAATGTCAAATCGAGTAAAATGGAAGTGGCACTAAGAAGGGGAAAATAAGGAGTTTCTGAACAGTTCTGAACCATGCTTGAGTGAAATCATTCATAATGGCGAAATGATATAGTCCAAATAATATAGTGAATGCTTTTAGCGACCATTTTAGTGCATCTATGGATGTTGAACCTGATCCTTATTTACCTAGTCTTCAACATTGCACTCACTCATTTTATCTGCTTCAAACGTCATCCGAGGAAGTCCATCAACCCACATCTTCTCTAAACGCAGCTGGACCGGGTTTACACTTGATACGCCCCGCAACAGTAAAAATTGTGTCAAATGAGTTGTCACCAATTCTGCAAATATAATAAATAAAATCTTCAAGTCCAGTGTTCTTCCAGGCTGCCTCAAGGTTGTAAAAATAGTTCCAGTTCACAAAGGAGGTGAAAGAGTGAGATGTCAGTCGCAGGCGTATTCAGTGACCTTACTAAGGCATTTGGTACCATTAACCAGGTAATTCTGTTACACAAACTCAAATACTTTGGTGTATCTAGCTTCTTTTTGCAATTCATTAGCAACTGCATCAGTAATCGATCACCAATTGTTTAAATTAACAATAATCAATCTTCAGCAAAGATAGTTAATCTAGGCGTACCCCAGGGGTGTATTCTTGAATCTCCAGATTCTTCATTTTATACGTCAATGATCAGCCTGCAGTACTTCTCTATTCTAGTTGAATATGCTGGTGATACTGCCATTTTTTCTGTCGATAAATTCCACAATTCTGTGCAAGAAAAACTTAACACCGACCTTCGCAATTTCCATTCCTGGTGCAAAGTAAACTTGTTGCATATTCATCTTTCTAAGACTAAATTTATGGTATTCCATTCTCCCCAGTTACGCATAAGCTCTAGCTTAGCAGTTTCGCTTGACAGTACGCTCTACCTTTGTCTAATAGTACCAGGTTACTTGGTTTAAGCCATGATAGGCACCTGAAATTCGATTTTCATGTCATATCACCGATTCGATAAGTTTCTTTTGGAATTCATATAATTATTAAAACACATTTCTACTTCGAGCCCCACATTATTTTATCTCTACATTGTGCCTACGTTCATAGTCATCTTTCTTACTGCGTGTCATCCTGGGGCAGCACATATAACACACACCTCAAACCCTCAAACGCTTGCAACACTAGAAAAAACAAAGCGGTAAGACTTGACATTTAGCCCATTTACATGTCATTGCCCTCCCACATATAAAATTTTAAATATCCTTCCTCCCTATCAGTTGTTTTGTCATAAGCTATCAACCTTCATTTTTTCGTGTTCTACACAGAGGTAACTCTTGAAGGTTTCACTGTTAAAATGTTATCTATACTAACAAAACCAGATTTGCAGAGGAACAAAACCTACTACTCGCAAAAACTAGAACTAACTATCGGAAACAAACCGCTTTTTTGTCGGCTTATCAAACTGCAATAGGATTTAATGTGAAATCAAATCTCGTTTCTCATTGCATTAGTTTGCTTTTTTTACTAAAAAAGCATACCTGGTTAATTATTCCCGCGCATCTTGTTGTTTCTTTATTGTTCTCTCTCTCTCTTGTCTTTTTGTTTAGCTGTGTTATTTAGCTAATGTCGTTTTGGTATAGTCCGACGCTTCGTTGTAGAAAATGTTCTGTCTGTAAGCAACTGGCTGCTGCATGTTAAAATTTAACATCATTCCTATTTTTATTAGGGCATCCCCTCGACAGTTTTTTCACTTTGGGACACCCTACCGTGCTACTTATTCTGTACCTGTTAAACTGTAGCACATTACTGTAATAAATCTGAATCTGAGTCAAAGTGCTGCCACAGTGCACCAAGCTTGTTCTTTTTATCTTTTTGTTGTATCTTAACTTTCAGACACATTAAGGGTACGATCTTGTACGCGTTCCAAAATAGAATGGAGGCGGTCCGTTCCACCAAGCCGCACACGATTAGTCAATTTGAACCATGACGAATGCGATGATGTCAATAGTGACGTGATATCTGCTGTCAATCAGTCCGTGTCGTCTGCTGTAGGACGAACGCTACGGAACGGACCGCCTATTTCGCGACCTAAAGAACGGACCGCCTCACTTCGACTTATGGAACGCGTACAAGATCGCACCCTTAAAGGCAAGTTTGTATTTATTCATTTTTTTCCTTCAATACACCTCCAAGAAAGAAAAAAAATCTGCGTCGGCCGGGAATCAAACCCGGGCCACCCGCGTGGCAGGCGAGTATTCTACCACTGAACCACCGACGCCTACGTGCGAATGCATTAAATGTTTTCGTGGGATAGAGTGGATAGCTGCCCATTGCGCGGCTCAATGCAGGTCACTGAGCTGGCGATCGCTTGTTCGGGAAAAGCCTGCTTCGCCGTTCACCATGGAAATAAACACTGCGTAAAAAAAAGCTTAGTATTACAAGAATACAAGAAAAGTATTATTGGCCGCGCCTGACCGCCGACGTCGCCCGTTATGTCAGAACATGCCGAGACTGTCAGCGACGCAAGACACCGCCGACAAGGCCAGCCGGATTACTACAGCCAATCGAGCCTCCTTGCCGACCATTCCAGCAGATCGGGATGGACTTGCTGGGACCCTTTCCGACGTCAATAACCGGAAATAAGTGGATCGTCGTGGCGACGGACTACCTCACCCGCTTCGCTGAAACAAAAGCACTGCCCAAAGGTAGCGCAGCCGAAGTGGCGAAATTCTTTGTCGAAAACATCCTGCTGCGACATGGCGCCCCAGAAGTCCTCATCACCGACCGAGGAACGGCTTTACAGCGGAGCTCACCCAAGCCATTCTGAAATACAGTCAGACAAGGCACAGGAGGACAACGGCTTACCACCCGCAGACGAATGGTCTTACGGAGCGGTTGAATAAGACCCTCGCCGACATGCTAGCGATGTACGTCGACGTCGAACACAAGACCTGGGATGCCGTGCTGCCGTACGTAACATTCGCTTACAACACGGCGGTGCAAGAAACAACACAGGTCACGCCGTTCAAGCTGGTCTACGGCAGGAACCGGACGACGATGCTCGACGCCATGCTGCCGCACGTCACTGACGAGGAGAACCTTGACGTCGCTACCTACCTCCAGCACGCCGAAGAAGCCCGACAGCTCGCCCGCCTGCGGATCAAGAACCAGCAGAAGACCGACAGCCGACACTACAACCTCCGACGACGCTTCGTCGAGTACCAGCCCGGCGACCATGTTTGGGTATGGACCCCGATATGCCGACGAGGACTGAGTGAGAAACTACTGCGACGCTATTTCGGACCCTACAAGGTCATCCGACGTATTGGTGCACTGGACTATGAAGTCGTGCCAGACAGCATTTCGCATTCACAGCGGCGCCGCGCACGATCTGAACTGGTCCACGTGGTGCGCCTTAAACCCTTTTACGGACGCTGACGAACTTCGCCATTTTTGTTCTTTTCTTTGCTACGAGTGCCTTTGTTTATTACCTTCGTTTGTTTGCAGCATCGGGTCGATGCTTTTTAGGAGGGGGGTATTGACACGTGTACTTTATCGGGCGACCACATTTCGCCGCTTAAGAAATGTACTCGCACAGCGCGGCACGCACTGCATGTATCCGAAGTTTCTGGAAAGTTATCGATGCTTCTACCCGGCTGTCTGTTGTCGCCGAACCTTGTGTTATGTATTTTCATCTCGTGACGCGAATGGTGTAGAACTTTGTGGAAGGCACGCGGGCCCGAACGATTAGTCAGGAACATTCGACGACTGCTGTATAAAAGCCGACGCGCTTTGCCCGCTGATAAGATTTTCGACGATCGCCGACTGTGTTCGCCGCTTTTGTTGTGCTATAAGTGTAGCCTGTTTTGTGGGCACAGGTTCGCCCAATAAAGCTAGTTTTGTATTCCACCGTACTGCTTCTTTCTTCGCCGTCACTACCACGTGACAATAAATATAGCGAAGACAGAAATTGTTTGTACATTTGCTCGCGACATACGCAAGGCTTGAACAGCGTACGTATCATAGCATAGGGCCACTAAAACCGAGTTCCAGACGGTTGCTTTCCCATGCCACGCCAGTTTTCTGTTTTCTCCCGAATACATTGTTTGTTCACTCCAGTAGTGTTTGGCATCCCGATAGCTCTGAAGCAGCGCGCCCAAGTATTCTTGAGGCAAGGCTATCTATTGTACGTTTTCACGTTCTTCCGGTGTGTGGCCCTAATTTCCACGCCAGAAACCTGATTGTTTACAATTGATTGCACTTCAGCATGATTTACGAAAGTTAACTACGTGTTTCATCACTTCGCTTATAATTTTCTGATCATGGCAAGCCACCTGTCATGTTCATTTTAAATGATATTTTTACATAGAGGCTTCAAATATAATGCAAGCAGCAGTGGCTTAAGTGGGAAGCCTTATGGAACTAATGAACGGACTTGTACACGCTCACTAACATGTTTGTTAACAATGATTTTAGACCTACAGTTTGAACATGGCAATTTTAGGCTGGCTAGAGCACCAGACCCAACGTTAATGTGCTCCAGAATAGCTAATAGAGCTTTTTGTGATACAGCGTGTTTGTGCAACATCGCAACGTGACCTGAAAAGGCGCGAAACAATTCTAAGATTGTTCTAAGTACACCATGCAGTTAACACAAAACATCCCGTGGATGACCCGGAAAGATCCGAACGTCCTAGGTTTTTATGGGACGCACTGAATATGTCCACAGCCCCATGCCTACGACGAATATTAAACACATCTACCACTGGACTTATCGCGAACCTTACTTGACATATATCCGAGCAACATCCTCAGCAGGATATTCTCAGGAATTTGCTTCCGAGCGCGTTTGTGTGGAAGTTTCATGCTTGCCTGAACGAAAGTGAGTATAACCAAAAACGAAATACAAATGGCACACTGTAAAAAATAACGGTTATTGGTAGGTTATTTTGTTTTATTATTATTATTATTATTATTATTATTATTATTATTATTATTATTATTATTATTATTATTATTATTATTATTATTATTATTATTATTATTATTATTATTATTATTATTATTATTATTATTATTATTATTGGTCCTGTTGTCCAAAGCGCACCTTCTACCGTTGGTAGAACAAAAGCACGTCTCGACGGCTATGCTATTGTAAGTGCACGAGTGCAGCTGCACCTGAGGTAGTCCGTTTGATACCGAACTGCTTTTTAATCGTGGCAAGAAACGAAGGCGCAAGATTTCTGAGCACATGAAAGCGCAAAAATATCAAAGCGGAGCCCAGCAATATGGGCTTCATATCCAAGCTGTGATATATATATATATATATATATATATATATATATATATATATATATATATATAAACCCAATTTGTAAAGACTGACTTGCCCTCTCACTGCAGTGTGAAACAGTAGTGCTTTAGAACACGTTCTGACATCCTAAAATGGTCCTCCGAATATGTACCTGGTATGTTCTCAGTATCTAGTTAGAACGGACAACTGGACTATATCAGGACCCTTTTAAGATTTGTGCAGGAGAATGTAGAAATGTCGGTATGCCGACATCTCAGATGCTTACTGAGGACGCCTTTGCGTTGCCTGGGAAGTGTACATTCATATTAATAGTACTTCCCTTCATGCCGCACGTTTTATGTGTGGCCCTACAACGATGTTATTAACACCTTGCATACGTCTAGCAAGGACCTTCATGCACATTTCGTAGTCAACATTTGATAAGCTGGCTAAAGGCTGTAGACATACAGGCTGTAGAAAAAGGCTGGCGTTGAAGGCATGTAGGCTGTAACGCACAAAAATTTTGGTCACTCGTTCAACTGTGCGATAAATGTTCTATGCGTTTCTGAAAACGAAGGTGGCAGCATTTTCTTGTAGTAGGCTTCATCGAAGACATACAAAGACAACAAAGACATACAAAGCAACTGTCATGTCTTTTTTGAAAGCCTTACCTCAGCCAGCACGCAGCCCACCATAATCAGGCATCTTATTTGGACTGACATCATCGATCGCCTTTTCAAGTTCAGCCGAATTAATTGGCTGCTCTGGTCGTTCGCATATCTGATTATCTAATTTCGGCCGCAGTGTTAAAAAATCCCTTCTGTAGTTTTTATTTATAGGGACATATTTTTCAAGATGTTTGCTATAGTACTCAACAAAGACTTGTTCTATCATTTTCTCATTTCGTGTCACTACATCACAATAATTAATTTCATTTATTTCATTACGCCGGAAGTAAGCCTGCTCCTCACTCAAGGCGTGCTTACTTGATCTTTCATTAAGCCAACGTCTCCCTGTCCCCGCTCGGACGACGCCGCCTCCCTATGCTTCTCATTTTAGATTGTATGCAGCTTGTATTTGACTTGTCCAAGATATTTTCTAAATTTGCTAGGCTTTTCACTCTTCCCTCGTAGAAGGTTGTGCAACTGACTCTTAAATTCATTTTCCTTCCTTCCTAACTTTGTCAGAGGCAGACACTTCCTTCAAGTGAATCGTTTTTCCCACTCTGCTTAAGACGTTCCCATTTTTTGTACCAAGTTGTGAAATCTTTAAAATATTCTGAGTAATTTATGTAGACGTATATTTACAGTGAATTTCTATCTTATCTTATTGTGATTTTTGCCTAATCTCACATGGCTTTGACCTTGAAAGTTATAAATTGAATGGGGACTTGGCCACGTCTTTCTGGTCTCTCTCGGCAAGAATTTAGCTTACCTAAATTGCGCTTATATAACATGTTCTGCCATTTTTTCTGGAATCAATCTTAAGTTCACGCGCATTCAAAATGCTCAAGCACAATAAAACTTTATTTGGAAGGTGATGTATGGTTAAGACTTTTCACCTGCGCTTTTCGTTCTCCTTCGCGATTCGGCAGCTACAGTGTAAAAGCACACCCTTTACCGGTGTAGCAAAAGTTCTGGTGTACAAAATAACCTTTCCCACAACACGTTCCAACTTCCTGTTCAACAGCACCCACCGACTTGCCAGAGCAAATCCCAGGAAATCTCTTTTTATGCGTTCCCTAACTTCACTACGTGTGAGGGGCCATGTCGGGAAGAACAACAAGCGCTAGTTTGCCGGCTATGTGCAACCGATGAGGAATGTCATCGCGAGTCACACCCTCCTTGATTCGAAGCACAACTGTGCGTGTTGTGGTGGCCTGGCATCAATGCGCCACTCTTCCATGATATCCTTTATAACCTTGCTACAATGTGCAAAGGTCGCATGCACATCATCGTCCCAGACATTAAGCGAGAATCAGCAGAGCTTTCTCTTGACATCCTCGTGGCTCGGGTCGATGGCTAGGTATCTTTGACGATGAGCTCAGCTATTGATCACTGCTTCTTCAGGGCTCTTAGAAGAATTCTTGTATGTTGCTCCCCAAACGTGATTCACCCAGAATGCACCGAGCCCTTCCACTACAGCGAGCAATCTGGCTTGTCGTAGAGAGCCACTGAAATCTTCCATGCGATACGGACGTCCCTTCATGTCCACATGCAACAACACTGTGTCGAAAACCACTTGCCCTCTTAGCAGAGACGGTAGCACGGCGTTATATTCCTGCGACGTCTCCTAGGTACTGGCACCGTACGGAACATTTGCGCGGTAGCAACGTTGGAGTAGGAATGATTCCGGAATAATTCCACGTTTTGCAAACCACGATATCAAATTGCAGCGGAATGGCAGTACCAGTCGAACAGATGGATTTGGAACAGAAATAATAGCCCGAGATTCAGGAATGAAGTTGGAATGGAATTGGTACATACTCCTGGAGCGTTAAGCGTTCATTTTATAACAGACTACAAAACTAATATATTTGTCAATTACGCTAAACTAGACTTGGCCACTTTTTAACATTCCCCACTTTTTACTGAATATCGGTCTTTTCAGCATCTACCTATAGGTGGCGGCCAATGCTGCTGTAGATACAAAGAATGTGGTGTTATGCAAATTCGACACTTTGGAAGAACAGAAAGCTTTTTTTGTTATTATGTTACAAGGTTTAAGTGCCTTTAAAGACATTGAATTTGGTTGCAAAAAAACTATTCAATTTAGCACAATCGATCATGCTAGGTTCATGACCCGGGGATGGCGTCGAAAAACAATGTAACAATGTAGGCAACGGCTGCAACCTACATCCATTTGGAACGCGCACCATGCTTTTTCGCACACTCTAGTATTCAGAAAGCGCCATAACAGGCAGTCAAGGAAATTTGCTTCGAAAAAAGAAAAATAATGCCGATTAAAAACAAGCAAGCAAGTACGAAACATGAACGGTCATCATGCAAAATGAATATGCGGTCGCTTTGTAAAGTTAAAGAATGTCAAATAGTACGTGCGCAAGCATATTACAGCCGACGTCTCTAAAAGACTTGCGCAGTTTCATTGGCCTCTGCTCGTACTTCCGCCGCTTTATTCGAAATTTCGCTTCGATTATGGCACCTCTGACAGAGCTTCTTCGGGGAGACCCCAATCTTTCCGCGTGGTCCCCGACTTGCGATGATGCCTTCGCGACGCTACGTCGCCTGCTCACAACACCACCGATACAGCGCCATTTCGATCCAACGGCTCCCACGGAAATCCATACGGATGCTAGCGGTGTTGGTCTTGGCGCAGTGCTCGCCCAGCGAAAGCCCGGCTGCCAAGAATATGTTGTTGCTTACGCAAGCCGTACTCTGACGAAAGCTGAAGCGAACTATTCCGTCACGGAAAAAGAATGTCTCGCGATCATCTGGGCCATCACAATATTTCGCCCATACCTGTACGGCCGGTCCTTCGATGTCGTCACCGATCACCACGCACTTTGCTGGTTGTCGTCTCTCAACGATCCCTGCGGCCGCCTAGCCCGGTGGGCACTGAGGCTTCAAGAGTACGATATCCGGGTTGTCTACCGCTCAGGCAAGAAGCACGCCGATGCCGATGCTCTTTCGCGCTCGCCTGTCCACGCCGACATTGTCAGTGTGTCTGTCCTAGACGACCCACTTCTCCCATTCGCTTCTGTCGACATGGCTTTGGAGCAGCGCAAGGACTCCTGGATTTCGTCTTTGATAGATTACATCTCTAATTCACCTGCACGCCCCCCATCCCGAGCGTTACGCCGACAAGCTTCGCACTTCAACATCCGCGACGGCATTGCCTATCGCCGTAACTACAGTTCCGACGGCCGCAAATGGCTGCTTGTAATACCTCGGCAGCTCCGTACTGATGTATGCGCCGCTTTCCACGCCGACCCTCAGTGCGCACACGCTGGTCTCTTCAAGACCTACACCAGACTACGTCATAGGTTTTATTGGCGTGGTATGTACACATTTGTGCACAAGTACATTCGCTCTTGCACAGAATGTCAACGCCGCAAGCCTGATCCTTGCCGCCCTTATGGACAAATGCAACCTTTGCCATGCCCTTCGCGGCCCTTTGACCGGGTTGGGATAGACCTCTACGGGCCTCTGCCATACACAGCTGCTGGCAATCGCTGGGTCATTGTAGCTGTAGACCACCTCACGAGGTATGCAGAAACGGCCGCTCTACCAGCCGCGACGGCTCGTGACGTCGCTTCCTTCCTGCTTCACGGCTTCGTTCTACGTCACAGCGCTCCCCGCGAACTCCTGAGTGACCAAGGTCGCGTCTTTCTCGCCGACGTCATTCAAGAACTTCTCGCTGAATGCCGCATCATTCATCGCTGTACCAGTGCATATCACCCGCAAACAAACGGATTGACAGAGCGCTTTAACCGAACACTTGACGACATGCTTTCAATGTATGTCGCCTCCAACCACACCAACTGGGACCTCATCCTTCCCTATGTCACGTACGCCTACAACACGGCACCCCAGTCAACGACGGGCTTTTCTCCCTTCTTTCTTCTATAAGGCCGCGAACCATCCTTTCCCATCGATACTATTCTCCCTTACCGTCCCGACTTATCAGAGGGTACACCGGCTTCCGAAGCCGTCCGGTATGCAGAAGAATGTCGGCAACTAGCTCGCTCCCTTACAACGCAAGAACAAGCGCTACAGAAATTTCGTCATGACGACGGGCGCCCCCACCACCAGTTTTCGCCTGACGCTCTTGTTTGGTTGTGGGTGCCTCCTACTTCGACACAAGGTGTCTCCTCCAAGTTCGTATCCCGATACCATGGACCTTACCGGGTTCTACGCCAAACTTCTCCTGTGAACTACGCTATCGAACCTCTGACGCCCCCTACGGACCTGCGCCGCCGAGGCCGCGAAATTGTGCACGTAGATCGGCTCAAGCCGTATCATGAGCCCTTCGTCCTCACCACGCCTTAGGCCTCCTGTGCGGCTCCGTCTTCAGCGAGGGGGGAAGTTGTAAGGAAGAAGTGCGCCGTGCCGAGTTCCGCAGCCGGATCGCCAGCGCTACTGAAGTGGGGCTCGGGCTAGACGCTGTTCCTGGTTTTGTACCGGCTAAGCCTACGCTGTTGCGTCTTCTTGTCCACGTCCTTCGTGTCGTCCACAGCCGTGTCGGACTTCTTTGCCATACACGTAACATTATTAGTAACGTTCTCAACTATTCAAAAATGCCTTTTCATTACAAAGCACGTAAGCGGAAGTAGTAAACAATAGTAGAGAAAGCACTTCATTAACTGCAATTGGAGTCGTCGAGTGATCCCACCATCACCATTCCGGGGAGTTAAAAAGGAGTGAATATAACTGGAACTTCCACTCTCTGCAATTCAGTGGGAATATTATGGAAGGCTACAGTACACTCCGCAACTGTGCCATACAGCACGTTCCAATAAAATATGTTATGTTCAAAAATGCAGGGAAAAAGAGTGCGTCGGCCGGGAATCGAACCCGGGCCACCCGCGTGGCAGGCGAGTATTCTACCACTGAACCACCGACGCCCTGTGGCAGGTTCCTATGCAGTTTTTGGATCATTCCGTTTTATCTCACAGCTTTTTTCAAAAGAAAAGGAGCTGCGTCGGCCGGGAATCGAACCCGGGCCACCCGCGTGGCAGGCGAGTATTCTACCACTGAACCACCGACGCCCTGTGGCAGGTTCCTATGCAGTCTTTGGATCATTCCGTTTTATCTCACAGCTTCTTTCAAAAAAGGGAGCTGCGTCGGCCGGGAATCGAACCCAGGCCACCCGCGTGGCAGGCGAGTATTCTACCACTGAACCACCGACGCCCTGTGGCAGGTTCCTATGCAGTCTTTGGATCATTCCGTTTTATCTAACAGCTTCTTTGAAAAAAAGGAGCTGCGTCGGCCGGGAATCGAACACGGGCCACCCGCGTGGCAGGCGAGTATTCTACCACTGAACCACCGACGCCCTGTGGCAGGTT
This sequence comes from Dermacentor albipictus, assembly GCF_038994185.2. Taxonomy (NCBI): domain Eukaryota; kingdom Metazoa; phylum Arthropoda; class Arachnida; order Ixodida; family Ixodidae; genus Dermacentor; species Dermacentor albipictus. Next base: position 141,232,369 of record NC_091823.1, on the reverse strand, counting down.
CCTATGCAGTCTTTGGATCATTCCGTTTTATCTAACAGCTTCTTTGAAAAAAAGGAGCTGCGTCGGCCGGGAATCGAACACGGGCCACCCGCGTGGCAGGCGAGTATTCTACCACTGAACCACCGACGCCCTGTGGCAGGTTCCTATGCAGTCTTTGGATCATTCCGTTTTATCTAACAGCTTCTTTGAAAAAAAGGAGCTGCGTCGGCCGGGAATCGAACACGGGCCACCCGCGTGGCAGGCGAGTATTCTACCACTGAACCACCGACGCCCTGTGGCAGGTTCCTATGCAGTCTTTGGATCATTCCGTTTTATCTAACAGCTTCTTTGAAAAAAAGGAGCTGCGTCGGCCGGGAATCGAACACGGGCCACCCGCGTGGCAGGCGAGTACTCTACCACTGAACCACCGACGCCCTGTTTTTTTTTTATTTATTACCGGTTTTTTCGCAGAACGTGCAGTTTCAACACATTACAGTATTACACTTGCAATACAAACAAAAAGGAAAGAAAAGAGTAACACCATACAACAAAAGCCGTCTGTCCCTAATGGACAGACGTTGTCAACTTAAAATTCCTTCATGGCTGTCAGAGGTTCTAGCCTCCACAGCCATTCCGGAACACATTGTTGCATTTTCTGTATTTCTATAAATCGTGACATGCACTCTCTGAAATACACGCGAGCGGGCCTAGCATCAGGATCACAATAGTACCCTGCCATACGAGCCCGCCATATACAGTGGAGAGCGTTCAACATAATAAAATCATATGGAACCCCGTCATCATCCTTAATTGACAGATACCTGATCCCTTGGGGGTCCACCGGTAACTCTTTTTTCAGGGTTCGCTTTAAGACGTCCCAGAAAAAAAGCCCTCCCAACATTCCAAGAAAACGTGATCAATGGTTTCCTGCTTTTTACAGATTAAGCAATGCGTTCCCCATGGTACGGTACAACCTCGCTCTTCCATGAAAGTCTTCACGGAGAGCGTTCCGGTGTGAAGCTTAAAAAAAAAGGTTTTTACTCCTGGTGGCACCTCCATGCGTTTTACCCGTTTAAGTACATCAAGTCCTGGCCCTCCACTGTAAATGGCTCTGTATAACGGCACTGGAAAAACAATGTCACACACATCTCTATACAATCTTTTCCTTTTCACTTCGCAAAGGTAATCCATGGAAAACCGAACAGAAAGAAATCTCACGCTGTCGACCACTTCCTTAAAGTAGCCACGAAGTGATCCGGTAACGCTTGCCGTACTAACAACATGTGCCGGCAAAGCGCCGCTCAACCTGAGCTGGCATACGGTGCGCAGAAAAGGTTGGCGCACATCGCGAAAAAACAAGAATCGGTTTACAAGTTGTCTAACAAAAAGGTGAACCAAACCCACTCCCCCGTCCTTCACTCTTCTAAACAAATTTGTTCGGCTGCACCTTTCCCATGTTGACCCCCAGATGAAAACAGCAAACACTCTGTGCAGTCTTTGAACATTTGCTCTCGAACAATACAACGCTTGCATGACATAATATAACTTTGTGACAAAAAACATATTACATACTGTCGCCCTTGAAAAAATAGAGAGCTTCGCACCCTTCCATCTGTCCGCCTTTTCTTTCATTTCATCGGCTTGGCTCCTCCAATATTCATCGCTACTATTGTAGCTATTGAGAGGAACACCCAGATACCTCGTCGGCGTTTTGACCCAGTTGAGGTTCGCGAAATTGTCCGGTGCAGACACCCATTTCCCGTGCCACAGGCCTAGAGATTTGCCCCAATTTATTCTACTACCAGTGACATCACAGAAATGTTTCACTACCGACACTGTTTCCGTTACACTTTGTTTGTCTGCGCAACACACTGCAATGTCATCTGCGTATGCGAGCAACTTCACCTCTGTCGCTGCTAATCTGAAACCACGTATTTTTTCATTTCCGTTAATTACTACGCACATTGCTTCTATATAGATGGCAAATAAAAGCGGACTGAGGGGACAGCCTTGGCGTACTGAACGCATGATGTTCATGGGGGCCCCCAGAGACTTATTGACAATTAGTCTTGTTGTGCAATTCTGGTACGCCAAGGCCACGCCCTCACTGATGATGGAACCGACATTAACATGATCCAAGATGGCAAACAAAATAACGTGAGCGACACAATCGAACGCTTTCTCCAAATCGAGCTGAAGAACTGCAACGCCACCATCGGTGACGTCACAGCATTCGAGCACGCACCGCATCTGATGGATGTTAGAAAAAATGGACCGCCCCTTGATGCCGCACGTTTGGTGGTCTCCGACAATTTCCTTGATGACGCCTTGAAGTCTCGCAGCTAAAATCTTCATAAAGATCTTGTAATCAATGTTTGTTAGTGATATAGGTCTATAGGATGCCACGAATCTGAGTTTGTCTGTTTGATCGCTCTTAGGGATTAGTATTGTATGCGCTTTTCCAAAAGATGGGGGCAATAATTTCTTCTCATACGCTTCATTAAACACATCTGCTAACAATGAGGCCAGTTCTCTTTTGAAAGCCTTATATAACCCCGCACAGAGTCCATCAGGCCCAGGCGACTTGCCCGAGTTCAAATCGCCGATTGCCTTTTCAACTTCGTGCTCGGTAATGTTGCCTTCCAATCGATCTTTAGCGTCATCTCCCAGTCTCGGCATCCGCTGAAGAAAATCGGCTTTGAAACTCTCTACATTCGCTGCCTGAAATGCAAAGAGCGACTGGTAATACTGAAAGAAGGCGCGTCCTATGCTTTCGTTGTCGTCGACAACAACCCCGTTCATTAAAATCTTATCGACATGGTTTCGCCGTCCGTGCGCCTTCTCGAGTCCAAGCGCCCTTTTTGTTGGCGTCTCCCCCGCCGCTAATGCATCTGCTCGTGCTCGCACGATGGCACCTTGATAGCGTTCTTTATCGAACTGTTCCAGCTTTTCCTTGACGCTCCGCACATCGTCTTTGTACAGACCAGGCTCTCTGCACTCAAGAGTTATCAGCCGCTGAAGTAGTGTTCGCAAACCCTTTTCTTTATATTCCCTCTCAAATTTGAGGCAGCTTGACCTTTCTAAGGCTTTCATTTTAACTTCTTGTTTAAAACATTCCCACTTTTCAGCTATTGTTTCAGCTGCATCTTCTCGTATTCCATTAATGGCATCCCGTACTGCCTTTACAAAAGATTCATCATTTAATAACAAGGCATTCATTTTCCACATCTCCCAATTAAACTCATGTTTGCGTTTCCCTACACCGACATTACATATTACGAGACAATGATCTGAGAACGATACGGGCACTACAGAAAAACCGTGGCAGCTTGGAATTGTATCCAGCGAAATGTAGATTCGGTCCAACCGCGCATGGCTACTGCCCTGAAAACGTGTAAAAGTCACGTCACGCCCCCCTTCCAGACACTCAAAAACGCCATCGAGTTCATTTTCACTGATTAGTTTTGACAAGACTTCACTGCTTCTGTCACGCACACCGGCATTATTGGCTCTGTCTCTAGCGCTCATTACACAATTGAAGTCTCCTAACAGCATAACGCGCTTATCGCATCGAACATGCTGCGAAAGGTTCGAAAAGAAACGGGCACGCTCTTCCACTGAATTGGGTGCATATACGCATATGATGCGGAACTGAAATTCGCACAAAACAATATCGCAAAAAACAATCCTTCCGGACTGACAAGAAAAGGTACTTTGAATTTTCAGTCCAGGCAGTTTCTTCACAAAAAGAATGCACCCCCCGGCCGTGCCTAACGCATGGCTTACCACCGCAAAATACCTAGTCGTGAAACGGCGCACCATGCTCCCGGTCTCCTCCTCGCCGTCAACCTTAGTTTCCTGGACGGCTAGTACGTCGATATCATGGTCAGTGACTAACCGTAGGACCTGACTTTGCCTACGACTAGCCCCAACCCTCTCACGTTTAAAGTGGCAATATTAAGGGACGGTATCTGAGCCATGTTGAGCTAAAGAGAAAAGTAGGCCCGGAGCATGGTGCTTACCGTTCACGACTAGCCCTCGGCTAGCCGCCTCCGGGACCTCCCGGTTTCCCGGCGTTGTTTGTGGCCGGCACTTTGTCCGCAGGCTTTCGCTCAGGTGGGACATTCGGCTTCGGTTTCAAGCTCGTCCGCCTCCCAAGTGGTGTCTTTGTCGGCGGCCCTTCGCTGGTGCTGGTCCCACTGTCGTTGCGGTCCTTAGTCTGGTCATGGGGGCGCTTGACTGGGGCACCAGGAGTCGAAGTCCGGTCGCCGTCAAGGACGGCCCCGTCCTGCTGCATCGCCGTCGTGCCGTTGTCGAGCGAGTCTTCACTCCTGCTCCGCGTAGACGGGCCCATAGCGGTCGCGACCTGTGCCGTCCCACTCGGCTTCAGGGTAGGCTCAGCCACCTTGCTGTCTACGGCCGAACTCGTCGTCCCACTGGCTGTCGCTGTAGAGACCGCGTCTAGCGTTCCTTTAGCAGCGTCCTCCGCCTCGGCCACGTCCATGACATGCTCTGCCGCAACGTCGCAAGTTACTGGGCCTGTTACGGTGGCATAAGACCTTACGCAGTCAGCGTCGACGTGGCCGAAACGTCTGCATAACGTACAGCGGGGGACTCTGCACTCACGGCGGACGTGTCCCGTGCCGTGGCAGCGCAGGCACTGCATCGGTCGACCGGGTACGACGACCAAGGCCAACTCGCCGCCGACGCGTATCTGATGTGGCAGGTCCTCCACTTTCATGCCGCTCTTCAATTTCAGAATGACGGTCCTGGTGGTTGAGGTCTTCGTTGTCATGCCCTCGACGCGCCACCGCTCCCGGCTCACCTCCTCCACCTTGCCGAAAGCCGCGAATGCCGTCCGAACGTCCTCGTCGGCAACGCCGTACAGCAGCCAATGAAGTCTTAGCTTCACCTGCTGATCCTGCGGGTCAACGATGACGCACCGTCGTCCCTTAACTTGAAGTTCCTTAAGGTCCAGAAGCCTCTTTGTGGCAGTCGCATCGCTCAGGGTCACTGCCCAGACGTGGTTGATCTGGTACGCCCCTATGCATACCACATCAGGCAGCAGGCCCGTCGGCAGAATGGCGTCTCGGAAATCTTCCACCTTGTAAGGTCTGGCGCGAACATCACCGTGCAAAAAGACGGTGTTAATAACAACTTGTCCTTTAGGCAGTTGCGGCAAAATAAAGGCATAATCCTTATCGTCGTTTAGCCTGGATCCGCGGCCAGAAGTGGCCGCTGTCGCTGCTCCACTGGAGCCCATGATTCTGCTGACCGCTCAGCTCGGCTGCCGGAAGCAGAATGACCACCGACGCCCTGTGGCAGGTTCCTATGCAGTCTTTGGATCATTCCGTTTTATCTCACGGCTTCTTTCAAAAAAGGGAGCTGCGTCGGCCGGGAATCGAACCCGGGCCAACCGCGTGGCAGGCGAGTATTCTACCACTGAACCACCGACGCCCTGTGGCAGGTTCCTATGCAGTCTTTGGATCATTCCGTTTTATCTCACAGCTTCTTTAAAAAAAAGGAGCTGCGTCGGCCGGGAATCGAACACGGGCCACCCGCGTGGCAGGCGAGTATTCTACCACTGAACCACCGACGCCCTGTGGCAGGTTCCTATGCAGTCTTTGGATCATTCCGTTTTATCTCACGGCTTCTTTCAAAAAAGGGAGCTGCGTCGGCCGGGAATCGAACCCGGGCCAACCGCGTGGCAGGCGAGTATTCTACCACTGAACCACCGACGCTTTTTTTTTATTTATTACCGGTTTTCAATATAACAGCGCACATATGAATTTCACACTAATGACACAGATGCAAGCCTCTTGGAAGAGAAAAAGGAAGACGAAACAAAAAAGCGCCAGACAGCCGTCCATCCTCATAGGAGTGACGTTGTTAAATTAAAAGTCCTTCATGACTGTCAGAGGTTCGAGCCTCGACAGCCAATCCGGTACACACTCTTGCACTTTGTGCATTTCAATAAATGAGGACATACACTCTCTGAAATACATACGCGCTGGCCGAGCGTCGGTGTCGCAATGGTACCCGGCCATGCGAGCTCGCCATATAGAGTGGAGGGCATTCAACATAATAAGATCATACGGCACTCCGTCTTCATCTTTAATTGGCAGATACCTGATCCCTTGGGGGTCCACCGGTAACTCCTTTTTCAGCGTTCGCTTTAAAACGTCCCATAAGAAAACCGCCGCCCAGCAATGCAAGAAAACATGATCAATGGTCTCCGGCTTCTGACAGATCAAGCAGTGGGATCCCCACGGCACAAGACAGCCTCGTTCTTCGACAAAAGTCTTCACAGTGAGCGTTCCTGTGTGGAGCTTAAAAAAGAAGGTTTTAACACCTGGTGGCACCTGCATTCGTTTCACCCGTTTAAGGACGTCTTGTCCTGGCCCTCCACTGTATATGGCTCTGTATAACGGCACAGGAAACACAATGTCGCACACATCTTTATACAGTGTTTTCCTTTTCACGTGACACAGATAATCGTTTGAAAAACGAACTGAAAGGAAACGCACACTGTCGGCCACTTCCTTAAAATAACCACGCAGTGTTCCGGTCATGCTTGCCGTACTGACAACATATGCAGGCAATGCGTTGCTCAACCTGAGCTGACATACGGTGCGCAAAAAAGGATCGCGCACATCGCGAAAAAACAAAAAGCGGTTGACAAGCTGTCGAACAAAAAGATGCGCCAAGCCCAGCCCCCCTTCCTTCACGTGCCTGAACAGATTTGTTCGGCTACACCTTTCCCAGGTAGAGCCCCAGATAAAAACCGCGAACACTCTGTGCAGCTTTTGCACGTTTACCCTTGAACAGTACAACGTCTGCATGACATACCACAACTTCGTAATAAAAAACATGTTACACACCGTTGCCTTAGCGAAAATCGACAGGTTGATGCCTTTCCACCTTTCTGCTTTTTCTCTAGTTTCTTTTGTTTGGTTCATCCAGTATTCGTCGCTATGTTTGTAACTGTCCATGGGAACACCTAGATACTTGGTCGGGGTTTTCATCCAGTTCACATTTGCAAAATGGTCCGGGGCGGAAGACCACTCTCCGTGCCACAAACCGAGGGACTTCCCCCAGTTCACTCTACTGCCCGTCACACCACAAAAACTTTTCACTACGCTTATCGTTTCCGTTACACTTTGTTTGCTTGTACAACATACTGCGATGTCATCTGCATATGCCAAGAGCTTGACTTCTGTGTCTGCCAAATTATAACCGCGTATTTGATCATTTTGAATTATGGCCAAACACATAGTTTCTATGTAAATTCCAAACAAAAGAGGACTGAGGGGGCAGCCCTGACGCACAGAACGCATGACGTTAATGGGGGCCCCCAATGATTTATTCACAATTAAGCGTGTTGTGCAGTTCTGATACGCCAACGCCACTCCCTCAGCGATGATGGAACCAATATTAACGTGATCCAAAATGGCAAACAAAATCTCATGCGAGACACAATCAAAGGCTTTCTCGAGGTCGAGCAGAAGCACTGCGACTCCGCCCAAAGTGACGTCGCAGCACTCGAGCACGCACCGCATCGTGTGAATATTCGAAAAAATCGACCTTCCTTTGATCCCACACGTTTGGTGATCTGCCACTATGTCATGTATGACGCTTTGAAGTCTGGCAGCCAGAACTTTCATAAAAACCTTATAATCAACATTGGTTAAAGATATTGGCCTGTAAGATGTTACTAGCCTAAGTTTCTCAACTTGGTCACTCTTAGGGATGAGTATAGTATGAGCTTTTCCAAAAGAAGGCGGCAAAGTTTTGTTATCATACGCATCATTAAATAGCTCTGTTAGTAACGGCGACAGTTCTTTCTTAAACGCTTTATATAAACACGCGCCCAGACCGTCCGGTCCAGGTGATTTGCCTTGGTTCAAATCATCAATCGCTTTTTCAACTTCACGTTCTGTTATTTTCCATTCCAATCGTTGTTTTGTATCGTCACTCAATCGCGGCATGCGAGATAGGAAGGCCCTTCTGAATTCGTCTATATTCACTTCTTGAAACGCAAAGAGTGACTGATAATACTCTCGAAACGCTTGGCCTATGCTCTTGCTATCGCCGGCAACTGTGCCGTTCCATAAAATTCTGTCGAGATGATTCCGTCGAGCTTGCGCTTTTTCGAGTCCCAGCGCCCGTTTAGTGGGCGTCTCTCCAGCTACTAATGCATTTGCTCTTGCTCGCACCATCGCACCTTGATACCGTTCCTTGTCAAGCTGCTCGATTTTTTCTTTAATGGCTCCTACATCTTGCTTATACGTCCCAGGCTCTTCGCATTCCAGCGCTATCAGCTGCTTAAGTGTCTTTCGTAAGCACCTTTCTTTCATTTCCTTCTCAAATCGTAAGCAGCTCGATCTTTCTAAAGCTTTCATTTTTACGTTTTGTTTGAAGTATTCCCATTTCTCTGCTATTGTTTCACTGTTTTCTTCACTTACTTTCCTGACTGCCTCACGTACTGCCTCTACAAATGGCTCGTCTTTTAGTAGTAAGGCATTCCTTTTCCATAGTTCCCAATTAAAATCTTGTTTCTTCCTCTCCGTGCCTATATGACATTTCACAATGCAGTGATCTGAAAACGATACTGGTGCCACCGAATAACTATGGCACTTTGGAATTATGTCTTGCGATACGTATATGCGGTCTAACCGCGCATGACTACTACCTTGGAATCGTGTGTACATGACTTCCCGCTCCCCCTCCAGGCACTCACAGACATCGTCCAGTTCATTATCACTAATTAGCTTAGTCAGCACACTACTGCTTTTATCGCGAATACCAGCATTATTGACTCTATCCCGAGCCCTCAAAACACAATTGAAATCCCCCAACAAAACCATGCACTTATCGCTGCAAATATACTGAAAAAGGTTCGCGAAAAAAGAAGCGCGTTCTTCCACAGCATTCGGTGCATATATGCACATGACTCTGAATTCCAATTCACGAAAAATAAAATCACAAAAAACGATCCTTCCGGTTTGACATGAAAATACATTTTTAACAACAAGGCCAGGCAGCTTCTTAACAAACAGTACACAACCGGCGGACGTCCCTACTGCATGGCTCACGACCGCATAATATCTAGTCGTGAAACGCCGCACCATGCTCCCGGTCTCCTCCTCTCCGTCAACCTTTGTCTGCTGGACAGCTAGAACGTCTAGGTCTTGGTCAGTGGCCAACCGTAGGACTTGGCTTTGCCCACGCTTGGCCGCCAACCCTCTCACGTTTAGTGACTGAACCACCGACGCCCTGTGGCAGGTTCCTATGCAGTCTTTGGATCATTCCGTTTTATCTCACGGCTTCTTTAAAAAAGGGAGCAGCGTCGGCCGGGAATCGAACCCGGGCCAACCGCGCGGCAGGCGAGTATTCTACCACTGAACCACCGACGCCCTGTGGCAGGTTCCTATGCAGTCTTTGGATCATTCCGTTTTATCTCACAGCTTCTTTCAAAAAAAAGGGAGCTGCGTCGGCCGGGAATCGAACCCGGGCCACCCGCGTGGCAGGCGAGTATTCTACCACTGAACCACCGACGCCCTGTGGCAGGTTCCTATGCAGTCTTTCGATCATTCCGTTTTATCTAACAGCTTCTTTGAAAAAAAGGAGCTGCGCCGGCCGGGAATCGAACCCGGGCCACCCGCGTGGAAGGCGAGTATTCTACCACTGAACCACCGACGCCCATACGGTACGACCCCAGATGCTTTCCTGGGATACCGTGGATTCAGCTGCCTATTGCTCGGCTGAATGTAGGTCACTGAGCCATGCGATCGCCTGTTCGAGAAAAACCTGCTTCAGCGTTGGACGCATGGCGACATTGCGGGAACAAAGGCTTCCTCGGTCGCCCACAACGCCATTTGATGGATCGTTCAAAAAAAGAACAGAGTTCTGTTATCGTGCAGCCTGGCTACACATTCAAGACAACGCATATTATGTATTTTTCCGTCTACGACGAAGGCCTGCAAAATTTCCTTTGGCGTGACGCACGACCAGAAGAACGGCGCTTCAGAAAGCCAGGTTTTCCTTGCTTGCCGCTTTATGTAAAAAGGATGCTGCAACTATATTACAGGCTTTTGGCAAAATAGCGCCAGTGAGAGAACGTCTGTTATACGCAATAAAGACATGCGTTACGATTCAGTACACAAAACTTGAAAGTCTAATGTCGACTCATGCGTTACTTCCCGAGCACAATTAGATCTTTCTTTATAGAATACCCCCCTATAGTAAGTAGACTGCACGATGTTCTTAAATTTCTGGCAATAGGTATATACGGTATAATATTTGGCTTAACCGTAAGAGCGGTGCATGTGTGATGTGGAGAGGGCTGTTCTGTCCCCTCGTGCGGCAAGTTACCTTCCTGTGCACTTTCACATTTGTTTCTCATTAAATCGAAGCATTTTTTGCCTTTTCCCGGTTTGATGTGGCAGCGGGGGGTTGTTGGGCAGGTCGACATATCGGCGGATATATTTGTAGATATATATGCAAAGCGTATATGGAAGTACCAGCCAAGTTGTTTATATATACACTTGTGTGCTGACCCGGATATGCGCACCTCTGTTCTGCGTAACAACAACAAAAGAAAGAAAAGGATAACTTCTTATATAAAATCTCAATACACAATGTCGGCTCACAGATGTCTCCCAAGCACGGACACCGATTTGCTAACACAAAATATGGTTAAATATATTTCGCGGCTTCCTCGAATTGCTTTATTTGCTTTGACTTGGCTATTCTATATATTTCACTGGGGGTGTGTCCGTTCATGGTCGATCTTCCATTATTAGAACGTCCCACTGTGACACGAATGATAGAGAATCCCGAAATATTGCCCGATACGTGTCGCACAATTATTTGTTTATTCATTTACTGATAAAATATTTATTTAGTAAATAATTTATTTACTAACACCTTACAGCCCTCTGCGGTGGCATTGAGTAAGGGGGGCAATATTTAAGTGCGCATCTAATTTACACTAAAGGTCTAACATTTTATAAAAAATAGCTTATAGGGTTGTACGTGCCAAAACCACGATCTGATTACGAGGCACGCAGTAGTGGGGGACTGTGCGGAATGATCTTGACCACCTGGGGTTCTTTGACGTGCACCTAAATAAAAGTATACGTGTATTTTCGCATTTTGCCCCCTTCAATATCCAAAAGAAGAAACCGCAAAAAAAAAGAATTCGTAAATACACACAACGCTGGACAATATTAAACTTGTATAACCGACAAATGTTGATAACAACACTAAATACCTCCTACCTACCCGCGTACCTAAAGAAGTAAAGCTAGGACATAATATAATATAGAGGTTGCATCATTGAAGAGGGGAAAAGTACTTCAAAAAGAGAAACAAAATAGACAATAAAGGAAGACGGCATATGTAATCAATGGGAAAATATAAAACTAAATGGATTTGGAATAATGACACGTGCGACAACGAACTGCACATCTTCACGCTTTATCAGCAAAATAAAGCGTGAATGGGGTAGGGCGTCTCGGAATGTGTCACACTTCGACTTGCATCAACACCCTCTAGAGAACTTGCTGCTTGCACGCGATGCTGTCCGGGTGAGAATTCCACAACTGGACAGCACGTGGAATTCCAGAGTAATCGAATACACGAGTTCATCCGTAAATGATTGAAATGATTGAAACTGAAATCGAGCGGGGTCATTTCAGGCCTGCTAGTGTTTTTCGAGTGGAATAAATGAAGTGGTTAAACAGTGATAACCACCTGCCATCGTCACCATCCTTCCCTCGACAAGAATCATGCACCGCCTTCGTCCTTGTGACAAGATACAATGGACGTTAGGTGACAAAAGGGGCGTGCCATATTAAGAAAAATTCTTCAATGGAAAAGCGGCCGCCACTTGCGAATGCAATACGGTACCTGAGGCAGGATCCGACGCAGCGCAGGCATTTTTTCTTTACTATTCGGACCGATGAAGAAAGACGAAATATGGGGCGAGGCGGGGACAGGGATAAAAAGCCGGAGATAGAAAGCATGCTGCCTCCGGTCCATCGCAGTCACCGACAGGCTGTTAATCCAGCCGTCTATCTCTTGTGTGCGAGCAGCCTTTGCTAATTCGTCCAATTTACATTTGAGGGCACTAAAAGCGCGGCGCGTTAGCGGGCAGTCACGTGGTATTTTTTAAAAATTTCGCGCAGTTTAAGAACGGCAGAAAATAAATTTAAACACGTCAGTTATCATAGCATAGACGAAATAATCCGATGTGTCTGATCAAGCGCTGCAACTTTTGTATATTGAAGATCTTTCGCAAGAGTAAATATTTAGAAATGTGATTAATTAATGTTTGTTAATTACCCAGCTTCTCATTATGGAAAAAATATCATTGCGTACTCCATACGGCTCAGAGCAATACTGCGGCAATTCGACACGCGTAGCGCCCACGTCTCTTTCTTTGATAATTGGCCCTAATTAGCTGAAACACCCTATATATATATATGTATAAGGGAAAAGTGCTGTAGGTCCGATGCATCATAGGTAGTTAAAGAAACGAAGGCGCACAATTACAAAAATTACATTCTGAATGTATCTACTTTGCGGCCGTGCCATGGCCTTCGTCAGAATAAACACAGATACACGCGCGCACCCGCATTTGTGGGCATGCGCACTTGGCATAATCACCAGTACATGCAAGCGTACACTTGTAAATAATAAAAGAAGAAAGTGCAGCAGTAAGTGTAAGTCAAGCACGATAACTGATATGTACGAGATATCATTATGGTACCTCGATGATTGTGCATGTAGTTACAGAATTATATGCATTGCGACACGACACAACTAGGAACAAATTGATTTGGCATGCTTTATCAATTCTATACAACAACATACGCATCAAGATATGGCAGAAAGGCATGACATTTTTCCTACGCTCTCGTTGATACCGGATGAAACAGTGTTAAATTTATGAATGAGAGAGGATTCTCGTACTTCTCGATCATTGTGCGATTTGAAACCTGATTGTGTTGCTGTTACATTGATGTTTTCAAGCGTATGACCTGGCAGTCGAACATGTTTAGATAAAGGAAGGTGCGGCAAACTGTTAATGTGTGCTTTGTGGTTGTTGAATCTGATACGAAAAGATGTTTCAGTCTGACCCATATTGCGCATATGACACACTGAACATTCAAGCAGATAGATGATGTTAGTACTGTCGCACGCGAAGTCGCCGTTGATCTTAAGAGAATAATTGGATGCTGTGCTTCTAGCAGTTCTTTGATGTCATATGTGTAAAAAACTTGAGGACGGGGTTTATTGCAGGAATGGCAACCAGCAGGAGCAATGGCTTTAGCCTTGCAAGAGGTTACTAGGTCACGCAGATTCCTAGAGCGACGATAGACCACTGTTGGCGATTCCATGAAAATGTTTTTAACACGGTCGCTTTGTGTCAGTAAGTTATAATGCTTCCTGAAAATGTGCGACACATTAGGAATAAGTGCCGAGTATGTTAGGATAAGGTTAATTCGTGAAATTGGTGTCGATCGCTTATCCGTGCAGATGAGTACTTGCCGGTCGAGACAGTCGGCCCATTTAAGGGCATCGTCAATTATTTGTGAAGGGTATTTCTGTACGGTTAGTGCGTTACGAAGCTGGTTACAGTTGCGGGTGAATTCACTGTCATCCGAACCGGATAGCTTGGCTGTATGGAATGCTCGTTTTGCAATGTTTGACATGGCTGCTTTCGAAATGCAGATATCGCTGTCGGTCAGTGGGCTTTCTGTAAAGATTCCTCGTTAAGTTACCATTGCACAGAGAGACCCAGACGTCAAGGAAGATTATGCTGAGCGGTGAATAGGAATAGGAAAAGCGAATTGACGGTGTGGCGCCGCTAAAGTCAGCAATGAAGGAAAGTAATGCAGCTTCACCTTGGTGCCAAATTAAGAAAATGTCATCGATGAAGCGTTTGTAATACAATGGTTTGAGGTCACGAGTAGCGAGGAAATTGTTTTCTAGCATGCCCATAAGAATGTTAGCATAATTCGGACCTATTTTTGCGCTCATGGAGGTACCAATAGTTTGAACGTAATGTTCACCGTCGCAGTCAAAGTTGTTAAGTTCAAAGATTAGTGTTAGAATTATGCCAAGGGTAGAATCGTCGATGTGTTTGTCATCTACAGAGTCGTTATATGCGCGCAGTACATATTGAATCCCATCTATATGGGGAATGTTCGTGCACAGCGACAGCACGTCTAGTGTGACTAGAAGAACATCGCTTGGAACACGCAACTCAGCGATATCAGAAAGGAAGTTGTTAGTATCTGATATAAGAAGAAAATTTAGGAGGAATTGAACTGATAAGGTCATCTACATAGCGGGACAAATTTTCTGTGACGGTACCTATTCCTGAAACTATTGGTCGCCGTTGTTTGTTTTCCTTATGGATCACACACACACACACACACACACACACACACACACACACACACACACGCACGCGCACACGCACACACACACACAAACACACACACACACACACACACACACACACACACACACACTTCGTCGGGCTTGGTGAAATTACATAGTCCACGCGTAGTATACACTGCTGTGAACGCCTCAGTACGCGGAGCGTGGAAAAAAAAGAAACGGGTGCACAGTGGAGGGCGTGTTTGATGGCCAATAACACCGCTTCTGTTGAATGCATTGAAGTACTTTTTTTGCGGCAACGTCTCCCTGAAATAGACTACTTTCAGTTCAAATGCCTTTCTCCACTTCGATAAAAAGTGGTTCAGCGCCAATTTAATACTAGTACGCTTTGTATAAAAGCGCCTATCTACCGTCTAACTCGGCGATAGAATTTTTGAAAAGATCTGGAAGAATTCCTTGTGAATCGAAGTGGTACCAATGTTAAGCTTGTTTTCTTTAGTTTTCTGGAGTGTCTTCAGCTTCAACACATATAAAGCGAAGTAATCTGATTGTGCTGGAAAAAAAATAATAATAAAGCTAGACAGCGAACCCCTCATTCTAGTAGAACGGATTGTCTTTAAAAAGAAAAGAAACTGCGTCGGCCGGGAATCGAACCCGGGCCACCCGCGTGGCAGGCGAGTATTCTACCACTGAACCACCGACGCCTATGTGAGATAGCTCCAGATGGCTTCCTGGGATCGCGTGGATACAGCTGCCCATTGCCCGGCTTAATCTAGGTCACTGAGCCGGCGAACGCCTGTTGGAGAAAACCTGCTTCCGCGTTGGACGCATGGCGACATTGTTGAAACAAAGGCTTCTTCGGTCGCCCACAACGCAATTGGATTGATCGTTCAAAAAAAGAATAAAGCTCTGTTACTGTGTACTCCGCTTCTGTAGAACGCATTGTAGTCCTTCCTTTATTTCTTGTGGCAACGTCTTTCTCAAATATCCTATTTTCTCTTCGAATACCTTTCTTCACTTTGATAAAAAGTGGTTCAGAGCCCCTTTAATACTTGCGTGCTTTATATAAAGGCGCACATGTACCATCTAACTCGGCGATGTAATTTTCGGAAATATCTGTGAGAATGTCTTTTGAATCAAAATGGTGCCTCAGGCAGTCAAAATTGAGCTTCTTCTTTTCACCTTTCCGGAGTGCTTTCAGTTTCAATACATGTAAAGCGAAGTAATGATCTTGTGTTTTAAAAGAATAATGATAATAAAGCTAGACCCCGAACTGCTCTTTGCTGTAAAATGTATTGCCTTTAAAAGAAAAGAAACTGCGTCGGCAGGGAATCGAACCCGGGCCACCCGCGTGGTAGGCGAGTATTCTACCACTGAACCACCGCCGCTTTTTTTTTTATTTATTGCCTGTTTTATAACAAATACACGATTCACAGCTATTCTCCGCTGCGAATACAAAACAAAAAAGACAGTTCAATGTGCGGGTGTACCTTGTCGTTTAATTTTGGTTTAAAAAGGCTGAATGTTTGCAAGCTGTTCAAATGCTGTTAACCACTCAGGTGGTTCGCTGAGTGCTTTAAACGCTTCGGGAATGTACAATACATTTTCAGCAAAATATTCTATGGCCGGTTTTGCGTCAACATCCTCATTACGCACCGCCATTCGTGTTTTCCACACGCTGTGCATGCAGAGTAACATCACCATATCACATGGCACGCCTTCTGTCTCTTCAAACGGTAAAAAACGGATTCCAAAAGGTGTTAAAGGAAATTCTTTTTTTAGTGTCCTTTGTAGAATGTCCCAAAGGAAGACTGAGTCCCTGCACTCCAGAAAAATATGCTCCATTGTCTCCAGTTTCTGACATATCTGGCAATTCACACTCCAGGGTACAAAGATCCCCTTCTCCTGCAGCCATGGCTTGACAGGAAGCGTGCCAGTGTGTAGCATGAAAAAAAAAGTTTTTGTTGTTGCTCTTACAGGCATTTTCTTAACTCTTTTTAAGACATTCTGCTCACGCCCCAGTGCATATACTGCATGGTATATTGGTACTGGACACATGATATTAACTAAATCTCGGTATAATCGCATTCTTGCGACTGTGTTCAGGTATTCCAAAGAAAAGTGCACTTTTAGAAAACGGAAAGAGCTTATCACTTCAAACAAAAAACCTCGGACAACCACTTGACGTATGCCATACGACGTCACAACATATTCTGGCAGTGCGTCACCTAATCGCGTCTGGATAACGCACCGCAAAAAACAATCGCTTTCGTCGCGCAAGAACATGAAGCGCGACACAACTTCTTTCAAAAATAAATGCGACAAACCCAACCCTCCTTTCTGCACAGCGTGAAACAGATTCACTCGACTCGTGCGCTCCCATCCTGATCCTGTTTGAACCGCACCGATGGCACCGGCTGTTGGAATCTCAGCGCGGCCACCAGCTGTTGGAACCTCAGTGCTGACGCCCGTTATTGCAACTGGGTCGCAAGCCCCAAGGGTAGCGTTGGCCTGGCGGCCTGGGGCACACTAGAAGCATCCGAAGGTCCCAGCAAAGCATGAGGCGACTGCTAACAGAACAACTTGTTTATTCTAGCATCGCAAAGAGCGGGCGGTCAGGTCGACCGAAGTAGAGAGACGGGAGAGCACGTTACTCAACAGAAGAAATCGGAGCCTCTCTCCTGGCGTCCGGGGGCAGCTGCTCTTATACTCTTGGCGTCGCGGGCAAGAAGGAAGGTCATGGGACGACACCACGTGACAGCGGCGACGGACGGACTGAGAGACACGTTGGGACAAGGAGGTGACGCATCAGACGGGCCGGCGCCGGTCAGACCTCCTCGCTTCACACTGGGGGAGCTCCTCTCCCCGGCTGCCGCGCTTTGACAAGCGTGGGCACACACACACACACGCACACACAAAGACACGTGGCACTGAACATGCCGGGACGCGCTCGGCGGGGATGCGTCGCGGCCGCTCCGAACGGGCCGAAATGTCCGCCGCTTGGAACGAAGCCCCGGCGTCCGTTGAATCCGCGCCGGCTACAGCGCGCGTCATAGGCGAAACGTAACAGACCGCCCCGCCGGGGGAAGGAGATCCCGATGGTCAGGGGACTGCATCCGCTGTCCGGAGGGATGTCGCTCGATGATGCTCATTACCGAAGTCGGTCGTCCCTCGGCGTTTCTTGAGCGCAGCGCACCGAGAAGGCCTCGTTCTCACGTTCAGGTTCACAGAGGACACTGCAAAGTGACTTCGGGAGAGTTCTCATTTTTCTCTCGTTCCCAGCAAGCGTTAGAACTACGCCGAAACTCAGCCGCTCAGTCAGCAAGCACGGCACAACCCTCACTAAGCCATGCCAGGCTCTTTCCCCTTTAATACTACTGCCTAGTTCCTTACAGTAGTCTAGCAGCACTCAGAACGCGTCCACAAATCGGAAAATTGCACTAGAAAGCACATTATCACTTTGAAACACTACACAAAAGCAATATGTTAAAAATCCTGCCTCAGGAAGAAAAACATCAATAACAAACAATTTTGAGGCTGATTCCTACGTTAGGGGCTTCGACTTAAGCCATCGGCGTTACCGTTGAGACTCCCCTTTTTGTAACGCACCTCAAAAGATTGTTGTTGCACAGCAAGGCTCCAGCGCAGCAGGCGGCCATTTGTGGAACAGATGGTCTGCAGCCATTGGAGAGGGCAGTGATCCGTTTCGAGGCATGCGAAGCGGAGATCGCAGCGAGCGACCGTACACTAGCTCAGCTGGCGAAAACCCCGTAGCCGCATGCGGCGCGGTCCTCAATGCAAACATCGCCCAAGGCAGAAACAGCTCCCAGTCAGTTTGTTGTTCAAACCACAATTCTCTCAACACGCGCTTCATGACGGAGAGGAGCTTCTCAAGGGAATTCGACTGTGGGTGGTACACTGAGCTGTGTAACAGCTTTACCCCGCACCTTTCGAGAAAGGCTGTCGTCAAAGCGCTCGTAAACACTGTGCCCTGATCTGATTGGATTTCCGCAGGAAAACCAACTCGCGCAAATACGGACAGTAGTGCATTGACTATCTCAACTGAGCTGAGTTCTTTAAGCGGCACTGCTTCAGGGAACTTTGTCGCTGGGCAGATCACAGTCAAAATGTGTCTGTACCCCGTGGCTGTTACCGGCAGAGGTCCCACTGTATCAATAACGAGACGTCTAAAAGGCTCCGTAATGATAGGTACCAACTTCAACGGCGCCCTCGATTTGTCCCCTGGTTTGCCCACCCGCTGACAGGTGTCGCATGTCTTCACAAAGTGGTCTGCGTCCCGAAAACACCCTGGCCAATAGTACTCTTGCAAGAGACGGTCCTTAGTTTTCTTAACTCCTAGGTGTCCGGACCACGAACCTCCATGCGACAAGCGCAACAGATCCTGACGATAGCATTGAGGCACGATCAGCTGATCGAACTCCACTCCCCTGCGGTCTAGATACTTCCGGTACAGGACCCCACCTCTTTCCACAAAGCGAGCATTTTTCTTGGCGATACCTTCCTTGACAATGCAGCGTATGTTTTCTAGGCTGCCATCCTTCTTTTGCTCGGCTATCAAAGCCGACCGGCTGACTTTTAGCAACCTATTAAGTCCGTCTGACGTAGGCGCGATGAGCAAATCTGCAGATATCTCTTCTAACTTTCCCGCATCGGGCATTTCCGCTCCAGTATCTGTTGCCTTTAACGCTACAGACTCAGTTTTATTCAGCTCGGGCGTGCTCTGAATATCAGCTTGCTGCGCCTCTGACCCTTTCTCATCGTTTGACAACGTCGGCCCCGCAACTACTGCCTTTGCAGCGAGCTCCCGAACCTTCGATCTGGTTAAGGCCTGAACGCTAGCCTCACCAAACAAAAGCCCCTTCTCGCGCAGGAGGTGATCGGACCTGTTCGAAAATAGGTACGGGTACTGGGGGGGCAGCATAGATGACACTGCCGCCTCCGTCTCAAGTGCTCCGAAAGGTCCTTCAATAAGCACTTTTGCTACGGGCAGACACACGCTGTGAGCTTCCACGGCTTGCTTGATCCATGCGCACTCGCCCGTGAACATATGGGGTTCTACGTAAGAGGGGTGAACTACATCCATTGTAGCTGCGGAATCGCGAAGCACTCGGCACTCCTTCCCGTTCACGAGGAGGTCTCGCATGTAAGGCTCGAGAAGCTTCATGTTCTCGTCAGTGCTGCATAATGACAAAAACACAACTTTTGTTTTTGTTTCTGGACACTGCGCCGAAAAGTGACCCGGCTTCTGACACGTATAACAAACGCGCGCTTGCCTCGTCTCGAACCGCTTTCTGCGTTCGGCTTCGGCTGCCGCCGTCTCCTTACGTTCGGTCGGACTGCTTTCACTCGCGTCCGCACTACGTATGTCCCCCTTTGCTCTCATGGGCGTGAACTTCGGCCTCTCAAACTTGGAGCCAAATTCACCCTTTTGACCGTCCTTAGCTCCGCGAGCCCGACGCGTCACAAACTCTTCGGCTAGCTCAGCGGCTCTAGCCACCGTACTAACGTCTGGCCTATCCAAGACCCAGTACCGCACGTTCTCAGGTAACCGACTATAAAACTGTTCTAGCCCGAAACACTGCAGAACTTTCTCGTGGTCACCAAACGCTTTCTCTTCTTTGAGCCACTCCTGCATGCTTGACATTAGCCTGTAGGCAAACTCTGTATATGACTCACTTTTGCCTTTCTCATTTTCTCGAAACTTCCGACGGAACGCCTCCGCTGACAGCCTGTACTTTTTTAGCAGACTCGATTTCACTTTGTCGAAATCCTCTGCCTCCTCTCTATCCAAGCGAGCGACTACGTCGGCCGCCTCGCCGGGAAACAAAGTGAGCAAGCGCTGTGGCCACGTTTCCCGAGAGAACCCCTGCTTCTCGCACGTTCGCTCAAAGTTAACCAGGAACAAACCAATGTCCTCTCCAAGCTTAAACGGCCGCATCAGGTCAGTCATTTTAAACAATACTCGTTCTCCTGCACCGTGTGCCTGACTTCCATTACGAGCGCATTCCATCTCCACCTCGAGACGCTTCATTTCCAAAGCGTGTTGACGGTCGCGCTCTTCTTTTTCTTTTCGTTCGTTTCGTTCAAGCTCATCTTTCTCTCTCTGTTGCTGTTCTTTAAGTTCGCGTTCCTGTCTTTTTGCCGTCTCCCTCTCCTCAATGGTCTCAAGGCATTCCGACAGCTCGTCATCCTCAGCTCCTAACTCAAGAATAGCCCTTAGCAGTTCTGGTTTTCTGAGTTTGTCTGAGACATCCAGACCCAACTCTCTTGCAAGCTCCAACAATTTCGGTTTGCGCAACGACTTCAAATCCATGGCTGCTCTGAATGCTGCTTTCTCTACTGCCTACTATTGTCTTGCCGCAAACTAACCCGGCAACAACGACAACCACAATTACCAGCTCTGTTTCTGACACTAACAAAAGCCTGGCAAAACTCAGAAGAAGAAAGTCCCGCACTCACCAAACCTCGCAGCCAAGAATTCAGCGCAGGCGTTCCGCTGCAGGCAACCAGTCATCACACAGGGCTCGTTGCACTGCTCCCGGATGGTCGTTGTGCTGCTCAGCATACAGTCAACCGCATATCTTCGCTGCTGGCCTCCGTTGTCGCCATCCCACCGCTGGCAACCAGATGTTTGAACCGCACCGATGGCACCGGCTGTTGGAATCTCAGCGCGGCCACCAGCTGTTGGAACCTCAGTGCTGACGCCTGTTATTGCAACTGGGTCGCAAGCCCCAAGGGTAGCGTTGGCCTGGCGGCCTGGGGCACACTAGAAGCATCCGAAGGTCCCAGCAAAGCATGAGGCGACTGCTAACAGAACAACTTGTTTATTCTAGCATCGCAAAGAGCGGGCGGTCAGGTCGACCGAAGTAGAGAGACGGGAGAGCACGTTACTCAACAGAAGAAATCGGAGCCTCTCTCCTGGCGTCCGGGGGCAGCTGCTCTTATACTCTTGGCGTCGCGGGCAAGAAGGAAGGTCATGGGACGACACCACGTGACAGCGGCGACGGACGGACTGAGAGACACGTTGGGACAAGGAGGTGACGCATCAGACGGGCCGGCGCCGGTCAGACCTCCTCGCTTCACACTGGGGGAGCTCCTCTCCCCGGCTGCCGCGCTTTGACAAGCGTGGGCACACACACACACGCGCACACACAAAGACACGTGGCACTGAACATGCCGGGACGCGCTCGGCGGGGATGCGTCGCGGCCGCTCCGAACGGGCCGAAATGTCCGCCGCTTGGAACGAAGCCCCGGCGTCCGTTGAATCCGCGCCGGCTACAGCGCGCGTCATAGGCGAAACGTAACAATCCCCACACGAACACAGCAAAAACCCTGTGCAACTTTTGTACACACACTCGGGATATACATAAAACTTTCAACATATAAAACACTTTAGCGACAAGAAATAAATTGCAGACAGTGGCTCTCGTGAATATTGACAGATTCTTGCCTCCCCACTTCGTTGTTTGTGCTTTAGCCCGCTCAGTTTGTTCAGTCCATTGCGTCGTGGTATCGCGATAGTATTCCAAAGGAACACCAAGATAACTGGTTGGCGTATCTGTGAACGGTACTGTTTCTAACACTGCAGGCCGGCTGTCCCATTCACCGTGCCAGAAGCCTAAGCTTTTTGGCCAGCTTATGGCACTCCCCGTTAGACTGCAATACTTTCTTGCATCCTTGACTGCCTCCCGAATGCTCTCTTGGTCAATGCAAAAAAGTGCGATGTCCTCTGCGTAAGCTAGTATTTTTGCTTCCTAAGTTAAAAGACGGTAGCCGCGAATGTTTTCGTCTTCTCGTACCTTCAAACAGAAAGGTACAAGAAAAATCGCAAAAAGTAAGGGCGACAAAGGGCACCCCTGGCGCACACTGGATAATACTGGTATATCTTCGCTGAGTCTTTTATTGATTATTAGGTGAGCGGAACAGTTCTCATAAGCGATGGCTACTCCGTCCTGAATCACTTCGCCTACATTAATGTGTTTTAGCAGGGCAAGAAGTATGCTATGAGCAACCCTGTCAAAAGCTTTTTCTAGGTCTAACTGAACCATTGCTACACATTCGAGGTTCGCATCACAGCATTCCAATATACTCCTAGCGATGTGAATATTCGACAATATTGTTCTATTCCTGATACCGCATGTTTGGTGTGGGCCTACAATGGATTTAATAACTGACTGCATCCTTTTTCCGAGTACCTTCATGTAGATTTTCTAATCCGAATTCGTAAGACTTATGGGCCTGTATCCAGCGAGATTTCAGCTCTACCGTATCGGTGGTTTTTGGTATAAGCACAACATGACTTTTTCTGAATGATGGCGGCAAGTGCTTAGTTTCATGAGCTTCTGATATTACACAGTGCAGTATCTCGCTTATTTCGGCCTTGAAAGTTTTATAGAAAGCTGCTCCTAGGCCGTCTGGTCCAGGCGCCTTTCCTTTACCCAAGTCTTCTATGGCTTCTGTAATTTCTTTCGCAGAGATCGGTCTCTCAAGTCCCTCTTTTATTTCGTCTTGTAATTTTGGCAGAAGTGTTAGAAAGGTGTTCACAAACTCTTCTGTTACGGGCACCTGTCTACCGAGCAACGCTCGGTAGTGTTCAACGAAAGCTTTTTCAATTACTTCTGGGTCTTTTGACATTGTGTTGTTAAAACAAATTTCTTTTATTATGTTTTTGGATGCGTAACCCTTTTCGTCACTGAGCGCGCACTTAGTTGGCGCCTCTCCCAGCCACAGCCTCTCGGATCGTGCTCTTATCGCGGCTCCTTGGTAAATTTGAGCGTCCACCCTTCCAAGTTCGCGTTTAATTTCTCTAATCTGTTTCGAAAACAATCCCGGTATTGTGCACTCCGCGTTTAGAAAATAATCGAGCATGCTTTGCAGTTCTTTCTCTCTTTGTTTAGCTTTATGACGCATCACACAAGCCCTCTCGATCGCACTCATTTTCACTTCAATTTTAAACTGCTCCCACAGCTCAGCCCAATTTGTTGTAGCATCTATTTGCATTACGTCAATTTTTCCTTTTACCGTTTTGACAAACCATTCATCACTTAAGATCGTTTCGTTCATTTTCCACAGTTCCCAGTTAAAGTGAGACCCTCTATGTTTCGTGCCTAATATACACATTACTAGGCTGTGATCACTGAAGCTCACGTGCTTTACTGCGTAGCTAGTGACCGTTCGCGCAAGGTTTGCTGATACGTACAAACGATCTAGTCGAGCGTGACTCTGCCCTTGGAAATGAGTAAAAACAACACTGTTACCGCTTAATATGCTTCCAACGTCTACTAAATCATAGTCTGCCACGATTGCGCAGAGTTGATGCGCACTTGTATCCCGTATTATTTTACTGGGCACCCTATCTTCGGACATGCAAACACAATTGAAGTCACCAAGAAGAACAACATTTCTTTCACACGTCAGGTGTGACTCAACAACGTCAAAAAAAAATTTCCTATCACTAATTTTGTTTGGAGCGTACACACAGACAATTCGCCAATCAATATTATTGAAAGAGAAATCACATAGGACCAATCGCCCATCTTGGGCCGACATTACACCCTGCGCAACAATACCTATTGAATTACGCAAAAATAAAAGACAGCCACCGGCCTTACCTACTCCATGACAAACACAAGTGTTGTAACGGGATTTAAAAACCTGAACCATTTTGTCCGTTTGCTCTTCGCTTTCAATTTTAGTTTCTTGAACAGCAAGAATATCTATGTCGTTTTCCAGCATCAGGCGACTTAATTGTGCTTGTCGCCGTCTAGCCGTTAACCCTCGTACGTTAAGCGTGCCAATACGTATTGCTATTCCATGATTATTTGCCATTGAAAGAGAAGAGCAAGCACAAACTACAATACATTTCGGAAATCAAAGACCGCCAAACTTACAAAAAACAAAGCCCTGCTCCATCATAAGCTCAGTCTCATACGGCGAAGGCATGACGTTACCAAATGCGCTACTCATCATTCACACAAAGGTTCCGCAGCACCTAGTACTTACTGAGCCTTCTACCGAACAGCACCCCGCTACCGCGGGGGAACTGTCGGCGTTGTCCGCTTATCTGGTAGGACAGTCGGCGTCTGTAGCCCGTCTGGTGGGACGGTCGGCGTCTGCCGACCACCTGGCGGATTGGTCGGCGTCTGGTGCCCCTCAGGTGGATGTTCTCGCGTCGGCCTCCTCTCGAGCGGAACGTTCGGCTTGGGCTTGAGTGTAGACCGCCGGAAAGAGGAACCCTTCGCGGGTGGCCCTTCGCTGCTGACACCGTCGTCTTGCTCAAGCCTGACATTTTGATCGGGTATTTCGCGAGGTCTCTTTGAAACGGCGCTGGCCTGGTCCATTTTCTCGCCGGATTCTTCGATGAAGGCAGCGCCAGAGTTGCCCTGTCGCAGACCGTCCTCGGCAGCCTCCGCGTCCCCCTCACTTTCACGCACCGTAGAATTTTCTGCAGACGGTTCCCTTTGCACTTCATTCTTGGCCACTGCCTCGCTACTGCCCTTTCTGGGTTGTCACTTGACGCTTGCCATGACCACTGGCTTCTCTTCCGTGCCTCGTGGGTCTCCGCCCGCTCCAGCAGTCTCTTCCGCGTCCGCTTCATCCATCAAGTGCTCGTCTAACGCGTCGCTCCGGCCAGACCCGGTCACGTTAGCGTAGCTTCTCACGCACTGGGTCTCGTCGTGGCCGAAACGACGACAGAGTCCACAGCGTGGCACACGGCACTCGCGCCGTATATGGCCGGTGCCGCGGCATCGGAGGCAGAGCGGAGCTCTGCCTGGAACGATCACGAGCGCATGGTCCTCTGATACTCGTAGCTGATGCGGGATGTCTTCCATGGTCATACCAGCCTTCAGCCGTAACGATACCAGACGCGTGTGAGAACCTTTGTCGCCGCACCCTGGTACTCGCCACCGCTCCCTGGAAATTTCGGTCACCGTTCCGAACGGCGCCAAGGCTGCTCTGACGTCCTCGTCGGGAGTCGTGTGAAGTAGCCAGAACAGCTTCATTCTAATATCCTGGTTGCAAGGGTCAATGGCGACGTAGCGGTGTTCTTTGACACTAAAGGCCTTCACTGACAGCAGCTTCTTTTTTCCGACTTCGTCCTTGAATGTTATAGCCCAGACATGGTTCATCTGGTAGGCACCGAGGGCCACCACCTCCGGCAACAGCTTATGACGGTCAAGCGCATCGCGAAAATGTTCGACTCGATAGGGCCTGGCCTTCAAATCACCGTGCAAAAACACGGTATTACACACGGTCATACCTGATGGCAGATGCGGCAAAACAAGCTGGTAATCCTGTGAAGACGTTTCCGTAAGCCTGATACCGCGGCCCGGCTGGGCCGCATGAACCGCCCCTACGGAGCACAACATTCCGTGACCGTCCGCTGTTGTGGCCGGAAATGGAATCCACTGAACCACCGACGCCTATATGCAACTTCTCCAGATGGCTTTCTGGGATCGCGTGGATATAGCTGCCCGTTGCCCGGCTCAATCTAGGTCCCTGAGCCGGGGGATGGGGGGATTGGGGGGGGGGGGGGGGCTTGTGCGAGAAAAACTTGATTCAGCGTTGGACACGACGCGACATTACGGAAACAAAGGCTTCTTCGGTCACACAATCGTTAAAAAAAAGAATAGAGCTCTGCAATCGTGTAGCCTGACCACACATACATGACAACGCATATTATGCATTTTTTCGTCTACGACGAAGGTCTGCAAGATTTCCTTTGGTGTCACGCACGACCAGCAGAACGGTGCTTTATAAAGCCAGGTTTTCTTTCCTTTCCGTTTTATATAAGAATCATGCTCAGAATATAGCACGGGATTTTGGCAAAGTAGCGCCAATGAGAGAACATCTGTGCTACGCAATGAAGCAATGCATCGTGGTTCACTACAGAAAACCTCCAAGTATAATATCGACTCATACGTTATTTCCCGAGCACAATTAGACCTTTTTTTTGTGGAATAGCCAATTATGGTTAATAGACTGTAGGATTCTCTTACATTTCTGGTAATAGGTATGTACGGTATAATATTTGGCTTAGTCGGAACAGCAGCGAATGCGTGATGTGGCGATGCTCGACCTCTTGCGGAAGTTATGTTCTCGTGAAATCTGTTTTCTTTCTCATTAAAGCGAAGTATTTCTTCGCGTTTTTTGGGTTTGATGTGACTGCTGGGGATTACAGAGTAGGTCGACATACCAGCGCACATATTTGTAGGTGCAAAGCGTATATAAAAGTACCAGCGAAATGGTTTACATAAGTCTTGTGTGCTGACCAAGTATACGCACCTCTGTTCTGCGTAACAACAACAAAACAAAAAAGGACAACTTCTTATATAAAATCTCAACACAATGTCGGCTCACAGATATCTCCAAACAACGCACGCCGATTTGTTAAGAGAAAATATGGTTAAATATAGTTCACGGATTTCTTGATTTACTTTATTTTCTTTGACTTAGCTATTCTATATATTTTGCTGGGGGTGTGTCCGTTCTTGGTCGATCCCCCATTATTAGTACGTCCCATTGTGATGCGCCTGGTACAGAATCCCGAAATGTTGCGTGATATGCGTCGCACAATTATTTGTTTATTCATTTACTCACTCATTCATTTATTTATATTATTCATTTATTCATTTATTTATTTATGTATTTATTTATGTATTTATTTATTTCTTTATTTATGTATGTATTTATTTATTTATTTAGAACACCTTACAGCCCTGTGGGGAGGGATTAAATAAGGGGGGCAATATTTAAGTGCGTGTCTAATATAAACTGAATGTAACATATATCGAAAAAAAAACTTATGGCGTTGTACATGCCAAAACCACGATCTCATTAAGAGGCACGGCGAAGTGGGGGACTCCGGAATTATCTTGAACACCTGCGGTTCTTTAACGTGTAGCTAAATCAAAGTACACGTGTGTTCTCGCATTTCGCCTCCATGAATATTGAAAAAAAGAAACAGCAAAAAAAAGAATTCATAAATACACGCAACGCTGGACAAGATTAAACCTCTATACCGGACCAATGTTGATAATTACACTAAATACCTTCTATCTACCAGTGTACTTAACGCAGCAAAAATAGGCCATAATACAATATAGAGGTTGCAGCTTTGAAGAGGGAAAAAGTACTTAAACATAGAACAAAAAGAAACAGCAAAGAAACACGGCATATGTGAAAAATGAAAAAAAAATCACTGGATTTGCAATAACGTGAGACAACGAACAGGCACATCTTCACGCTTTATCGGCAAACTAAAGCGTGAATGGTGTAGGGCATCGTGGAATGTGCCACACTTCGACTTGCATGCGATGCTGTCCGGGAGAAAATTCCACAACTGGACAGCACATGGAATTCCAGAGTAATCAAATGCACGAGTTGATCCGTAAATGCGGGCATAGCTGAAATCATTGCGAACCCTTTGTGACGTGGAGCAGGGTCATTTCAGGCCTGCTAGTGTTGTTCGAGCGGAGAAAATGAAATCGTTAAACAGTGATAATCACCTGCCATTGTCACCAGTCTTCCCTCAACAAGAATCATGCACCGCCTTCGTCCTTGTGACAAGATGCAATGCACGTTAAGTGACAAACAGGGCGTACCGTTTTTTTTTTAATTTCTTCAACGAAAAAGCGGCCGCCACTTGCGAATGCAGTACGGCACCTGAGGCAGCATCCGACGCACCGCAGGCATTTTTTCTTTACTTTTCGGACCAATGAAGAAATACGAAAGATGGGGCGAGGTGGCCAGGGTAATAAGCCTCGGTGCCTCCAGTCCATCGCAGTCAGCGATAGCCTGCTCACTCGATCTATTGTGTGCGGAGCAGCCTTTGCTAATATCGTTCGACTTACATTTTAGTGCACTAAATGCGCGGCGCGTTAGCGGGCAGTCATGTGGTATTTTTTAAAAATTTCTCCCAATGCAAAATCGGCTAGAAAAAAAAGATTAAACAGGGCAGTCAATTTAGCAGGGTTGAAATAATCCGGTAATTCCGAACAAGCGCTGCAACTTTTGTATGGAAGATTTTTCGCGAGAGTTAGAATTGATCATGTTAATTGATTAATGTTTGTTAATTACCCAGCTTGTCGGTATCAAAAAATATCAGCGCATGCTCCTTACGGCGATTTAGTAAACACGCACTCACGCACGCAACTGGTTCCAGTTGCAAGCCAACTAGACAACAACTAGTTCCAGTTGGGATTTAACTGGAACCTGAACCAGCTGTACTGGAAGCAAGTGGTTCCATTTGGATTCCAACTGGAACGTTCACCAGCTTTTGGACTACTACCAGCAACTGGTAGTAGTTGGGATCTAAGTGATATCTTGACAAGTACTCGTACAACTGTTAACATAAAAAAGTTAAGCGATATTATGCTGCAATGAGTGCGACATTAGAGACGGGTTTTGTCTGACGCAATATTTTTTATATGGATAACTGAATCATGCGGGATCCTGTTGCTCAAATTCGCAGCACATTGCCTTGACACGTACGTGTGCTTTAGGTTAAGCGCACTAAATCTGTGAACGTTGGCCTTAATCATTATGAGGCATTGGTTCGTCTCATGCCATTACCGCTGCGCGCCTGACCGACACCGCGGTGTTATGGTAATTTTGCACCAACTTTGTTCCGCTGACGTCGTTGTCTAGCTAAGCGCTAGCGAGCTGCATGGTATTTGGTGGAAACAACTGGTGTTTGCAGCACTGCGATTACTTCCCTACGACAAAAAAGAAAGTGCTCCGCGCCGCATAGAGCTAGATAACTCCCGCTTACTATGTAGAGTCCATGATAATACGCGTTCATGGCTACTCTAGTACACTCTACCACACAGTGTTATTAGAGTGTACTAGTGTAATATTATGATTCTTACACCTTGCTACACCATGACCACAACAACCGCCATTTAAAAAAAAAATATTAGTTGCGTATCTTGTCATGATCGGCTCGAACCTCTATGGCTCAAATAATAACATAGCAATCAACTGAAATTGTGCCAAATAAAAGTAAAAGAAAATTGTGACCTCACATAAACAGCGTTATTTTCATTAATAGCGAGAAACTGCATTATAAATACGAAACTGTGGAAACATGAGGCTGTAACTAGTCGAGCGAGGCATTGAGCGAGGTGTGCGCAGTCGTGAAGCTTTTTCAAGAGGAACCTGTGGTGTCATCGCCAGCATAACCTTGTTTATGTAGTATTAGTGTTGCACAATTTCACCTTTGGAAGAAAGCATGACTATAGGCCAACGAATGGCACCTGTTTTTAACACCGACTACGCGGGTTTGTGGAGACATCGTTTGCGGATTGACGTGCGCAATATTCCGTGATCTTGATTCTGCCATTTAGAGGAAATTATATATTTAACTTATTTATGCTTCAAGTGCAAATGGTTATTTATCACAAAGGTGTCAGTACTGCAGCACAGTGTCATTGACTGAAGTGTTGTACGACGTGACGTTTGTACACATCAATGCTTGCGAGTTTGGTGCTTTGTTCTTGAGTGCCATTATCCGCGAGTCAAACGCGTCGGTATTTTTTACATAACTAGCCGTAGGTTCCAGCGTAATCGATGGAGCCCGCATTACTTCCAGAAAGAACGACACCATTCGTGTCGCGCATATAATCTGATTATACTCCTGGTTCGGCGACAACATATATACACTACAAATAGTATCAACGATAACATTCGAGTAAGTTACAATCATGCAGGAGGGTGCTGCGCCGAGGTGAGTGAAGTTACCGGGAAAAGGATTACACGTGTCTATGTTGTCACGTGGTCGTGACGTCAAAGAACACAGTACCAATACTGTGAAAGGCAAAAACTAGCTTTTATTGGGCGAACCTGTGCCCACAAAACAGGCTACACTTAAAGCACAACGAGAGCGGCGAACACAGTCGGCGATCGTCGTAAATCTCATCAGCGGGTCAAGCGCGTCGCCTTTTATAGAGCAGTCGTCGAATGTTCCAGACTGATCGTTCGGACCCGCATGCCTTCCACAAAGTTCTACACCATTCGCGTTACGCGATCAAATCCGATAACACAAGCTTCGGCGACAACAGACAGCCGGGTAGAAGCATCGATAACTTTCCAGAAACGTCGGATACATGCAGGCGCGTCCCTCGCTGTGCGACTACAGTTGTTAAGCGGCGAAACGTGGTCGCCCGATAAAGATAAGTACACGTGTCAATATGAACCAGCGTCGTGCAAGACTTGTGCTTTCAATAGCACATCGAAGTATAAAGCGTATACTAGCATGCATCTTTAGCTCTGCCTAACTTGTAACAGAAGCGCATACAGGGTGTACTTGCACAGCATGTGCGTATTCCCAAACTTGTTCCCTATGTAGGCTATATTAAGGCAAGAAAATAAAAAAAAAGCTTTGGCATAATAGAGCCATATGTAAGCGTAAAGATTAGATGATCTGCAGGAGCTATAAAACATGAGACAACTATACATATAAATACATATAAGCGAAGTAATGTTCTTGTCCTTTCAGAATATTATAGTAAAGCTAGACACCGAACCGCGTTCCAGTAATATGCATTGTGTTTAAAAATAAAAAAACTTAAAAAGAAACTGCGTCGGCCGGGAATCGAACCCGGGCCACCCGCGTGGCAGGCGATTATTCTACCACTGAACCACCGACGCCTACGAACGCCTGCTCCAGATGCTTTCCTGGGACAGCGTGGATATACCTGCCCATTGCCCGGCTTAATCTAGGTCTCTGAGCCTGCGAGCGCCTGTTGGAGAAAACCTGCTTCCGCGTTGGCCGCGGGGCGACACTGCGGAAACAAAGGAAACAAATTCACGCGCATTCAATATGCTCAAGCAGGATAAAACTTTATTTGGAAGGTGATGTATGGATAAAGACTTTTCACCTGTGCTTTTCGTTCTCCTTCGCGATTCGGCAACTACAGTGTAAAAGCACACCTTTTACCGGTGTAGCAAAAGTACTGGTGCACAAAATAACCTTTCCCACAACACGTTCCAACTGCCTGTTCAACAGTACCCGCCGACTTCCCAGAGGAAATCCCAGGAAATCTCTTTTTATGCGTTCCTTAACTTCACTACGTATGAGGGGCCATGTCGGGAAGAACAACGAGCGCCAGCTTGCCGGCTATGTGCAACCGATGAGGAATGTCCTCGCGAGTCACACCCTCCTTGATTCGAAGCACAACTGTGCGTGTTCTGGTGGCCTGGCATCAATGCGCCACTGTTCCTTGATATCCTTTATAACCTTGCCACAATGTGCAAAGGTCGCACGCACATCATCGTCCCAGACATTAAGCAAGAAAGCAGAGCTTTTTCTTGACATCCTGGTTGCTCGGGTTGATGACTAGGCATCTTCGACGATGAGCTCAAGTGTTGATCACTGCTTCTTCAGGGCTGTCAGAATAATTCTTGTATGTTGCTCCCCAAACGTGGTTCATCCGGAATGCACCTAGAACTTCCACTACAGCGAACAATCTGGCTCGTCGTAGAGAGCTACTGAAATCTTCCATGCGATATGGACGTCCCTTCATGTCCACATGCAACAACACTGTGTCGAAAACCACTTGCCCTCAGAGACGGTAGCACGGAGTTATATTCCTGCGGCGTCTCCTGAGTACTGGCACCGTACGGCATAGTTGCGCAGTAGCAACGCTGGAGTAGGAATGATTCCGGAATCCTTCTACGTTTTGTAAACAACGAAATCAAATTGCAGCGGAATGGTGATACCAGTCGAGCAGATGGATTTGGAAAAGAAATAATAGCCCGAGATTCAGGAATGAAGTTGGAATGGAATCGGTACATAGTCCTGGAGCGTTAAGCGTTCATTTTATAACAGACTACAAAACTAATATATTTGTCAATTACGCTAAACTAGACTTGGCCACTGTTTTACATTCCCCACATTTTTCTGAATACCGGCCGTTTCAGCATCTACCTATCTACCAATGCCGCTGTAAATACAAAGAATATGGTGTTATGCAAATTCGACACTTCTGAAGAATAGTAAACTTTTTCTGTTAGTATGTTACGCGGTTTAAGTGCACTTAAAGACATCGAATTTGATTGCAAAAAACGATTCACTTTAGCACAATTGATCATACTCGGTTTATGACCCGGAGATGGCGTCGAAAAACAATGTAACAATGTACGCACCGGTTGCAACCTACACCCATTTGGAAAACGTACCATGCTTTTTCGCACACTCTAGTATTCAGAAAGCGCCATAACAGGCAGTCAATGAAATTTCCTTCGAAAAAAGAAAAATAATGCCGATTAAAAACAAGCAAGCACGTACGAACCATGAACGATCATCATGCAAAACGAATATGCGGGTGGCTTTTTAAACTTACAGAATATCAAATAGTACGTGCGCAATAATATTACACGTAAGATTATTAGTAACGTTGCCAACTATTCAAAAATCCGGTTTCATTACAAGGCACGTAAGCGCAAGTAGTAAACAATTGTAGGGAAAGCACTTCTTTAACTGGAATTGGAGGCGTCGAGTGATCCCACCATCACCATTCCGGGGAGTTAAAAAGGAGTGAAAATAACTGGAACTTCCACTCTCCGCAATCGGGTGGGAACATTATCGAAGGCTACATACACTCCGCAACTGTGCCATACAACACGTTCCATTAAAATATGTTATGTTCAAAAATGCAGGGAAAAAAAAGTGCGTCGGCCGGGAATCGAACCCGGGCCACCCGCGTGGCAGGCGAGTATTCTACCACTGAACCACCGACGCCCATGCGGTACAACCCCAGATGCTTTCCTGGGATATCGTGGATACAGCTGCTTATTGCTCGGCTGAATGTAGGTCACTGAGCCAAGCGATCGCCTGTTCGAGAAAAACCTGCTTCAGCGTTGGACCCATGGCGATTTTGCGGAAACAAAGGTTTCTTCGGTCGCCATCAACGCCATTTGATGGATCGTTCAAAAAAAGAATAGAGCTCCGCTATCGTGCAGCCTGGCTACACATTCAAGGCAACGCATATTATGTATTTTTTCGTCAACGACGAAGGCCTGCAACATTTCCTTTGGCGTGCCGCACGACATGCAGAACGGCGCTTTATAAAGCCAGGTTTTCCTTGCTTGCCGGTTTATGTAAAAAGGATGCTGAAACTATAGCACGGGCTTTTGGCAAAATAGCGCCAGGGAGAGAACGTCTGCTATACGCAATAAAGCAATGCGTTACGATTCAGTAGACAAAACCTGAAAGTCTAATATCGACTCATGCGTTACTTCCCGAGCACACTTAGATCTTTCTTTAGGGGATACCCCCCTATAATAAGTAGACTGCACGATGTTCTTAAATTTCTGGCAATAGGTATATACGGTATAATATTTGGCTTAACCGTAAGAGCGGTGCATGCGTGATGTGGAGATGGGTGTTCTGTCCGCTCGTGCGGCAAGTTACCTTCTTGTGCACTTTCGCTTTTGTTTCTTATTAAATCGAAGCACTGTTTGCCCTTTTCCGGTTTGATGTGGCTGCGGGGGGTTGTTGGGCAGGTCGACATATCGGCGGATATATTTGTAGATATGTATGCAAAGCGTATATGGAAGTACCAGCCAAGTGGTTTATACATACACTTGTGTGCTGACCCGGATATGCGCACCTCTGTTCTACGTAACAACAACAAAAGAAAGAAAAGGATAACGTCTTATATAAGATCTCGACACACACTGTCGGCTCACAGATGTCTCCAAAGCACGGACACCGATTTGTTAAGATAAAATATGGTTAAATACATTTCGCGGGTTCCTCGATTTGCTTTATTTGTTTTGACTTGGCTATTCTATATATTTCACAGGGGGTGTGTCCGTTCATGGTCGATCTTCCATTATTAGAACGTCCCACTGTGACACGAGTGGTACAGAATCCCGGGATGTTGCCCGATACGTGTCGCACAATTATTTGGTTATTCATTTACTGATTAAAAATTTATTCAGTAAATAATTTATTTACTGACACCTTACAGCCCTCTGCGGTGGCATTCAGTAAAGGGGGCAATATTTAAGTGCGCATCTAATTTACACTGAATGTCTAACATTGTATAAAAAATAGCTTATAGGGTTGTACGTGCCAAAACCACGATCTGATTACGAGGCACGCAGTAGTAGGGGACTGTGCGCAATGATCTTGACCACCTGGGGTTGGTTCTTTAACGTGCACCTAAATAAAAGTATACGTGCATTTTCGCATTTTGCCCCCTTCAATATCCAAAAGAAGGAACAGCAAAAAAAAAGAATTCATTAATACACGCAACGGTGGACAAGATTGGACCTTTATAGCCGACAAATGTTGATAACTACACTAAATACCTCCTACCTACCCGAAAACAAGAAAGGGTCTGACAGATGGGATAGCACACTGTGGTATAAAGTTTCTAAACAGGGATAAGGTGCCTCAGAAAGGCTGGCCAACGTTTCGATAGGAGGACCTATCTTCGTCAAAGGCGGCCTCGTCATCCTCGGCGTGTTAGTTTTAAAGGGTCAGTGCAGTGACGTCACGTGCGGGTGTTGTCGCTGGCGGCTGGTTTTAAAGAGAGAGATGACCACAGGAAACAAGCGCTGTCGTCCGACGTCTGTAAGCTTCAATCTCAAGACGAAGGAAGAAGAGCGTGAGAGTGGGCACGTGGGGAGAAAAGAAAAGAAATAGTAGCAGAAAAAAAGGGGAAAAAAAGAAACAAAAGGGGTGGGGGAAGCCAGGGCGGCACCAAGACACACAAAAAAGGGGGGGGGGGAGAGTGAAAGAAAAAGAAAGAGGAAAAAATTTTACAGGAAATTTTCTTTCATTTAAGAAAAATTTCATATTTCTCTTTCTTTTTCACGGAATGTGCCACACTTTGACTTGCATTTGATGCGGTCCGGGAGAGAATTCCACAACTGGACAGCACGTGGAATTGTAGAGTAATCGAATGCACGAGTTCATCCGTAAATTATGGAAATGATTGAAACTGAAATGATTGCGAAGCCTTTGTGACGTGGAGCGGGGTCGTTTCAGGCCCGCTAGTGTTGTTCGAGTGGAATAAATGAAATCGTTAAACAGTGATAACCACCTGGCATCGTCACCATCCTTCCCTCGACAAGAATCATGCACCGCCTTCGTCCTTGTGACAAGATACAATGGACGTTAGGTGAAAAAAGGGGCGTGCCATTTTAAGAAAAGTTCTTCAACGGAAAAGCGGCCGCCACTTGTGAATGCGATATGAGACCGGAGGCAGAACTCGACGCAGCGCAGGGATTTTTCCTTTACTTTTCGGACCGATGAAGAAAGACGACAGAGGGAGCAAGCTGGGACAGGGATAAAAAGCCGGAGATAGAAACCCTGCTGCCTCCGGTCCATCGCAGTCACCGACAGTCTGTTAATCCAGCCGTCTATCTCTTGTGTGCGGAGCAGCCTTTGCTAATTCGTCCAATTTACATTTCAGGGCACTAAAAGCGCGGCGCGTTAGCGGGCAGTCACGTGGCATTTTTAAAATATTTCGCGCAGTTTAAGAACGGCAGAAAAAAAAATTAAACACGGCAGTTAACATAGCATAGACGAAATAATCCGATGTGTCTAATCGAGCGCTGCAACTTTTGTATATTGAAGATCTTTCGTGAGAGTAAATATTTAGAAATGTAATTAAATAATGTTTGTTAATTACCCTGCTTGTCATTATGAAAAAATATATATATAATCGCGTACTCCATACGGCTCAGAGCAATACTGCGGCAATTCGACACGCGTAGCACCTACGTCTCTTTCTTTAATAATTGGCTGAAATTAGCTGAAACACCCGATATATATGTATAAAGGAAAAGTTCTGTATACGTCCGGTGCATCATAGGTAGTTAAAGAAACGAAGGCGCACAATTACAAAAATTACATTCTGAATGTATCTACTTTGCGGCCGTGCCATGGCCTTCGTCAGAATAAACACAGATACACGCGCGCACCCGCATTTGTGGGCATGCGCACGTGGCATAATCAGCAGTACATGCAAGCGTACACTTGTAAATAATAAAAGAAAAAAGTGCAGCAGTAAGTGTAAGTTAAGTACGATAACTGATATGTACGAAATATCATTATAGTACCTCGATGATTGTGCATGTAGTTACAGAATTATATGGATTGCGACATGACACAACTAGGAACAAGTTGATTTGGCATGCTTTATCAATTCTGTACAACATACGCATCAAGATATGGCAGAAAGGCACGACATTTTTCCTCCGCTCTCGTTGATACCGAATGACACAGTGTTAATTTTATGAATGAGAGAGGATTCTCGCATTTCTCGATCATGGTGCGATTTGAAACCTGATTGTGTTGCTGTTACATTGATGTTTTCAAGCGTATGACCTGGCAGTCGAACATGTTTAGATAATGGAAGGTGCGGCAAGCTGTTAATGTGTGCATTGTGGTTTTTAATCTGATACGAAAAGATGTTTCAGTCTGACCGATGTACTGCATATGACACACTGAACATTCAAGCAGATAGATGATGTTAGTACTGTCGCAAGTGTAGTCGCCGTTGATTTTAAGAGAATAATTGGATGCTAGTGCTTCTAGCAGTCCTTTGATGTCATATGTGTACAAACTTGAGAACGGGGCTTATTGCAGGGATGACAACCAGCAGAAGCAATCGCTTTAGTAACCCGCCGTGGTTGCTCAGTGGCTATGGTGTTAGGCTGCTGAGCACGAGGTCACGGGATCGAATCCCGGCCATGGCGGCCGCATTTCGATGGGGGCGAAATGCGAAAACACCCGTGTACTTAGATTTAGGTGCACGTTAAAGAACCCCAGGTGGTCGAAATTTCCGGAGTCCCCCACTACGGCGTGCCTCATAATCAGAAAGTGGTTTTGGCACGTAAAACCCCATAAAAAAAATCGCTTTAGTCTTGCAAGAGGTTACTAGGTCACGCAGATTCCTAGAGCGACGATAGACCACTGTTGGCGATTCCGTGAAAATGTTTTTAACACGGTCGCTCTGTGTCAGTAAGTTATAATGCTTCCTGAGAATGTGCGATACGTTAGGAATAAATGCCGAGTGTGTTAGGATAAGGTTAATTCGTGAAATCGGTGCCGATCGCTTATCCGTGCAGATGAGTTCTTGCGGGTCGAGAAAGTCGGCCCATTTAAGGGCATCGTCAATTATTTGTGAAGGGTATTTCTGTACGGTTAGTGCATTACGAAGCTGGTTACAGGTTACAGTTGCGAGTGAATTCACTGTCGTCCGAACAAATTATTTTGAACCGGATAGCTTGGCTTTAGGGAATTCTCGTTTTGCAATGTTTGACATGACTGCTTCCGAAATGCAGATATCGCTGTCGGTCAGTGGGCTTTCTGTAAAGATTTGTCGTTAAGTTACCATTGCACAGAGATACCGAGACGACAAGGAAGATTATGCTGAGCGGTGAATAGGAATGAGAAAAGCAAACTGATGGTGCGGCGCTGCTAAAGTCAGTAATGAAGGAAAGTAATGCAGCTTCACCTTATTGCCAAATTAAGAAAATGTGATCGATGAAGCGTTTGTAATACAATGGTTTGAGGTCACGAGTAGCGAGGAAATTCTTTTCTAGCATGCCCATAAAAATGTTAGCATAATTGGGACCTATTTTTGCGCTCATGGAGGTACCAATAGTTCGAACGTAATGTTCACCTTCGAAGTAAAAGTTGTTAAGTTCAAAGATTAGTGTTAGAATTATGCCAAGGGTAGATTCGTCGATGGGTTTGTCATGATGGGTTTGTTATATGCATGCAGTACATATTGAATCCCACCTGTATGGGGAATGTTCGTGCACAGCGACAGCACGTCTAGTGTGACTAGAAGAACATCGCTTGGAACACGCAAGTCAGCGATATCAGACAGCAAGTGGTTAGTATCTGGTATAAGAAGAAAATTTAGGAGGAATTGAACTGATAAGGTCATCTACATAGCGGGAAAAATTTTCTGTGACGGTACCTATTCCTGAAACTATTGGTCGCCGTTGTTTGTTTTCCTTATGGATCACACACACACACGCACACACTCACACTCACACAAACACACACACACACACACACACACACGCACGCACACGCACACACACACACACACACGCACACACACACGCACACACACGCACACACAAACACACAAACACGCACACACACACACAAACACATACACACGCGCGCGCGCGCACGCCCACACACACACACACACACACACACACACACATACTTCGTCAGGCTTGGTGAAATTACATAGTCCACGCGTAGTATACACTGCTGTGAACGCCTCAGTACGCGGAGCGTGGAAAAAAAAGAAACGGGTGCACAGTGGAGGGCGTGTTTGATGGCCAATAACACCGCTTCTGTTGAATGCATTGAAGTACTTTTTTTGCGGCAACGTCTCCCTGAAATAGACTACTTTCAGTTCAAATGCCTTTCTCCACTTCGATAAAAAGTGGTTCAGCGCCAATTTAATACTAGTACGCTTTGTATAAAAGCGCCTATCTACCGTCTAACTCGGCGATAGAATTTTTGAAAAGATCTGGAAGAATTCCTTGTGAATCGAAGTGGTACCAATGTTAAGCTTGTTTTCTTTAGTTTTCTGGAGTGTCTTCAGCTTCAACACATATAAAGCGAAGTAATGTTATTGTGCTTTAAAAATAATAATGAAGCTAGACAGCGAACCCCTCATTCTAGTAGAACGTATTGTCTTTAAAAAGAAAAGAAACTGCGTCGGCCGGGAATCGAACCCGGGCCACCCGCGTGGCAGGCGAGTATTCTACCACTGAACCACCGACGCCTATGTGCGACTGCTCCAGATGGCTTCCTGGGATCGCGTGGATATAGCTGCCCATTGCCCGGCTTAATCTAGGTCACTGAGCCGGCGAACGCCTGTTGGAAAAAACCTGCTTCCGCGTTGGACGCATGGCGACATTGTTGAAACAAAGGCTTCTTCGGTCGCCCACAACGCAATTCGATGGATCGTTCAAAAAAAGAATAGAGCTCCGTTACTGTGTACTCCGCTTCTGTTGAACGCATTGTAGTCCTTCCTTTTTTTTTTTTGCGGCAACGTTTTTCTGAAATATCCTATTTTCTCTTCGAATACCTGTCTTCCCTTCGATAAAAAGTGGTTCAGAGCGCCTTTAATGCTGTCGTGCTTTGTATAAAGGCACAAATGTACCGTCTAATTCGGCGATATAATTTTTGGAAAGATCTGTGAGAATGTCTTTTGAATCAAAATGGTGCCTCAGGCAGCCAAAATTGAGCTTGTTCTTTGCAACTCTGCGGAGTGCTTTCAGTTTCAATACCTATAAAGCGAAGTAACGATCTTGTGTTTTAAAAGAATAATGATATTAAAGCTAGACCCCGAACTGCTTTTTCCAGTAAAATGTGTTGCCTTTAAAAAGAAAAGAAACTGCGTCGGCCGGGAATCGAACCCGGGCCACCCGCGTGGCAGGCGAGTATTCTACCACTGAACCACCGACGCCTACGTGCGACTGCTCCAGATGGCTTCCTGGGATCGCGTGGATATAGCTGCCTGTTGCCCGGCTCAATCTAGGTCACTGAGCAAGCGGGGGGGGGGGGGGGGGGGTGCTGGGGCGAGGAAAACTTGCTTCAGCGTTGGACACGACGTGACATTACGGAAACAAAGGCTTCTTCGGTCACCGAATCGTTAAAAGAAAGAATGGAGCTCTGCGAACGTGTAGCCTGACCACACATTCAACACAAGGCATATTATGCATTTTTCCGTCTACCACGAAGGCCTGCAAAATTTCCTTTGGCGTTACGCACGACCAGCAGAACGGCGCTTTATAAAGCCAGGTTTTCTTTCCTTGCCGGTTTATATAAGAAGCATGCTCAGAATATAGCGCGGAATTTTGGCAAAGTAGCGCAATGAGAGAACATCTGTGCTACGCAATGAAGCAATGCATCGCGATTCACTACAGAAAACCTCCAAGTATAATATCGACTCATACGTTATTTCCCGAGCACAATTAGACTTTTTTTTGTGGAATAGCCAATTATGGTTAATAGACTGTAGGATTCTCTTACATTTCTGGTAATAGGTATATACGGTATAATATTTGGCTTAGTCGGAACAGCAGCGAATGCGTGATTTGGCGATGCTTGACCTCTTGCGGAAGTTATGTTCTCGTGAAATCTGTTTTCTTTCTCATTAAAGCGAAGTATTTCTTCGCGTTTTTCGGGTTTGATGTGACTGCTGGGGATTACAGAGTAGGTCGACATACCGGCGCATATATTTGTAGGTGCAAAGCGTGTATAAAAGTACCAGCGACATGGTTTACATAAGTCTTGTGTGCTGACCAAGTATACGCACCTCTCTTCTGCGTAACAACAAAACAAAAAAGGATAACTTCTTATATAAAATCTCAACACAATGTCAGCTCACAGATATCTCCAAACCACGCACACCGATTTGTTAAGAGAAAATATTGTTAAATATAGTTCGTGGATTTCATGATTTACTTTATGTTCTTTGACTTAGTTATTCTATATATTTTGCTTGGGATGTGTCCGTTCTTGGTCGATCCTCCATTATTAGTACGTCCCACTGTGATGCGCCTGGTACAGAATCCCGAAATGTTGCGTGATACGTGTCGTACAAATATTTATTTATTCATTTACTCATTCAGTCATTTATTTATTTATTTATTTATTTATTTATTTATTTATTTATTTATTTATTTATTTATTTATTTAGAACATCTTACAGCCCTGTGGAGAGAGAATAAATAAGGGGGGCAATATTTAAGTGCGTGTCTAATATAAACTGAATGCAACATATATCGAAAAAAAAAAACTTATGGGGCTGTACATGCCAAAACCACGATCTCATTAAGAGGCACGGCGTAGTGGGGGACTTCGGAATCATCTTGACCACCTGCGGTTCTTTAACGTGCACCTAAATCAAAGTACACGTGTGTTCTCGCATATCGCCTCCATGAATATTGAAAAGAAGAAACAGCAAAAAAAAAAGAATTCATAAATACACGCAACGCTGGACAAGATTAAACCTCTATACCCGACCAATATTGATAATTAGACTAAATACCTTCTATCTACCAGTGTACTTACCGCAAGAAAAATAGGCCCTAATACAATATAGAGGTTGCATCTTTGAAGAGGGAAAAAGTACTTCAAACATAGAACAAAAAAAAACAGCAAGGAAACACGGCATATGTAAAAAATTAAAAAAATCACTGGATTTGCAATAACGTGAGACAACGAACATGCACATCTTCACGCTTTACCGGCAAACTAAAGCGTGAATGGTGTAGGGCGTCGTGGAATGTGTCACACATCGACTTGCATGCGATGCTGTCAGGGAGAGAATTCCAGAACTGGACAGCACGTGGAATTCCAGAGTAATCAAATGCACGAGTTGATCAGTAAACGCGGGCATAGCTGAAAACATTGCGAACCCTTTGTGACGTGGAGCAGGGTCATTTCAGGCCTGCTAGTGTTGTTCGGGCGGAAAAAATAAAATTGTTAAACAGTGATAATCACCTGCCATTTTCACCATCCTTCCCTCAACAGGAATCATGCACCGCCTTCGTCCTTGTCACAAGATACAATGGACGTTAAATGACAAACAGGGCGTACCG
Source organism: Dermacentor albipictus (assembly GCF_038994185.2). NCBI lineage: Eukaryota > Metazoa > Arthropoda > Arachnida > Ixodida > Ixodidae > Dermacentor > Dermacentor albipictus. Next base: position 141,190,348 of record NC_091823.1, on the reverse strand, counting down.
TTTGGAAAAAAATGTACGAAAAAGCGGCCGCCATTTGCGAATGCAATACGGTACCTGAGGCAGGATCCGACGCAGCGCTGGCATTTTTTCTTTACATTTAGGACCAATGAAGAAATACGAAAGATGGGGCGAGGCGGCCAGGGTAAAAAGCTGGAGATAAAAACCGTGGTACCTCCGGTCCATCGCAGTCAGCGATAGCCTGTTCACTCGATCAAAGGCGGAGCAGCCTTTGCTAATATCGTTCAACTTATATTTTAGTGCACTAAATGCGCGGCGCGTTAGCGGGCAGTCATGTGGTATTTTTAAAAAATTTTTCCCATGTAAAATCGGCTAGAAAAAAAGATTAAACAGGGCAGTCATTTTAGCAGAGATGAAATAATCCGGTGTTTCCGAACAAGCGCTGCAACTTTTGTATGGAAGATTTTTCACGAGAGTTAACATTGATTATGTAAATAATTAATGTTTGTTAATTACCCAGCTTGTCGGTATCAAAAAATATCATCGCGTGCTCCTTACGGCGATTTATTAAGCACGCACTCACGCACGCAACTGGTTCCAGTTACAAACTAACTAGACACCAACTAGTTCCAGTTGGGATCCAACTGGAACCATCACCAGTTGAACAGTAAGCAAATGGTCCCAGTTGGGATCCACCTGGAACCTGAACCAGCTGTACTGGAAGCAAGTGGTTCTATTTGGATTCCATCTGGAACTTTCACCAACTTTTGGACTACTACCAGCAAGCGGTAATAGTTGGGATCTAAGTGATATCTTGTCAAGTGCTCGTAGAACTGTTCACATAAAAACGTTAAGCGATATAATGCTGCAACGAGTGCGACATTAGAGACGGGTTTTATCTTACGCAATACTTTTTATATGGACAACTGAATCATGCAGGATCCTGTTGCTCAAATTTGGAGCACATTGCCCTGACACGTACGTGTGCTTTAGGTTAAGCGCACTAAATCTGTGAACGTTGGCCTTAATCATTATGAGGCATTGGTTCGTCTCATGCCATTACCGCTGCGCGCCTGACCGACACCGCGGTGTTATGGTAATTTTGCACCAACTTTGTTCCGCTGACGTCGTTGTCTAGCTAAGCGCTAGCGAGCTGCATGGTATTTGGTGGAAACAACTGGTGTTTGCAGCACTGCGATTACTTCCCTACGACAAAAAAGAAAGTGCTCCGCGCCGCATAGAGCTAGATAACGCCCGCTTACTATGTAGAGTCCATGATAATACGCGTTCATCACTACTCTAGTACACTCTACCACACAGTGTTATTAGAGTGTACTAGTTTAATATTATGATTCTTACACCTTGCTACACCATGACCACAACAGCCGCCATATAAAGAAGAAAATATTAGATGGATATCTTGTTATGATCGGCTCAAACCCCTATGGCTCAAATAGTAACGTAGCAATCAATTGAAATTATGCCAAATAAGAGTAAAATAAAATTGTTACCTCACATAAACAGCATAATTTTCAATAATAGCGAGAAACTGCATCAGAAATACGAAACTGTGGAAACATGAGGGGTTAGTTCCGCAGCCATATTGACAGCAAGCTAGTCGAGCAAGGCATTGAGCGAGGTTTGCGCGGTTGTGAAGCTTTTTCAAGAGGAACCTGTGGTGTCATCGCCAGCATAACCTCATTTATGTAGCATCAGTGTTGCACAATTTCACCTTTGGAAGAAAGCATGACTATAAGCCAATGGATGGCACCTGTATTTAACACCGACTACGCGGCTTTCTGGAGACATCGTGTGTGGATTGACGTGCGCAGTTTTCCGTGATCTTGGTTCTGCCATTTGGAGGTAATTATATATTTAATTTATTTATGTTTCGAGTGCAAGTGCTTATTTATCACAAAGGTGTCAATACTGCAGCACAGTGTCACTGACTCAAGTGTTGTACTACGTGACGTTTGTACACATTGTAATGAAGAAGAAGAGCACAAGGACAAGGCCAGCCAGATCGTCAGTTCCATGCCTGCAGTGCAACCAGTTGGCCAGCCGGATCGCCAGTGCTTAGCACGAGCGTGAGCTGTTCGGGCAACCAGCTGTTACTGCTCTGCGTGACCTTCCTTCTCGATTACGGACAGACGCTACCAACTGAACTGTTCAAACACTCCATTACAATTGGTGGAAGGTGCGGGGTATTCAAGAACATCTACACCCTGGAACTCCGGTCTCGGACTCTGCCTCCCGTCATGCCGGCCTCTCCCCAGCCGACGTCGCCGCCACCCTCCGTTGCCTGCTCTGGCGCTGTTCCGCAACGCCATCCAGCGGTTTTCAGCGGTGCGGATGAGCAGGACGTCAATGACTGGTTGTCTACATACGAACGGGTGAGCTTGCACAATCGTTGGGACGATACCGCCAAGTTAAATGCCGTCATCTTCTACCTTGCGGGAGTGGCTCACCTGTGGTTTAAAAATCACGAAGCCAACTTTCAGTCCTGGTCCGCGTTCATGTCCAGTTTCGCTGAAATTTTCGGTCGCCCCGCCGTCCACAAGTTGCGCGCCGAGCAGCGGTTACGAGCACGAGCGCAACAACCCGGTGAAACATTCACCTGTTACATCGAAGAGGTTCTCGACCTGTGCAAACGTGTGGATGCTTCTATGCCCGAAAGTGAGAAATTAAAGCACATCTTGAAGGGCATCGCCGATGACATTTTTCAAATGTTTACCGCCAAGAGTCCGCGCACCGTAGCAGAGCTCAGAAACTTGTGCCAAAGCTACGACGGGTTGAGAAGGCAACGCGATTTGACCAGGTGCCCCTCAGTGGCTGACGAGGCCCTCTCTTCCATGACCGTCCTCCCTGATCGCTCCCCCCTGCTCACACAAATCCAAGCGTTCGTGCGGGAGGAAATTGCACGTCAGCTCTCTCTAATGCCCTTTGCTGAGCTACCCCAACAGCAGCCGCTGCCGTCACAGCCTCCTACACAGCTCGCCCCCTACGCTCCGGCGGGTTATTGAAGAGCAAGTTGCTGAGGCCCTACTTATGCAGCATCAGCAGTACCCTGTCGCCGCGCCACTTACCTACGCAACCGTCGCCGCGCAGCCTCTAGTTGCTGAGGCTCTGCCAATGCAGCATGAGCTGTACCCTGGCGCCGCGCCACCTACTTACGCATCCGTCGCCGCGCAGCCTCCTCGTCAACCGCTCGTTGCGCTACATCCACGGCCGCTACCACCCGTTCGTCATCCCGTTCACCGACCTGCTCCTGCGTTTGCTAATCCTTGGCGCACACAGGACAACAGGCCCATATGCTATGCCTGCGCTATTCCCAGCCATGTTGCACGACTCTGCCGCCGCCGCATGCTGCACTCTGATGGGTTGGTGCAGTCGCCTCCCTACGCCGACGTGCAACCTTTTCAAGACACTTATCTTAGTAGGCAGTCGAACAGGCCACCAGCCGAGCGCCCGGTCCTTCTACGTCGTTCGCCTTCCCCGCGTCGCCGCTCGTTATCCCCCTTGCGTCGGCGCCCTTCACACACGCTAGAGGAAAACTAAGCGCCGCAGTTCAGAAGGCAAGAACTGCGTCGCCATCGATCTGTACAAGTCCTCCATTGTCGCCTTCGAACGTTGTCGATCTAACTGTGGACGGCCTCCCTACCGTTGCGCTAATTGATACTGGAGCAGCCGTGTCTGTCCTAAACGAACGCCTCTCTCGCGCCTTACGAAAAGTTACGACGCCATTTTCTGGGTTTTTTCTTCGCATAGCAAGCGCCCAGCCAGTGCAGCCTTCAGCAGCATGCACAGCTAGAGTTGTTATTCAGGGCGTTCTCTATATTGTGGAGTTTGTGGTTCTTCAGTCCTGCTCTCACGAGGCGATACTTGGGGGGGGGACTTTCTTTCGCGAAATAACGCCGTCATCAATTGTGCACGTGCTGAAGTCGATTTATCGCCTCTGTGTGACGTACCCCTCGTCGGCGCCACATCTCTTCCCGCTAAGCTAGTCCTCCGGGAAGACATCACCATACCGCCGTACTCGTCTGCCGTTGTTCCCGTCTTCTGTGGCGCTGTCTCTGGAGGCACTGTCCTCTTCACTCCTTCGGAACTCTTCATAACCCGCAAAGATGTTCCCCTCCCTTTCGCCATGCTTGACATTTCAGCCGGACTCAGCGCCATCGTTGTCTGCAATCCGCTTCCAACAGCCCTGACGGCTCTTTGCGGTGAAGCACTTGGCCATGTTCATCCTCTTGATGACATGTTTATAACCGACGTGCCGGATGCTTCGTATATACAGCTCACTGACTTCTGTGCACTTTCCACTTCTGCTCCGCCATCAGCTGACTTATTCACACCTTTCATTGCCGATGACCTTACTTCCGAGCAGCCCTCCCAGCTTCTTCACCTGCTTGCCCAGTACCGTTCTTCTTTTGATGCCGCTCAGCCTACTCTGGGTCGCACGTCAACCGTCAGCCACCACATCGACACTTGCTCCAACGCGCCATTGCGGCAGGGCCCGTACCGCATATCCGCCAAGGAGCGTCAGGTGATCAGTGAGCACGTGGACGACATGCTTCAGCGCGGCGTCATTCGACCTTCCAATAGCCCATGGGCATCACCGGTGGTTTTCGTCACAAAAAAAGATGGTTCCATTCGGTTCTGCGTCGATTATCGTCGTCTCAATAAGATAACGCGCAAAGACGTATACCCTCTACCGCGCATTGACGACGCTCTGGACAGCTTGCAAGCACTAAATTCTTCTCTTCGTTGGATTTACGCTCGGGCTACTAGCAGGTCCCGATGTCAGCAGTTGATCGCCCTAAAACTGCATTCATTACGCTAGATGGTTTATACGAATTTAATGTGATGTCATTTGGTCTACACTGTGAAAAAATTTACACCCTTAAAAGTAAAAAAGGGTGTAACTGTGTCTATAACTCACACCCTTATGGTGTGATTTATATAACCGACACCCTAAGGGTGTGAGTTATAGACACGTTTACACCTTTTTTTCATTTTTTAGGGTGTAAATTATTTTACAGTGTATGCAATGCACCTGCAACCTTTGAACGAATGATGGACAATATCTTGCGTGGCCTAAAATGGAGCACGTGTTTGTGCTATCTCGACGACATCGTTGTGTTCGCCCCTGATTTCAGCACGCATCTTCTTCGCCTTAGGAAAGTGTTGACGTCCTTGACCAACGCAGGCCTGCAACTGAACCTGAAAAAATGCTAGTTTGCCGCGCGCAAGTTCATGATTCTAGTTCACGTCGTATCACAAGACGGCATTTGCCCCGACCCATCAAAACTTCGCGCCGTGGCAGAATTTCCGAAACCAAATACACTCAAAGAACTCCGTGCCTTCATCGGCCTCTGTTCTTACTTCAGGCGCTTTGTTCGCAATTTTGCCTCGGTAATTTCACCTCTGACACAACCCTTAAGTGGCGCCAATGACCTTTCCTCCTGGTCTCCTGCATGCGACACCACGTTCGTAACCTTACACCGTCTCCTGACGTCTCCGCCTATACTGCGACACTTCGACCCCACCGCCCCAACTGAAGTGCATACCGATGCCAGTGGTATTGGCCTTGGCGCTGTCCTTGCGCAGCGCAAGTCTGGCTACTCCGACTACGTCGTTGCTTACGCCAGTCGTGCTCTGGCCAAAGCGGAACGCAATTACAGCGTCACAGAAAAAGAATGCCTGGTCATCGTTTGGGCACTCGGGAAGTTTCGCCCCTATGTATACGGCAGGCCTTTCAATGTGGTTACTGACCATCACGCCCTTTGTTGGTTATCCTCTTTAAAAGACCCGTCTGGACGCCTTGCCCGCTGGGCTCTGCGCATTCAAGAATACGACATACACGTCATATACCGCTCAGGTCGCAAGCACACTGACGCTGACGCTCTGTCCCGCTCTCCGCTGCCAGCCGATACGGCCTCCCTCTCCACCATTAAGGCGGTATCCTCGGTCGACATCGACACCTTCGCATCAGAACAGCGCAAGGATCCTTGGGTGACCTCTCTTCTGGATCTCCTTTCTGGCTCGCCTGCATCTCCCATCTCCCGCTCCCTGCGTCGCCAGGCTGCCCACTTTGCTGTCCGGGATAACCTCTTGTATCGACGCAACTACCAGCCCGATGGTCACAAGTGGCTCCTGGTTATCCCTAAGACTTTGCGTTCCGACATGTGCACGTCTTTCCATACTGAGCCCCAATGTGCACACGCAGGCATTTTGAAGACGTATGACCGCCTGCGGCAACGTTACTACTGGCGAGGAATGTTTCCTTTTGTCCAAAAGTTTGTCCGCTCGTGCCCGCAATGCCAACGCTGCAAATCTCCGCCACATCCGGCCCATGGTTTATTACAGCCGCTTCCGTGCCCTGCTCGTGCCTTCGACCGTGTGGGAATTGACCTGTACGGGCCGCTACCGCTAACACCCGCCGGCATACGATGGATTATTGCCGCTGTTGATCACCTTACACGCTATGCTGAAACCGCTGCTCTCCCTGCAGCGACCGCCAGTGACGTTGCATCCTTTCTGCTCCATCGTTTCATTCTTCGTCATGGCCCACCTCGGGAGCTGCTGAGTGATAGAGGCCGTGTGTTTTTGTCGCAAGTGGTTGAAGCACTGCTTGCTCAATGCCGCATAGTTCACCGGACCACCACGGCGTACCATCCTCAAACTAACGGGCTTACGGAGCGTTTCAATCGCACCGTAGGTGATATGCTCGCCATGTACGTTTCATCGGAGCATACAAACTGGGACATCATCCTCCCATTTGTCACATGCATATAATACGGCTACACAAAGTATTACAGGGTTTTATCCATACTATCTTGTCTACGGTCGCGATCCTTCCCATACCATCGATACTGTTTTGCCTTATACACCAGACGCGTCAGAGTGTGCTCCCGTTTCAGCCGTCGCCCGATACGCCGAGGAATGCCGTCAATTAGCCCGAAAGTTCACCTCCGCCGACCAACCACGGCAAAAAGCCAATCGTGATGGCGACGCTACGAATCCGAACTTCGCTCCCGGCACACTTGTCTTGCTGTCCGTGCCTGCTACCACGCCTGGACATTCGACAAAACTTCTCTCGCAGTATGATAGTCCATGCCGCATCGTCTAACGCACCTCTCCGGTCAACGATGTCATAGAGCCGCTTACACCGACATCCGACAAGCGCCGCCGTGGACGGGATGTTGTTCACGTTCACCGCCTGAAACAATTCTACGACCCGCTCGTCTCCACGTCGTAAGTCGCCAGGATGGCTCCGCTTTTGCACCGGGGGTAATTGTAATGAAGAAGAAGAGCACAAGGACAAGGCCAGCCAGATCGTCAGTTCGGTGCCTGCAGTGGAACCAGAGGGCCAGCCGGATCGCCAGTGCTTAGCACGAGCGCGAGCCGTTGGGGCAACCAGCTGTTCCTGCTCTGCGTGACCTTCCTTCTCGATTACGAACAAACGCTACCAACTTAACTGTTCAAACACTCCATTACAACATCAATGCTTGCGAGTTTGGTGCTTTGTTCTTGAGCGCCATTATCCGCGAGTCAAACGAGTCGGTATTTTTTACATAACTAGCCGTTTACAGCGTAATCGATGGTGCGCGCATTACTTCCAGAAAGTACGACACCATTCGTGTCGCGCATATAATCTGATTACTCCAGATTCGGCGACAACATATATACACAACAAATAGTATCAACAATAACATTCGAGTGAGTTACACTCATGCAGGAGCGTGCTACGCCGAGGTGAGTGAAGTTACCGAGAAAAGGATAAACGAGTACACGTGTCTATACGAACCAGTGTCGTGCAAGACTTGTGCTTTGAATAGCACATCGAAGTATGAAGCGTATACTAGCATGCATCTGTAGCTCTGCCTAACTTGTAACAGAAGCGCATACAGGGCGTACTTGCACAGCAAGTGCGTATTCGCAAACTTGTTCCGTATGTAGGCTATATTAAGGCAAGAAAATAAGAAAAAAGCTTTGGCATTATAGAGCCATATGTAGGCATAAAGATCAGATGATCTACAGGAACTACAAAACATGAGACAACTATACACATACATACATATAAAGCGAAGTAATGTTCTTGTCCTTTCAGAATACATTAGTAAAGCTAGACTTCGAACCGCGTTCCAGTAATACGTATTGTGTTTAAAAATAACAAAGCTAAAAAGAAACTGCGTCGGCCGGGAATCGAACCCGGGCCACCCGCGTGGCAGGCGAGTATTCTACCACTGAACCACCGACGCCTACGATCGCCTGCTCCAGATGCTTTCCTGGGACAGCGTGGATATATCTGCCCATTGCCCGGCTAAATCTAGGTCACTGAGCCGGCGAGCGCCTGTTGGAGAAAACCTGTTTCCGCGTTGGCCTCGGGGCGACACTGCGGAAACAGGGGAAACAAATTCACGCGCATTCAATATGCTCAAGCAGGATAAAACTTTATTTGGAAGGTGATGTATGGATAAAGACTTTTCACGTGTGCTTTTCTTTCTCCTTCGCGATTCGGCAACTACAGTGTAAAAGCACACCTTTTACCGGTGTAGCAAAAGTTCTGGTGTACGAAATAACCTTTCCCACAACACGTTCCAACTGCCTGTTCAACAGCACCCACCGACTACCCAGAGGAAATCCCAGGAAATCTCTTTTTATGCGTTCCTTAACTTCACTACGTGTGAGGGGCCATGTCGGGCAGAACAAGCGCTAGCTTGCCGGCTATGTGCAACCGATGATGAATGTCATCGCTAGTCACACCCTCTTTCATTCGAAGCACAACTGCGCGTGTTCTGGTGGCCTGGCATCAATGCGCAACTGTTCCTTGATAGCCTTTATAACCTTGCCACAATGTGCAAAGGCCGCACGCACATCATCGTCCCAGGCATTAAGCAAGAACCAGCAGAGCTTTTTCTTGACATCCTGGTGGCTCGGGTCAATGGCTAGGCATCTTTGACGATGAGCTCAGGTGTTGATCCCTGCTTCTTCAGGGCTCTCAGGAGAATTCTTGTATGTTGCTCCCCAAACGTGATTCATCCGGAATGCACCGAGCACTTCCACTACAGCGAGCAATCTGGCTTGTCGTAGAGAGCCACTGAAATCTTCCATGCGATACGGACGTCCCTTCATGTCCACATGCAACAACACTGTGTCGAAAACCACGTGCCCTGTTAGCAGAGACGGTAGCACGGCGTTATATTCCTGCGACGTCTCCTGGGTACTGGCACCGTACGGCACAGTTGCGCAGTAGCAACGCTGGAGTAGGAATGATTCCGGAATCATTCCACGTTTTGTAAACCACGAAATCAAATATCAGCGGAATGGTTGTACCAGTCGAGCAGATGGATTTGGAATAGACATAATAGCCCGAGATCGAGGAATGAAGTTGGAATGGAATTGGTACACAGTCCTGCAGCGTTAAGCGCTCATTTTAAAACAGGCTACAAAACTAATATATTTGTCAATTACGCTAAGCTAGACTTGGCCACTTTTTTTACATTCCCTACTTTTTACTAAATACCGGTATTTTCAGCATTTACCTATATGTGGCGGCCAATGCCGCTGTAAATACAAAGAATATGGTGTTGTGCAAATTCGACACTTCTGAAAAACAGTAAACTTTTTCTGTTATTATGTTACGAGGTTTAAACGCACTTAAAGACATCGAATTGGGTTGCAAAAAAGGATTCAATTTAGCACAATTCATCATGCCCGGTTTATGACCCGGGGATAGCGTCGCGAAAAACCATGTAACAATGTAGGCAACGGTTGAAACTTACAGCCATTTGGAAAACACACCATGCTTTTTCGCACGCTCTAGTATTCAGAAAGCGCCGTAACAGGAAGTCAAGGAAATTTGCTTCGAAAAAAGAAAAATAATGCCGATTAAAAACAAGCAAACAAGTACGAAACATGAACGATCATCATGTAAAACGAATATGTGGGTCGCTTTTTAAAGTTACAGAATATCAAATAGTACGTGCGCAAGAATATTACACGTAACATTATTAGTAACGTTGTCAACTACTCAAAAATGCGCTTTCATTACAAAGCACGTAAGCGCAAGTAGTCGACAATTGTAGAGAAATCACTTCATTAAGTGGAATTGTAGACGTCGAGTGATCCCACTATCACCATTCCGGGGAGTTAAAAAGGAGTGAAAATAACTGGAACTTCCACTCTCCGCAATCGAGTTGGAATAGCATGGAATTGCTACACTACGCAACTGTGCCATACAGCACGTTCCATTATAATATGGTATGGTCAAAAATGCAGGGGAAAAAAAAGTGCGTCGGCCGGGAATCGAACCCGGGCCACCCGCGTGGCAGGCGAGTATTCTACCACTGAACCACCGACGCCCACGTGCTTTTATCCCAGATGCTTTCCTGGGATAGCGTGGATACAGCTGCCCATTGGCCGGCTCAATATAGGTCACTGAGCCGGCGAGCGCTTGTTCGAGAAAAACTTGCTTCGCCGTTGGCCGCGGGGCGACACTGCAGAAACAAAGGCTTCTTCGGTCGCCCACAACGCAGTTTGATGGATCGTTCAATAAAACCATAGTACTCTGTTATCGTGCAGCCTGACTACACATTCAAGGCAACGCATATTATGTATTTTAACGTCTACGACGAAGGCCTGCAACATATCCTTTGGCGTGACGCACGACCAGCAAAACGGCGCTTTATAAAGCCAGGTTTTCTGTGCTTGCCGCTTATATAAAAAGGATGCTGCAAATATAGCACTGGCTTTTGGCAAAGTAGCGCCAGTGAGAGAACATCTATTCTACGCAATAATGCAGTGCGTTACGATTCAGTACAGAAAACCTGAAAGTCTAATATTGACTCATGCGTTATTTCCCGAGCACAATTAGACCTTTTTTTTTTTATGGAGTACCCCAATATAATAAACCGACTGCACGATTTTCTTAAATTTCTTGTAATTGGAATATAAGGTATAATATTTGGCTTAATCGGAAGAGAAGCGCATGCGTGATGTGGAGATGGGTATTCTGTCCCCTCGTGCGGCAAATTATCTTCTTGTGCACATTCGCTTTTCTTTCTTATTAAATCGAAGCATTTTTTGCCTTTTCCCGGTTTGATGTGGCTGCGGGGGGCTGTTGGGTAGGTCGACATATCGGCGGATTTGTAGATATGTATGCAAAGCGTATATGCAAGTACCAGCCAAGTGGTTTATATATACACTTGTGTGCTGACCCGGATATGCGCGCCTCTGTTCTGCGTAACAACAACAACAAAAAAGGATAACTTCTTATATAAAGTCTCAACACACACTGTCGGCTCACAGATGTCTCCAAAGCACCTACACCGCCAATTTGTAAACGGAAAATATGGTTAAATATATTTCTCTGGTTCCTCGATTTACTTTATTTTCTTTGACTTGGCTATTCTATATATTTCATTGGCGGTGTGTCCGTTCTTGGTCGATCTTCCATTATTTGAACGTCTCAATGTGACACGAGGGGTACAGAATCCCGAAATGTTGCCCGATACGTGTCGCACAATTATTTATTTGTTCATTCACTCACTAAATAATTATTTAGTAAATAATGCATTTAAACACCTTACAGCCCTCTGCGGAGGCATTGAATAAGGGGGGCAATATTTAAGTGCGTATCTAATATACACTGAATGTCTAACATATATCGAAAAAAAAAAGCTAACTCATTGTGTTGTACGTGCCAGAATCACGATCTGATTACGAGGCATGCCGTAGCGGGGGACTCCGGAATTATCTTGACCACTTGGGGTTCTTCAACGTGCACCTAAATAAAAGTACACATGTATTTTCGCATGTCACCCCCATCAATATCGAAAAGAAGAAACAGCAAAAGAATAAAGAATTCATAAATACACGCAACACTGGACAAGATTAAAACTCTATACCTGACCAATGTTCATAATTAGACTAAATACCTTCTATCTACCAGTGCACTTAACGAAAGAAAACTAGACCATAATACAATATAGAGGTTGCATATTTGAAGAGGGAAAAAGTACTTCAAACATAGAACAAAAAAAAAACAGTAAAGAAACACGGCATATGTAAATAATGAGAAAAGTCACTGGATTTGCAATAACGTGAGACAACGAACAGGCACATCTTCACGCTTTATCGGCAAACTAAAGCGTGAATGGTGTAGCGCGTCGCCGAATGGGGCACACTTCGACTTGCACGCGATGCTGTCCGGCAGAGAGTTCCAGACCTGGGCAGCACGTGGAATTCCAGAGTAATCGAATGTACGAGTTCATCCGTAAATGATTCAAATGATTGAAACTGAAATCATTGCGAAGCCTTTGTGACGTGGAGCGGGGTCGTGTCAGGCCCGCTAGTGTTGTTCGAGTGGAATAAATGAAATCGTTAAACAGTGATAACCGCCTCCCATCGTCACCATCCTTCTCTCAACAAGAATCATGCACCGCCTTCGTCCTTGTCACAAGATACAACGGACGTTAAGTGACAAACAGGGCTTACCGGTTTAAGAAGCAAATTCTTCAACGGAAAAGCGGCCGCCACTTGCGACTGCGATATGAGACCTGAGGCAGCAATCGACGCAGCGCAGGCATTTGTGTCTTTACTTTTCGGACCGATGAAGAAAGACGAAAGAGGGGGCGAGGTGGACAGGGATAAAAAGCCGGAGATAGAAACCATGCTGCCTCCGGTCCATCGCAGTCACCGACAGCCTGTTAATCCAGCCGTCGATCTCTTGTGTGCGGAGCAGCCTTTGCTAATTCCTCCAATTTACATTTGAGGGCACTAAAAGCGTGGCGCGTTGGCGGGCAGTCACGTGGTATTTTTTTATATTTACGCGCAGTTTAAGATCGGCTGCAAATAAAAAATAAACACGGCAGTTGTCATATAGCGTAGACGAAATAATCCGATGTTTCTGATCAAGCGCTGCAACTTTTGTATATTGAAGATCTTTCGCGAGAGTAAATATTTGAAATGTAATTAATTAATCTTTGTTAATTACCGAGCTTGTCATTATGAAAAAAAATATCATCGCGTACTCCATACGGCTCAGAGCAATACTGCAGCAATTCGCACGCGTAGCGCCTACGTCTCTTTAATAATTGGCCCAAATTAGCTTAAACACCCGATATATATGTATAAAGGAAAAGTTCTGTAGGTTCGGTGCATCATAGGTAGTTAAAGAAACGAAGGCGCACAATTACAAAAATTACATTCTGAATGTATCTACTTTGCGGCCGTGCCATGGCCTTCGTCAGAATATACACAGATACACGCGCGCGCCCGCATTTGTGGGCATGCGCACGTGGCATAATCAGCAGTACATGCAAGCGTACACTTGTAAATAATAAAAGAAAAAAGTGCAGCAGTAAGTGTAAGTCAAGCACGATAACTGATATGTACGAAATATCATTATGGTACCTCGATGATTGTGCATGTAGTTACAGAATTATATGGATTGCGACATGACACAACTAGGAACAAGTTGATTTGGCATGCTTTATCAATTCTGTACAACAACATACGCATCAAGATATGGCAGAAAGGCACGACATTTTTCCTCCGCTCTCGTTGATACCGGATGACACAGTGTTAATTTTATGAATGAGAGAGGATTCTCGTACTTCTCGATCATGGTGCGATTTGAAACCTCATTGTGTTGCTGTTACATTGATGTTTTCAAGCGTATGACCTGGCAGTCGAACATGTTTAAATAATGGAAGGTGCGGCAAGCTGTTAATGTGTGCATTGTGGTTTTTAATCTGATACGAAAAGTTGTTTCAGTCTGACCGATATACCACATATGACACACTGAACATTCAAGCAGATATATATATAGATGATGTTAGTACTGTCGCAAGTGAAGTCGCCGTTGATTTTAAGAGAATAATTGGATGCTAGTGCTTCTAGCAGTCCTTTGATGTCATATGTGTACAAACTTCAGAACGGGGTTTATTGCAGGGATGACAACCAGCAGAAGCAATCGCTTTACTCTTGCAAGAGGTTACTAGGTCACGCAGATTCCTAGAGCGACGATAGACCACTATTGGCGATTCCGTGAAAATGTTTTTAACACGGTCGCTCTGTGTCAGTATGTTACAATGCTTCCTGAGAATGTGCGATACGTTAGGAATAAATGCCGAGTGTGTTAGGATAAGGTTAATTCATGAAATCGGCACCGATCGCTTATCCGTGCAGATGAGTTCTTGCCGGTCGAGACAGTCGGCCCATTTAAGGGCATCGTCGATTATTTGTGATGGGTATTTCTGTACGGTTAGTGCATTACGAAGCTGGTTACAGGTTACAGTTGCGAGTGAATTCCCTGTCGTCCGAACAAATTCTTTTGAACCGGATAGCTTGGCTGTAGGGAATGCTCGTTTTGCAATGTTTGACATGGCTGCTTTCGAAATGGAGATATCGCTGTCGGTCAGTGGGCTTTCTGTAAAGATTCGTCATTAAGTTACCATTTCACAGAGATACCGTGACGTCAAGGAAGGTTATGCTGTGCGGTGAATAGGAATGGGAAAAGCAAACTGACGGTGCGGCGCCGCTAAAGTCAGTAATGAAGGAAAGTAATGCAGCTTCACCTTAGTGCCAAATTAAGAAAATATCATCGATGAAGCGTTTGTAATACAATGGTTTGAGGTCACGAGTAGCGAGGAAATTGTTTTCTAGCATGCCCATAAGAATGTTAGCATAATTGGGACCTATTTTTGCGCCCATGAAGGTACCACTAGTTTGGACGTAAAGTTCGCCGTCGATGTCAAAGTTGTTAAGTTCAAGGATGAGCGTTAGAATTATGCCATGGGTAGAATCGTCGATGTGATTGTCATCTACAGAGTCGTTATATGCACGCAGTACATATTGAATCCCATCTGTATGGGGAATGTTCATGCACAGTGACAGCAGGTCTAGTGTGACTAGAAGAACATCGCTTGGAACACGCAAGTCAGCGATATCAGACAGCAAGTGGTTAGTATGTGATCTAAGAAGAAAATTTAGGAGGAATTGAACTGATAAGGTTATCTACGTTGCGGGACGAATTTTCTGTGACAGTACCTATTCCTGAAACTAGTGGTCGCCGTTGTTTGTTTTCCTTGCGGATCACACACACACACACACACACACACACACACACACACACACACACACACACACACACACACACACACACACGCACACACACACACACACATCAGCGCACACGCACACACACACACACACACACACACACACACACACACACGCACACGCACACGCACACACACTAAAACACTTAGTCGGGCGTGGTGAAATTACGTAGTCCGCGGGTAGCATACGCTGCTGTGAACACCTCAGCCCAGTTTTGGTGTCGTACGCGATGCGTGGAAATCGCAAGCCAATCGCGAAGTTACTTTTCTCTCAAACGCTCTTTTCAACATAAGTATATCGCCTTACTCTCTTCTGGCCGCTATATTTCGTCATTCCCTTAGACAGCTGCTATTGGCCGATAACTAACATCAAGCTGCGGTCGGCTACATGGCGTGGATACCTCGGCCACCGCGAGGTGCCGCTTTGGGTCCAGCGGCTAAGCGCAGTGCCGATCGCCGAGGACAACGGCGCGTGGCTTATGTTTGTCGCGTCGTAAGCACCAAAGCCGGAAGTCCTGGCGTCCACGTTAACATCGAAAATGAAATTTGAACTGCGCGCCACGGTGACATTCAGAAGGCGGAGCGTTGTGGGCACGGCCCACTGCGTCGTAGCCTTCGCAGCACAAGGCACTGAAGAAGGAGCGGGAGTACAGTGGAGGGCGTGTTTGATGGCCAATAACTCCGCTTCTGTTGAACGCATTGAAGTACTTTTCTTGTGGCGACGTCTTTCTGAAATAGACTACTTTCACTTCAAATACCTTTCTCCACTTCGATAAAATGTGGTTTAGGGCCTCTTTAATACTAGTGCGTTTTGTATAAAAGCGCCTATGTACCGTCTAACTCGGCGATAGAATTTTTGGAAAGATCTGTGCGAATTCCTTGTGAATCAAAGTGGTACGAATGTTAAGCTTGTTTTTTTTTTAGCTTTCTGGAGTGTCTTAAGTTTCAACACGTATAAAGCGAAGTAACGCTTTTCTGTTTTAAAAGAATAATGATTATAAAGCTAGACCCCGAACCGCTCGTTCCAGTAAAATTTATTGTCTTTAAAAAGAAAAGAAACTGCGTCGGCCGGGAATCGAACCCGGGCCACCCGCGTGGCAGGCGAGTATTCTACCACTGAACCACCGACGCCTATGTGCGACTGCTTCAGATGCCTTCCTGGGACACGGCCGGTCTCTAGGGGAGCGCGCGCTTTCCTTCTTACGGCCTTCGCATTCGCCGCGGAAGCAATGGGAGTTTTTCTCCAAGAGTTACGCCTTTCGCCGCCGCCAGGGGCGCGACGACCCTACCGCTCTCTGCCCGCCTGCTTCTGCGGCGGCGGGCGGTGATCGCCTGGTTTCGTGCTGTTTTTCCGCTGCTTCTTGTTCAACGATTCACCGAAACGAAAGCAAACAAAAAGCAAATTGATTTATCTACATGTCAGCCAATAAGTTCACACGTGAAGGGAGTTTTCATAGAAAAATTAGAACCATAGAAACATCAAAGGTCCAATCACTCTCGTTCCTTAAAGGTATGACAGGGAAATGACAAGATGTTGTGGTCTAAATTGCCGAAGATCGTATTTCGGTCAATTTCTTGCATGTCTCATAGTCCATGCCGAAGTTAAGTGCTGGTAGAGAATTTAGTTAATGCGAAGGTTAACGGAATGGTTTATGGTTTATGGGCGTTTAACGTCCCAAAGCGACTCTGGCTATGAGGGACGCCAATGTGAAGGGCTCTGGAAATTTCGACCACCTGGCGTTCTTCAACGTGCACAGACACTGCACAGTACACGGGCCTCTAGAATTTCGTCTTCATAGAAATGGCTTAGTAGCTTAGCACTCCAACCACTGAGCTATTGCGGCAGATTCATATAAGTTTCAATGCCACCATATTCATTGCTTTCTTTTTCTCGCCACATTGTCAGGAATAGGGGGTATCGTCTCCTGACTCGGCTACCTGACGACGCCATTGTCGCCGCTGCTTCCGCGAACGGCATTCCTCGCAGCTGCGTGTCGAATTATGTCTCGAATTCTGACTCATCCGCCTTTACGTTGGTTTTCTAAGAATCCTCCCAAGGTCTGAACTCGCCGATCTTAACGATGTGCAGAAAAGCCTGCCAGCTTGACTTCCCTCTTATGTGCGAAGCGCGAACGTCACTGTTGGTCTGCGCTGGCTTTTTTTTTTCCGAGCCTCGCATATTTCTCTCTTGGACGGGGAGTGCTCTCATCGCACTGTGTGCCTGCAGGCAGCGCGGCCTTTAGTGTTGTGAGCGCTGGTGCATGTTTCTACCCGTTCCTTCCACGGATTAAGTTATTTGCTGTGCGACGGTGTTTATTGCCCGCCGTTGATCATCCAACGCGGCGATGGTGTACTGCTGAGTACCGCTTTGCAAGTCGCAGTTGGGTAAGACTCAGGGCGTTTCTTTTTATCAATTCCCGAGTGATTCAGAACTGTTTGCAAAGTGGCTTAAAAACATCTCCAGCGAAAATTTCGTCTTCAACGACAAGTCGGCATCGGGTGTGGTTTGCAGTCGGGATTTCCTCGCGAGTGACTACGTTTGAGGGTGCCGCATCAGAAAACTTTTGCCTGGTGCTGTGCCAACTGTGTTCGATGACTACCCGTGCTACCTGGTGCCCAGTGTGAAAAAGCCTCGCTGGATACATTCTCAAGTTGATCAGTGACTTCGGATGTGACGCTTGCAATATCCTTCTTCAAACTAGCGAGAGGACTGGTTCTCTCTACACTGTTCTGCAAGGCCAAGATTCCAGTGGACTGCACTACCCAAAAACCAGAGTTTGTTGCCCTCTTGGACAAGGTCGTATATTTCTTTGAAAAAGTTGTCTTGCACCTGCCACACACAAATGTTCTGTAAATACATCAAATCCTCATTCAGCCACAGCTTGAAAGCTCGCCTTTGCTCAGTTGTTCAGAAAGAACCGACAACAGCCATGCGATGAGGTCTGCTTCTCTGATATCTGCAAAATTTCTCAGAATACTTCTTGTTAACTACACCAAGAAAGTCACCGACAGGAACGAGAAGCCAGCGAATTATGTGCATAAACCCTCCAGGAAGCTTTTCAGACTGAACTTTTCTTCTTTTTGTTTGGCGCTCTTCTCACTTCCACAGCGTTGTTCATGCCATTTTCCTTGATGGGAAGTTGTTGATCACTCATGTACTAAACCGACTGAATCTGCAATAGGTGTGCGTCAGTCGCGATGCTATAGATATGTAGAGTGTTTCAGCCAACTGATATGTTCTGAACGTAAAACATATTGAAGTTGAGGATCTGAGCGCACCGCATTTGACACCTTGAATTTAGCTGTGAATAAATTTGTTTTTGTTTCTCTGAATCCGTCCAGCGTCATGAATTCATGCTAAATCCGCTTTCGTGCAAAACAATAACGGCAGCGCTTGAGATTTCAGGAGCTCTATTTTATACGCTTTGGAATTCTTAGGAATCTGTCATATAAACGCTTCAGGTCGCTTATAATTCTACACACTGGCTAAAACCCGTCAGTAGGCAAACTGAAGAGGCTGATAGAGTTTTTTCTCTCCAAATTTAACGGGTAGAAAGTGTTGACGTGAGTGTACCAAAGCCTCATGCGACCATGCAGTCATACTGAAGAGCACGCGATGGCGCGCGGTAGTTACACTGTTGTTTATAACTCTTAGCTGTCAAATCGAAGAGGCTGATTGCGCGGTCTTTGCATAATGCATAGGGGTGAAATATCAGGACCTGACGGTTACCACTCACGCGAGACGGACTTGGAGCGGGCGCACGTTCTCCTTCCGCGTGAACGGCGGTCGCAGCGGCGGAGCAGTGGGGCAGTGGCGACCCCACCGCGGTGCGGTGGGAGGCGGAAACAGATCCCATTGCGAAGGCCGTAAAAACCTGGGATCGCGTGAATATAGCTGCCCATTGCCTGGCTGAATGTAGGTCACTGAGCCGGGGGGCACTTGTGCGAGAAAAACTTGCTTCAGCGTTGGACACGAGGCGACATTACGGAAACAAAGGCTTCTTCGGTCGCCCAATCGTTAAAAAAAGATAGAGCTCTGCGATCCTTTAGCCTGACCATACATACATGACAACGCATATTATGCATTCTTGCGTCTACCACGAAGGCCTGCAAAATTTCCTTTGGTGTGACGCACAACCAACAAAACGGCGCTTTATAAAGCCAGGTTTTCTTTCCTTGCCAGTTTATATAAAAGGATGATCCAAATATAGCACGGGATTTTGGCAAAACAGCGCCAATAAGGGAACAGCTGTGCTTCGCAGTGAAGCAATGCATCGCGATTCACTACAGAAAACCTCCAAGTAATATATCCACTCATACTTCATTTCCCGAGCACAATTAGACCTTTTTTTTATGGAGTACCCCCCCTATGATAAACCGACTGCATGATTATCTTACATTTCTGGTAATAGGTATGTACGGTATACTATTTGGCTTAATCGGAAGAGCAGCGCATGAGTGATGTGGCGATGCTTGTCCTCTTGTGCAAGTTATGTTCTCGTGAAATCTGTTTTCTTTCTTATTAAAGCAAAGTATCTTTTTTTGCGTTTTTCGGGTTTGATGTGACTGCTGTGGGTTATTGGGTAGGTCGACATACCGGCGCATATATATGTAGGTGCAAAGCGTATATAAAAGTACCAGCAAAATGGTTTACATAAGTCTTGTGTGCTGACCAAGTATACGCACCTCTGTTGTACGTAACAACAACAAAACAAAAAAAGGATAACTTCTTATATAAAATCTCAATACACAATGTCGGCTCACAGATATCTCCAAACCACGCACACCGATTTATTAAAAGAAAATATGGTTAAATATAGTTCGCCGGTTTCTTGATTTACTTCATTTTCTTTGACTTAGCTATTCTATATATTTCGCTGGGGGTGCGTCCGTTCTTGGTCGATGCTCCATTATTAGTACGTGCCACTGTGACACGAGTTGTACAGAATCCCGAAATGTTTCGTGATACGTGTCGTACAATAATTTGTTTATCCATTTACTCACTCACTCACTCACTTATTTATTTATTTATTTATTTATTTATTTATTTATTTATTTATTTATTTATTTATTCATTCATTCATTCATTTATTTATTTATTTATTAACATCTTACAGCCCTGCGGGGAGGGATTGAATAAGGGGGGGGCAATATTTACCTGCGTGTCTAATATAAACTGAATGTATCATATATCGAAAAAAAATGGCCAGGCTTAGCTTGGTTAAGCCAAGAATGCGTTGCATATTGCGCGAGTTGGGGCCCAGCTTTTCCTTCGGCTGTCGTGACGTCACCTCACGTGGTTGCGCTAAAGGTCAATGGTGGCTGCCCGGCCGCGCCCAAGGGCTGAACTGAGTGATTGCAATATGCAACGCATAAAAACTTATGGGGTTGTACGTGCCAAAACCACGGTATTATTAAGAGGCATGGCGTAGTGGGGGACTCCGGAATTATCTTGACAACCTGCGATTCTTTAACGTGCACCTAAATCAGTGTACACGTGTGTTCTCGCATTTCGCCTCCATTAATATTGAAAAAAAAGAAACAGCAAAAAAAAATTTACAAATAGGCGCAACGCTGGACAAGAGTAAACCTCTATACCCGACCAATGTTGATAATTACACTAAATACTTTCCATCTACCAGCGTACTTAACGAAAGGAAACTAGGCCATAATACAATATAGAGGTTGCATCTTTGAAGCGGGAAAACGTACTTCAAACTTAGAACAACAAAAAAAAACAGTAAAGAAACACGGCATATGTCAAAAATGAGAAAAATATAACTGGATTTGCAATAACGTGAGACAACGAACAGGCACATCTTAACGCTTTATCAACGAAATAAAGCGTGAATGGTGTAGGGCGTCGCGGATTGTGTCACACTTCCACTTGCATGCGATGCTGTCCGGGAGTGAATTCCACAACTGGACAGCACGTGGAATCCCAGAGTAATCAAATGCACGAGCTGATCCGTAAATGCCGGCATAGCTGAAATGACTGCGAAGCCTATGTGACGTGGAGCGGGGTCGTTTCAGGCCCGCTAGTGTTGTTCGAGCGGAATAAATGAAGTGGTTAAACAGTGATAACCACCTGCCATCGTCACCATCCTTCCCTCGACAAGCATCATGCACCGCCTTCGCCCATGTGACAAGATAAAATGGACGTCAGGTGACAAAAGGGGCGTACCGCTCTTAAAAAAATTCTTGAACGAAAAAAAGACTGCCACTTGCGAATGCAATACGCTACCTGAGGCAGCATCCGACGCAGCGTAGACATTTTAACGCGATAGCGTTAAGGAGCTCGTGTCGCAGAAAAGCCGGTGTCGTCGGCGTCGGGTGTCGGCGTCGGCGGCGTTGACCGTGAGCGATAAATCACGGCAGGCGCTTCATAAATAAAAAGCAACTTCCAAGATTGGCCCGGTGGGAATCGAACCCAGGTCTCCGGAGTGTGAGACGGAGACGCTACCACTCAGCCACGAGTTCGATGCTTCCAAGCGGTGCAAACGCGCCTCTAGTGAATGCGGTGTTGCCTTCGAAACGAGCCGTGGAAAGTTATACTGCGGTGTATATCGGTAATTATGAACATGTAACGTACAGAAGTCACAATTACACGAGTTGCGAAGTGCGTTTCCGCTGCATTTCTTCTGCGCTTTCCGCACACGCAGAGCCATCTTGCGGCAAACACAGAAGACCCCCTCCTCTCAATGTACGGCGCTGCCCCGACAGGAGGCGCGCCGCGCGCGCATTGGGACCGCTGCCAGGCGCGTCGCGGGACTCCCTCTCCCCTGACGACGCTTCGCCGTGCTTCCGGTTTAGATTACTATCTATCTCTCTGCCCGTGCCGATCACGACGTTTGGCTGGCGCAGATCGTTTCCCCTCCGAGACACCGAGTTCTTTGGTTCGTTCCGTTCGCTCAGGCGCACGTTTCGTTGCCGCGCCCAACGCTGCGTTGCTCGACGCTCACCGCGTGATAGGTGGGCGCTAAGTCCGATGCGGGGCGCATCGTAAGTGATTGCTGTGCCGTAGCGCATTGTCTTATACCCCTTGGCGGGTCGACGGGAACGCTGTCGCGTCCCACTCTTGAAGGCGAAGCTTAAGCGTCCTCCAATTTTTTTCTTTACTTTTCGGACCAGTGAAGAAATACGAAAGATGGGGCGAGGCGGAGAGGGAAAAAGCCGGAGATAAAAACCGTGCTGCCTCCGGTCCATCGCAGTCTGCGACAGCCTGTTCTGTCGATCTCTTGTGTGCGGAGCAGCCTTTGCTAATATCGTTCAACTTACATTTTAGGGCACTATATGCGCAGCGCGTTAGCGGGCAGTCATGTAGTATTTTTTTTTTAATTTCGCCCAATGTAGAATCGGCTAGCAAAAAAAAAAAAAAGCAGGGCAGTCATTGTAGCAGAGATTAAATAATCCGGTGTTTCCGAACAAGCGCTGCAACTTTTGTATGGAAGATCTTTCACGATAGTTAACATTGATGATGTTAATTAATTAATATGTGTTAATTAACCAGCTTATCGGTATCAAATATATCATCGCGTGCTCCTTACGATGATTTAGTAAACACGCACTCACGCACGCAACTGGTTCCAGTTACAAGCCGACTTGACAGCAACTAGTTCCAGTTGGGATCCAACTGGAACCATCACCAGTTGTATTGTGAGCAAATGGTCCCAGTTGGGATCCACCTGGAACCTGAACCAGCTGTTGGAAGCAAGTGGTTCCATTTGGCTTCCAACTGGAACTTTCACTTACTTTTGGACAACTACCAGCAAGTGGTAGTAGTTGGGATCTAAGTGATATCTTGACATGTGCTCGTTGAACTGTTCACATAAAAAAGATAAGCGATATAAGGCTGCAACGAGTGCGACATTAGAGACGGGGTTTTATCTTACGCAATATTTGTTACATGGATAACTGAATCATGCAGGATCCTGTTGCTCAAATTTGGAGCACATTGCCTTGACACGTACGTGTGCTTTAGGTTAAGCGCACTAACTCTGTGAACGTTGGCCCTAATCTTTATGAGGCATCGGTTCGTCTCATGGCATTACCGCTGCGCGTCTGACCGACACTGCGGTGTTAGGGTAATGTTGCACCAACTTTGTTCCGCTGACGTCGTTGTCTAGCTAAGCGCTAGTGAGATGTATGGTATTTGGTGGAAACAACTGGTGTTTGGAGCACTGCGATTACTTCCCTACGACAAAAAAGAAAGTGCTCCGCGCCGCATAGAGCTAGATAACGCCCACTTACTATGTAGAGTCCATGATACTACGCGTTCATGGCTACTCTAGTACACTCTACCACACATTGTTATTAGAGTGTACTAGTGTAATATTATGATTCTTACACCTTGCTACACCATGACTACAACAACCGCCATATAAAAAAGAAAATATTAGTTGCGTATCTTGTCATGATCGGCTCAAACCATTATGGCTCAAATAAAAACATAGCAATCAATTGAAATTATGCCAAATAAAAGTAAAATAAAATTGTTCGCTCACATAAACAGCATTATTTTCATTATTAACGAGAAACTGCATCAGAAATACGAAACTGTGGAAACATGAGGGCGTAGTTCCGCGGCCATGTTGACAGCAAGCTAGTCGAGCGAGGCAGTGAGCGAGGTGTGCGCGGTTGTGAAGCTTTTTCAAGAGGAACATGTGGGGTCATCGCCAGCCTAACCTCCTTTATGTTGTATTATTGTTGCAAAATTTCACCTTTGGAAGAAAGCATGACTATAGGCCAACGGATGGCACCTGTTTTTAACACCGACTACGCGGCTTTGTGGAGACATCGTTTGTGGATTGACGTGCGCCGTTTTCCGTGATCTTGATTCTGCCATTTGGAGGTAATTATATATTTAACTTATTTATGTTTCGAGTGCAAGTGGTTATTTATCACAAAGGTGTCAATACTGCAACACAGTGTCATTGACTGAAGTGTTGTACTACGTGACGTTTGTACACATCAATGCTTGCGAGTTTGGTGCTTTGTTCTTGAGCGCCATTATCTGAGAGTCAAACACCTCGGTATATTTTACATAACTAGCCGTAGGTTCCAGCGTAATCGATGGAGCCCGCATTACTTCCAGGAAGTACGACACCCTTCGTGTCGCGCATATAATATGATTACTCCAGGTTCAGCGACAACACACCAAATAGTATGAACGATAATAACACTCGAGTAAGTTACAATCATGCAGGCGCGTGCTGCACCGAGGTGAGTGAAGTTACCGAGAAAAGGATAAACGAGTACACGTGTCAATATGAACCAGTGTCGTGAAAGACTTGTGCTTTGAATAGCACATCGAAGTATGAAGCGTATACTAGCATGCATCTGTAGCTCTGCCTAACTTATAACAGAAGCGCCTACAGGGTGTGCTTGCACTGCAAGTGCGTATTCGCAAGCCTGTTCCGTATGTAGGCTGTATCAAGGCAGGAAAATGAAAAAAAAAGCTCTGACATAATAGAGCCGTATATCGGCATAAAGATTAGATGATGTACAGGAGCTACGAAACATGAGACAACTCATGTTTGAGACAGCTCAAGGAATAGGTTATAGGCCTAACATTTTTTTTTATTAGGAAAGATCAGAGCAAGACTTGCTGATAATGTTGGTGATGCAGAATTCGGATGCACGAGCTTCGGATAAAACATGATCTGAATTAAAAAGATTGCGGCTTAAGATTTTCGCTTCAGTCGTAAATATGACAATTAATGAACACCTGTGTGTACATGCAGCTCTGCCCACTGTTACAGGCACATGCGATCAACTCGGCGGATAATGAAACTTGTTTTTTCTTATGTAGGCTTTCAAATTTACACAAAACATTGACGGCATACAAGGGCGCATGAAATAGTATCTCACACTTCTGAATACTTGATTAGAGAATTGTCTCTTGCAAGGTTTTTGATATATAACACTGCTATCTCAGTGGTCAGTTGTGTCGTAATCTACTCATACTTAAAGCCGTAGTTACTGCTAAACAGCAGTTATTTATCATTGCGTACTCTTTGTGTGATCAATAGCTTCTCCTCAAGGGAAGTTTTGGCTTTACATCTGATCACGCTGCATTATGTGTATCAGCACTACTGATCCTCCAGTGTCTGTATGATGTAGAAGTAGATTTGCTTTTATGAAGTAGTGATTGCTTTTTTACTGAATGTATATAAATAGTTCTTTCAGATGGTGATGTGCAAGAGCTACGTTATGTGTAAACGTGTGTCACTTCTTCAAGGGAGCATTCAAGATGTTTCATCGCTAAAAACACGCTTCCAATAAATGACAAGTTTCAACTCCAAGCAGCTTCGGCTGCATAAAGTTCACTCAATCGGCTGGTTCTTTGCGGCATGTGATAGCAAACACAAAAAGCATACAAGCTATGTCCAGGTTGAATCTCATTTGTATGTAAACGTTTACCTGTGGTTCCTCCTCGCCATGGCTCACTATCCCTATTGCACAATCGATGCTAGTTACAATAGGAACTGAAACCTGTTCCGGTGGGGACCTACTGGCAGCAGTTGCAAAGGGGCCAACTGGAACCAGTTGCAATGGGGACTAAATGGAACCAGTTGCAGAGGGGCCAACTGGAACCAGTTCCAATGGGGACCAAATGGAACCAGTTGCAAAGGGGCCAACTGGAACCAGTGGAACCCCCCACACACGCACACGCAAACACACACACACACACACACACGCACGCACACACACACGCGCGCGCGCACGCACGCACACACACACACACACGCACACACACACATACGCACACACACACACTCACACACACACGCGCACGCACACACATACACACACACACACACACACACACACGGGTGTCGCATTTAAAGAGTAAAACCGGGGAGAAATCGGGATTTGCTGTATGGTTGCCAAAAGTTTGGAATTATTCTCGTAACTTCCGGACACGATTAAATTTATATAGATGAGCAGTTGTTGCTGTCTATGTTTAAAGGGGCCTTGAACCACCCCTCGGGCTTGGTGAAATTACATAGTCCGCGGGTAGCATACGCTGCTATGAACATCTCAGCCAAGTTTTCCTATTGTACACAATGCGTGGAGCTCGCGAGCGGATCGCGAAGTCACCTTTCTCTCAAACGCTCTCTTTTTAAGAAAATGTTCTCTCCTCACTCTCTTCTGGCCGCTATATTTCGTCATCAGACGCACTATGTCGTCATTCCCTTAGACGGCTGCTATTGGCCGATAGCCGACATCTAGCTGCGCTCGGGTACATGACGTAGATACTGCAGCCGCCGCGAGGTGCCGCCACGAGTCCACTGGCTAAGCGCACTGCCGCACGCCGAGGACGCACCAGATGCGGAAATCCTGGAGTCTATGTTGGCATCCAAAATGAAATTTGAACAGCGCGCCACGATGACATCTCTAAGGCACGCCGTAGAAGGCACATCTAGTAGTGGGCACGCCCAACTGCATCGTAGCCTTTGTAGTACAAGGCATTGAGGAAGGAATGGGAGCACGGTTGAGGCCGTGTTTCATGGCCAATAACTCCACCTGTGTTGAACGCATTGAAGTCCTTCTATTGCGGCAACGTCTTTCTGAAATAGCATATTTTTCACTTGAAATGCCTTTTTAGACTTCGATATAAAGTGGTTCAAGGCCCCTTTAATACTAGTGCGCTGTGTATAAAAGCGCCTATGTACCGTCAAACTCGGCGATAGAATTTTTTGAAAGATCTGGGAGAATTTCTTTTGAACCAAAGTGATGCCTCAGGCAGCCAAAATTAACCTTGTTCTTTTTACCTTTCCAGAATGTCTTCAGTTTCAATACATATAAAGCGAAGTAATGTTCTTTACCTTTCAAAAATTATAGTAAAGCTGGACACCGAACCGCGTTCCAGTAATATGTATTGTGTTTAAAAATAAAAAGAAACTGCGTCGGCCGGGAATCGAACCCGGGCCACCCGCGTGGCAGGCGAGTATTCTACCACTGAACCACCGACGCCGACGAGCGACTGCTCCAGATGCTTTCCTGGGACAGAGTGGATATATGTGCCCATTGCCCGGATTAATTTAGGTCACTCAGCCGGCGAGCGCCTGTTGGAGAAAACTTGCTTCCGCGTTGGCAACAGGGCGACACTGCGGAAACAAAGGCTTCTTCGGTCGCCCAAAAGGCAATTTGATGGATCGTTCAAAAAAAAAAATATAGAGCTCTGTTACTGTGTAGCCTGACCACACATTCTGAACAACGCATATTATGTATTCTTGCGTCAACGATGAAGGCCTGCAACATTTCCTTTGGCGTGACGCACGACCAGCAAAACGGCGCTTTATAAAGCCAGGTTTTCTTTGCTTGCCGCTTTATATAAAAATATCCTCCGACTACAGCAGCGGATTTTGGCAAAGTAGCGTGAGGGAGAGAACATCAGTTCTACGCAATAAAGCAGTGCATCATCATTCACTACACAAAACCTGCAAGTATAATGTCGTCTCATATACGTCATTTCCCGAGCACACTTGCACCTTTCTTTATGGAATGGCCCGTTATAATAAATAGACTGCACGATTTTCTTAAATTTCCGGTATACGCGTAGTGCGCGTCGATGGGACGCGCCACTGGTGGCGGCCTTGCGCAGGACACACGGGTGAGGAGCCAGGCGGGCGCCATAGTTTGTTGTGTCGTTGATAGTGCTTCTCTGTCTTATTCACGTTTTGAGAGCAAAATAGGGAACGCCCTTCGCATGTGTGGGGTGGCCAAGCTTCAAGGAATGTCGAAGAAAAATTGTTGCTGGTTGGGGGGCTCAAATACCGGCGAAAACGTGCTGGGGATACGGTTCTAATCATTCCCCGTAAAGCGTCATCAGCGAGAGTAACGGTAGCAAAAATGAATCATCGCTTCGGCGGGAAATTTCTTGTTGTCATCCTTTCCTTTGTCTCGGCGGTGTTTTTCTCCACTCGACCATAGTTAGACGCATAAGCGACGAAGTTCGTCTGCAGTGCAGCATGCGGTTTAAAGGCATTTCGCTAATGTTCGGAATGCCGTTGGCCGCTTATATTGTTTGCCGCTTCTTTACCGCGTTGCGCTAGATAGGCAGCACGACTGCACGAGCGCATTGTGTTGTATGTTAAAGCTACTGAAGTTTGCAAGAACTGAAACTGTTGGCTTTATGTGGCCCGGTAAATCCTCGCACCAGCTGTCGCACACTTGATATTTTTACGTCCATTTTATGCGTGGCTTATGCACAAATCTTGTTGATTCTTTTGAGCTGCCAGATTTTCACCCTGCCTCGTTTGTAAAGCGTATAAATCACGCTGTGTCTTATCGGAATGATACCAAGGAAGTGCTTCTTTAACAGCTTTATTCAGTTCGCCCGAGGGCATCTTATATTGTGTTTTCTTTTAAATGTGTTTAGAAAATAGGTAGTTCAGGGCGAGAATTGCTAATAGTTGCTGCATATGGTATTTTTGTTCCATTTTTCGCTGAAAAGTTCGCGCCACGTTCGGGAAGTCATCACACATCGATGCTAACTGAGCAGACTTAACACGCCAAGTGATTTGTTTATTTCACAACGTAGTCACTCCTTGCATGTGAATTTTGTACTCAACTGAATTATTTCTTATTATGCTTACGATGCAGAGGACTAAACCCATTTTTGCCGCCAGCGGTCATCTACTCTGACTGGCGCTGCTCTGCCTTTAAATATATCATGTGGCACCTCTCTGCAGTAATATAAAGAAAAGTTCTGAAATGTTAGTCAGACTTTAGCTTTGAACGTTTCCAAGCAGCTCCCTTGGGGAATTTAAAATTGCAAAAACTGCAGCGGTAACGGCAGTTCGTCGGCGTATGCAGCAGAATTGCATCGGCGGTACAGCACTATAGCACGCACTTTTATTAACCCGTGCGTTTGGTGACTTCGTTGACTAGCGTACGCGTTTCCATCAATAAATTCACAATTAATCTTCTTGAGGCAACTTCGACTTCACTTATTCGGCGATGTCACATGTATTCATAGGCAGAATAATCACAACGGCATATGCAGACATCGCACCGTGCGGATTTGTTTGGTATAAGTCTGCCCTAACGACGGGTGCTTATTATTCAGGTACAGAAGCAGCATTACGGAAAGAATAGAATTTAAAAAAAAACGATTGAAAGATCGCATTACTCAATAAAATTCATCGGCTAGCTAACATGAGCTCCACTTCATGTAAATGGGGTACATGGCGTTTGACTGCGGGACGCACCTGACACGTATATGGACCATGTTGTTCCAAACACCCGTAACATCGTGTTCATACCCGCTCCCACAAAGGTCAGCGTCTCGCCTACAGCTGTCACCGCAGAAGAAGCAGTCTGGCGTCCGAACAAAGGAGAAATCGCAGTCGCGAACTTCAGCCATCCTTGCTGTAAAGGGTTGTCGTCTGCTACAGCTCCCGCGCGTGCTGTTGGAAGCGCCCGCTAGGTGACTATCAGTGGCGCCTCTACAGGCGGTGCACGAGGCGTATATACGGTATAATATTTGGCTTAATCATAAGAGTAGCGCATGAGTGGTGTGGAGATGCGAATTCGGTCTCCTCGTGTGGAAAGTTATCTTCTCGTATAGTTTCAGATTCCTCTCTTCTTAAAGTGAAATATTTTTTTTGCCTTTTTTGGGTCTGATGTGACTGCTAGGGGCTGTGGTGTAGGTCGACATATTGGCGGATATATTTGTAGATATGTATGCAAAGCATATCTGCAAGTACCAGTGATGATGTGGTTTACAGAACTGTTGTGTGCTGACCGAACATGCGCACCTCTTTTCTGGGTAACAAAAAAAAAGAGGATAACTTATATGAAATCCCCACACACGACGTCAGCTCACAGATGTCTCCACACAGATGTCTTTGAGAACACATTACAGCCCTCAGGGGAGGCTCTGAGTAAGGGGGGCTGTATTTAAGTGCGTGTCCAAAAATACACTCAATGTCTAACATATATCGAAAAGAAAAAAGAATTACGTTACGGGGCTTCACGTGCCAAAACAACGATCTGATTAGGGGCTCCGGAATGATCGTGACCACCTGGGCTTCTTTAGCGTGCAGCTAAATCAAAGTAGACGTGTGTTTTCGCATATAGCCGCCATCAATACCGAAAAAAAGAAACAGCAAAAAAAGAAAAGAAAATACAAGATAATTCATAATTATAGGCAACGCTGGACAAGGTCAAACCTTTATGACTGATAAATGTTAATAATTACACTTAATACCTTCTACCTACCAATGTATTTAACGAAAGAAAACTCGAACATAATGCAATATAGAGGATGCATCCTTGAAGAGCGAAAAAGTACTTCAAACAGAGAACGAAAAAAAGGTACAGTAAAGGAACACGGCATAAGTAATCAATGTGAAAAAAAATCTGTGTATTTGCAATAACTACACGTGAGATAACAAACAGCACATCTTAACGCTTTATCAGCAAAATAAAGCATAAATGGTGTAGGGCGTCGCGGAATGTGTCCCACTTCGACTTGCATGCGATGTTGCCCGGGAGAGTATTCCAAAAGTGGACAGCAGGCGGAATCGCAAAGTGATCGAATGCACGAGTTCAAGGCATAGTTGAAATGATTGTGAAGCCTGTGTGACGTGTAGCAGGGCCGTTTCAGACCTGCTAGTGTTGTTCGAGTGCAATAAATGAAATTGTTAAACGGTAATGATCACCTGCCTTCGTCACCATCCTTCCTTCCACAAGCATCACACAACGCCTTCACTCACCTACTACCTAAGTCCACATTCCTTTGTCATGACAATGAGCTTTTAATTCAAAGGCAGGAAGTGTGTATAGGTTCATGCTTGGCACCTACACTTAGCGACATGTTGTTGACATGGTATGACAGGGGCTTACTCGCTCGCCTACAGCTGGCAACCGTAAGAATATTCCGCTTTGTTGCCGACATTTTAATATTTTATCCAGTTGACCCTTGTGACGCGGAGTTAACCAGCAAGACAATTATTGACGCCTTAAGTGAGATAATGAAGGATTTTGCATTAACAACGGAAGAGCACACCTGGGACCGTTTAAGGATTTTAGACACTGAAATTGTTTTTAAACCTCATCACGTTTGCTGGAGCTACTCGCCTCGATCAAAAAGAGGGCTTCTCCCGTTTTCGTCGGCACACTCCAAACTCGTAAAACGAGGGATCGCTAAGGCATGTTTGCGAGCTGCTCTCAAGCGTCCGTGCGAGCACTCTGTTGAAGAGAGCTTTTCAGCACAAATGAACAGACTAACATCAGCAAGCTACGCGACCAGCGTATTGTGCAGTCTTGCTGGTCGCCTTGTAAAAGAGTTAAAGAACGCCAGAAAACAAACTATGCAGTCACCGGCTTCGAGATCTATGCTAGCCATCATTCCTTATGTTCACCGTGCTTCCCATAACATTAGGAAATTACAGCCAAGGCAAGAGTGAGGGTGGTGTGCAATGCCCCTAATAAACAGAGCGGATTGGGTGGACACTGTCGCGCGAAAGTTGCTATAAGAATCATTTTGGCGGCTTCACTGAGTGCACAACGCAGGTCGTCTATAAAATCCCGCTAGATTGTAAACGTTGCTATATGGAACAAACTTGGAAGTGCGTAAATGATCGCCTGCGCGAGCATGCCGCTTCACTAAAAGGAAATCCGCGCAGTCATCTGGTTGCCCACTGTAACACGTGAGGTTGCTCCCCGAACTTTAAGTACGAAGTAATTGGCAGATACAGTGAAAAGCGCGCGGGCGACATCTTTGAAGCATTTCGCATATTCACAAAAGGCGAATTCTCTCCGTGGTTGACGCTTATCCTTCTTTTTCTGTTCTTTACGTCACATTCAATGATGTCTGTATATGCTGCTTCTGCAAATAAAACATTTCGTTGCTAGTCAGCGGTCTGTCCTGTGCTCTTTACTCGCTGGTCCTGTGTTGTGGTGTTCCTGTTTTTATTTTAAAGAGTAAAACAGGGGAGCCATCGAGATTTGCTGTATGGTTGCGGAAAATATGGAATTATTTTGGTAACTTTCACAAACGATTAAAATTATATAGATAAACAGTTGGTTGCCGTCTATGCTTAAAGGGGCCCTGAACCGCCCCTCGGGCTTGGGGAAATTACATAGTCCGCGGGTAGCATACGCTGCTGTGAACATCTAAGCCAAGTTTTGCTGTCGTAGGCGGTGCGTGGAGCTCGCAAGCGGATCGCGAAGTCACCTTTCTCTCAAACGCTCTCTTTTCAACAGAAGGATATCTCCTCACTCTCTTCTGGCCGCTATATCTCGTCATCATACGCTTTGTTTCGTCATTTCTTTAGACGGCTGCTATTGGCCGATAGCTGACAAGCAGCGGTCGGCTACATGGTGTAGATACCGCGGCCACCGCGAGGTGCCGCCACGAGTCCGCTGGCCAAGCGCGCTGCCGCTCGCCGAGGACAACCACGTGTGCCTTATGTTTAGCTTTAGCGCGTCGTAAGCACCAAACTCGGAAGTCCTGGCGTCTACATTGACATCCAAAATGAAATTTGAACTGCGCGCCACGGTGACATTTATAATGCGGAGCGTTATGGGTACGCCCCACTGCGTCGTTGCTTTCGCAGTACAAGGCACTGAAGAAGGGACGGAAGCACAGTGGATGCCGTGTTTGATGGCCAATAACTCCGCTTTTGTTGAACGCGTTGAAGTCCTTTCCTTTTTTTGTTATGGCAACGTCTTCCTGAAATAGCCTTTTTTCTCTTCAAATGTCTTTTTCCACTTACATAAAAAGTGGTTCATGGCGCCTTTAATACTAGTGCGCTTTGTATAAAGGCGCATACGTACCGCCTAACTCAGCGATATAACTTTCGGAAAGATCTGTGAGAATGTCTTTTGAATCAAAATGGTGCCTCAGGTAGCTAACATTAAGCTTGTTGTTTCATCTTTCCGGAGTGTGTTCAGTTTCAATACATATAAAGCGAAGTAATGCGCTTGTGTTTTAAAAGAATGGTGATAATAAAGCTAGACCTTCAACCGCTCGTTCCAGTAAAATGTATTGTCTTTGAAAAGAAAAGAAACTGCGTCGGCCGGGAATCGAACCCGGGCCACCCGCGTGGCAGGCGAGTATTCTACCACTGAACCACCGACGCCCATGTAGTACTACGCCAGATGCTTTCCTGGGATAGCGTGGATACAGCTGCCCATTGCCCGGATGAATGTAGGTCACTGAGCCCAGCGATCGCCTGTTCGAGAAAAACCTGCTTTAGCGTTGGACGAATGGCGACATTGGTGAAACAAAGGCTTCTTCGGTCGCCCACATCGCAATTTGATGGATCGCTCAAAAAAAAAACGAATAGCGCTCCGCTATCGTGCAGCCTGACTACACATTCAAGACAACGCATATTATGTATTTTTCCGTCTACGACAAAGGCCTGCCACATTTCCTTTGGCGTGACGCACGACCAGCAAAACGGCGCTTTATAAAGCCAGGTTTTCTTTGTTTACCGCTTTATTTTGTATTTGTATTTCGTCAATGTATTTCTTCGTATTGTACTTCTTTGTATTTCTTTGTAATGTATTTCTGTATTTCTTCAATGAAACGAACTCTTAACTTACCTGATCTTTTCTCACGCCGCAAATCTTCCCGTCTCTCCCTTTTTCACAAAGTTTTTCACTTGAACCCCTTTTTAAAAGAGACCCTTCTTGCCCCTCCATCTTATATTTAGGCCCGCACTCACCACAGCCTTAAAATCGGGGTGCCATTGTGCCGTACTAACCGGTACAGTGACTCATTCATCCCCAGGACAAGCACGGGCTGGAATCGCCTTCCCGCCTCAATCGCACTCATCACCGACCCTACTAACTTCAAGACCGCCGTTCAGAATGCCTTTTGTTAATATTTTTTGTTAATACTTGCAGTTTGTATTTTTACTGCATTACTTCTTGTTTTGACTCCACTCCTTTCTGTAACGCCTTCGCGCCTTGAAAGTACGTGAAAGAAAGAAATAAATAAATATAAAAAGGATGCTCCGACTACAGCAGGGGATTTTGGAAAGTAGCGCCAGGGAGAGAACATCTGTTCTACGCAATAAAGCAATGCGTTACGATTCACTTCACAAAACGTGAAAGTCTAATATCGACTCATGCGCTATTTCCCGAGCACAATTAGATCTTTTTTTATGGAATACCCCCTACAATAAACCGACTGCACGATGTTCTTAAATTTTTGGTAATAGGTATATCCGGTGTACTGTTTGGCTTAATCGGAAGAACTGCGCATTCGTGATGTGGAGATGCTTGTTCCGTCCCCTCGTGCGGCAAGTTATCTTCTTGTGCACTTTCACTATTGTTTCTTATTAAATCGAAGCATCTTTTGCTTTTTTCGGGTTTGATGTGGCTGCGGGGGGCTGTTGGGTAGGCCGACCTATAGGCGGATATATTTGTAGATATGTGTGCAAACCGTATATGGAAGTACCAGCAAAGTGGTTTATATACACACTTGTGTGCTTACCCGGATATGCGCACCTCTGTTCTGCGTAACAACAACAAAAGAAAGAAAAGGATAACTTCTTATATAAAATGTCAACACACAATGTCGGCTCAGAGATGTCTCCAAAGCACAGACACCGATTTGTAACAGAAAATATGGTTAAATATATTTCGCGGGTTCCTCGATTTGCTTTATTTGCTTTGACTTGGCTATTCTATATATTTCACTGGGGGTGTGTCCGCTCATGGTCGATCCTCCATTATTAGAACGTGCCACTGTGACACGACTGGTACAGAATCCCGGAATGTTGCGTGATACGTGGCGTACAATTATTTGTTTATTCATTAACGCATAACTAAATTATTTATTTATTTATTTATATTTTTATTTATTTATTTATTAACACCTTACAGCCTTCTGCAGAGGCATTGAGTAGGGGGGGGGCAATATTTAAGTGCGTATCAATATACACTGAATGTCTAAGATATATCGAAAAAAAAAACTTATGTGGTTGTAAGTGCCAAAACCACGATGTGATTACGAGGCATGCCGTAGCGGGGGACTCCGGAATGATCTTGACCACCTGGGGTTCTTTAACGTGCACCTAAATCAAAGTACACGCCTGTTCTCGCATTTCGCCGCCATCAGTATCGAAAAGAAGAAACAGGAAAAGAATTCATAAATAAATAAAATACAAGCGAATTCATAAATATACGCAACGCTGGACGAGATTAAACCTTTATAACCGACAAATGTTGACAGCTACGCGAAATACCTCCCACCTAACCGCGTACTTCAAGAAAGAAAACTAGGACATAATACAATATAGAGTTTGCATCACTGAAGAGGGGAAAAGTACTTCAAACAGAGAACAAAAAATAGACATTAAAGGAACACGGCATAAGTAATCAATGGGAAAATATAAAACTCAATGGATTTGCAATAACGACACGTGCGACAAAGAACAGCACATCTTCACGCTTTATCGGCAAACCAAAGCGTGAATGGTGCAGGGCGTCGCGGTATGTGGCACACTTCGACTTGCACGCGATGCTGTCTGGGTAAGAATTCCACAACTGGACAGCACGCGGAATCCCAGAGTAATCGAATGCACGAGTTCATCCGTAAATGATTGAAATGATTGAAACTGAAATCATTGCGAAGCCTTTGTGACGTGGAGCGGGGTCGTTTCAGGCCTGCTATAGTGTTGTTCGAGCGGAATAGATGAAATCGTTAAACAGTGATAATCAGCTGCCATCGTCACCACCCTTCCTTTAACAAGCATCATGTCCCGCCTTCGTCCTTGTGACAAGATACAATGGACGTTAAATGACAAAAGGGGCGTACCGTTTTAGGAAAAATTCAACGAAAAAGCAGCCGGCACTTGCGAATGCCATACGGAACCGGAGGCAGCATTCGAAGCAGCGCAGGCATTTTTTCTTCATTTTTCGAACCAATGAAGAAAGACGAAAGAGGGAGCAAGGCGGGGACAGGGATAAAAAGCCGGACATAAAAACCGTGTGTCCTCCGGTCCATCGCAGGTACCGACAGCCTGTTCACTCGATCCCTTGTGTACGGAGCAGCCTTTGCTAATATATTTAAAATCGGCGGGGAAAAAATTAAATAGGGCGGTTATCTTAGGATAGATGACATAATCCGATGTATCTGACCAATCGGTGCAACTTTTGTATTGAAGATCTTTCGCCAGAGTTAATATTTAAAAATTAATTAAGGAATGTTTGTTACAAAATATCATCGCGTGCTTCGTACGGCTCAGAACAATACTGCGGCAATTCGACACGCGTAGCTCCTACGTTTCTTTATTTAACACCTGGGCCAAATTAGCTGAATAACACACATGCGCACGCGCGCGCACGCACGCACGCACACACACACACAAACACACACGCACACACGCACACACACACACAAAAGTCGGGTGTCATATTTAAAGAGTAAAATCGGACAGGCATTGGGATATGCTGTATGGTTGCCGAAAGTTTGGAATTAGCTGATGACATTCACAATTACATGGATGAACAGTTGTTGCTGAAAGGGGCCCTGAACCGGCCCTCGTGCTGGTTAAATTACATAGTCCGCGGGTAGCATACGCTGCTGCTAACATCTCAGCCAAGTTTTGCTGTCGGCCTCGATGCGTGGAGCTCTCAACCATACGTGGAGCTCTCAAGCGGATCGCGCAGTCATCTTTCTCGGAAACGCTCTCTTTTCAACAGAAGGATCTCTCCTCCCTCTCTCTGGCCGTTATATTTCGTCATCAGACGCTTTCTTTCGTCATTCCTTTAGACGGCGGCAATTGGCCGATAGCTGACATCCGGCTGTGGTCGGCTACATGGGGTAGACAGCATGTAAGTAAGTTTGTTCCTAGTCCCTTTTAACACAGGAAAGGCGTTTTAGGTTCCACAGGAAAATAAAAGTTTTTGGCTGTCTCTGACAGTCCAGTCTTTTTTTTTTGTTCGTGTAATGTAGAGTTTCACCACAATTTCGCAGAACTATCTATGAGCACGCCGCGACCCCCCCCCCCCCCCTCTTCGTTCACAGTTCCCCAGGCAATGCCGCGCCAAGACAAACCAAGCCAAGTTTGGCGTCGCCAACTGAGTGGCATGGCGGCGCATGGGTGGCGTCTCGTAGCCTGCAGCCAACACTTTGGGTACCGTCGCATGGGTAGATCTGGCAGGGCTCCAGCGGGTCTTGATGAAGGATTGGCGACGGCGACAACAGGTGTTATGTGGTTCCATTCTGCACTCTGCGCAGCCGTCGACTGTGCATCGGTGTCCAATAGGTTGTGTGCCGGTGCGTGCGGTTGTCAAAGGTGGTGTGTTGGGCGTTAACCCGGCCGGTCTGATTTCTGTTTGTCTGCAGAGCCGTTCCCACCGAAGCAATAGGTTCTTCGTTGACTGAATCCGATCGATTTGTGACTCATCCATTTAACAGGACAGCCCCAGGAGTTCAGTCAAACCTGGCGGTGTTCAGGGTTTATCATGCAGGCGTGGGCAGACCTGCAACACGTGGGCAACTGTTTTTTCGGGGGCAGCGCACAAACGGCACGAAGGGTCCGAGTCGAACAGTTCGTGTCGTCGATCTTGA
Organism: Dermacentor albipictus; assembly: GCF_038994185.2. Taxonomy (NCBI): domain Eukaryota; kingdom Metazoa; phylum Arthropoda; class Arachnida; order Ixodida; family Ixodidae; genus Dermacentor; species Dermacentor albipictus. The sequence continues at coordinate 141,152,722 of NC_091823.1, read as the reverse complement.
GTGGCCAAAAATCCTGTGCAAGCTTGGAGGAGTAGTGCGCACGGTCTGTCCCCCCGCTGTAGTATGGTTTCCTGCCAGGTTCCAGTTTATCTTTCGCATAGCACAATATACTGGTTTTCTTTGCGGTCGCTCTGCGCGAGATGTCTGTGCTTCTCCGTGTCATCCATTTGTTCACTTCTCTATTCCATTTGCTTTCACCTTTAGTTTCTTGGAGCTTTGAGTTTGGGCCGAATTTTGTTTCGACAGAGGCGAGGCGTTGCATCCAGAGGGTCTTTATGCCCTTATACCGCAGATGTAAGTATATTCGGCGGCTGTATTTGGCTTCAGGCATAAATTTCAACCTACCCATGTATTGTAATTTGGACTTTGCTTCTCGAATTTTAAACCGTGACCAGCCCACTTCCCCTGTTATTGTGGCATTCGCTGTGAAGATGTTTCCTCGCAGCAGCCATCGTCGAAGTTCGTTCTGGTGTCGGTTTAGGCATTCCATTGTCTGTGTCAAGTATGTTAGTGTGTCAGCTGCGTATGTAGTTGCTGGGACTGGGAGTGTTTTCTAGAGTGTGCGACCGACTGAATAAGGGTTTGTACGACGGTCGGGAGAGGTGCCATACTTGACCTGTTGGGCGGTTCGTTTTCTTTATTATCGAATTAGTTCGTTTTTCGAGGTAATTATTTTTGTTTCGTATTTCAATTCCAAGATACTCATAAGTTGCAGTCTTTGTTATAGATTGTCTTTGTTATAGAATTTCCTTCTAGCTTGAATTTTGTGTTTAAGCTCATTCATTGGCATTTTTCTGCGTTGAATTTGATGTAGTCCTCATCCGCCACTCGGGAGCAGAAATCTAGGAAGTCCTGTAGGTTTGCTGCCGACTCAGCCAGAAGCACAATATCGCCAGCGAATGCCACGCATGAGATTTTTGTGTACAGCTATTGGTGGTCTCTTGTTATTGTGGAGGAGGTTATATATACAGATATTAAATAAGGTCGGTGATAGGGGACATACCTTTTATAATCCGGCTTTTAGTTTTACTTTCCTAGATTTTAGTCCATGGACTTCATATACTGCTGATCATTCTTTATAAAGTGCCTTCAGTAATTCAATAAAATCTTGGTCCAATTTCATGATTTCAAGCTTTTGCCATTGTTTAGAATGTGGCACGCCCCACTGCATCGTAGCCTTCGCAGTACAATGCATTGAAGAAGGAACGAGAGCTTAGTGAAATTCGTGTTTGATGGCCAATAACTTCGCTTCTGTTGAACGCGTTGAAGCCCTTTTTTGTGGCAACGTGGTTTTGAAAAAGCCTATTTTAATATAAAATGCCTTTCTCCACTTCGATAAAAAGTGGTCCAGGCACCCTTTAATACTAGTGCGCTTTGTAGAAAAGCTCATATGTACCGTGTAACTCGGTGGTAGAATTTTAGGAAAGATCTGTGAGAATTCCTTTTGTATCAAAGTGGTGCCTCAGGCAGCCAAAATTAACCTTGTTCTTTTTACCTTTCCAGGGTGTCATCAGTTTCAATACATATAAAGCGAAGTAATGTTCTTGTCCTTTCAAAAGATTATAGTAAAGTTAGACACCGAACCGCGTTTCAGCAAACTGTATTGTGTTTAAAAACAAAAGAAACTGCGTCGGCCGGGAATCGAACCCGGGCCATCCGCGTGGCAGGCGAGTATTCTACCACTGAACCACCGACGCCCATGTAGTACTACGCCAGATGCTTTCCTGGGATAGCGTGGATACAGCTGCCCATTTCCCGGATGAATGTAGGTCACTGAGCCCAGCGATCGCCTGTTCGAGAAAAACCTGCTTCAGCGTTGGCCGCGTGGCGACAATGCGGGAACAAAGGCTTCCCCGGTCGCCCGCAACGCAATTTCACGGAACGTTCAAAAAAAAAAAAGAATAGAGCTCCGATATCGTGCAGCCTGACCACACATTCAAGACAGCGCACAATATGTACTTTTCTGTCTGCAACGAAGGCCTACAACATTTCCTTCGGCGTGACGCAGGATCAGCAAAACGCCGCTTTATAAAACCAGTTTTTCTTTGTTTGCCGATTCATATAAGAAGGATGCTCCGAATATAGCACGTGATTTTGGCAAAGTAGCGCCAGTGAGAGAACGTCTTTTGTAAGCAATAAAACAATGAATTACTGTTGGGTACACAATACCTGCAAGTAGAAAATCGACTCGTACGTTCTTTCCGGAGCACAATTAGCCTTTTCTTTATGGAATAGCCCGATATAGTAAATCGACTGTACGATTTTCTTAAATTTTCGGTAATAGGTATTTGTGGTATAGTAATAAGAGCAGCGCATGCGTGATGTGGAGAGGCGTGTCCGCGTGGGGCAAGTTATCTTCTCGTGCAATATCAGTTTTCTTTCTTATTAACTCGAAGCATTTTTTGCGTTTTTCGCCTTTGGTGTGGCTGCTGAGGGCTGTTGGGTAGGTCGACATATCGCCAGGTATATTTTTAGATATGTATACAAAGCGTATATGGAAGTACCAGTGAAGTGGTTTACCTAACCCTTGTGTGCTGACCAAGTATGAACACCACTTTCCAACGTAACAACGAAAGAAAAAAGGATAACTTCTTATATAAAATCCAAACACACGATGTCGGCTCAGAGATATCTCCAAACCACGCACATCGATTTAATAACAGTAGATACGGTTAAGTATATTTCGCGAATTCTTTGATTTACTTTATATTCTTTGACTTGACTACTCTATAGGTATCACTGGCGGTGTGTGTTCGTTCTTGGCCGATCCTTCATTAGAACGTCCCACTGTGGCACGAGTGGTACAGAATCCCGAAATGTTGCGTGATACGTGTCGTACAATAATCTGTTTATTTTTCCACTCACTCACTCACTCACTCACTCACTCACTCACTCACTCACTCACTCACTCACTCACTCACTCACTCACTCACTCACTCACTCACTCACTCACTCACTCACTCACTCACTCACTCACTCACTCACTCACTCATTAATTTTTTAATTTTTTAGTAGCACCTTACAGCCCTGTGGGGAGGGATTGAGTAAGGGGGGCAATATTTAAGTGCGTGTCTAATATACACTGAATGTGTAACATATATTGAAAAGAAAAAAAATAACTTATGGGGTTCTATGTGTAAAAACCACAATCTGATTATGAGGCACGCCGTAGTGGGGTACTGCGGAATGATCTTGACCACCTGGGGCTATTTAATGTGCACATAAATCAAAGCACACGTGTGTTTTCGCATTTTGCAGCCATCAGTATCGAAAAGAAACAGCAATAAAAGGAGAATTCATAAATATACGCAACGGTGGACATGATTACGCCTTTATATAACCGACAAATGTTGGTAATTACACTAAATAACTTCTATCTACCCCTGTATTTAATGGAAGAAAACTCCAACATAATACAATATAGAGATCACATCTTTAAGATGGAAAAAGTACTTGAAACATGGAACAAAAAAAAGACAGCAAAGGAACACGGCATAAGTAATCAATGACAAAAGAAATCACGGCATTTGCAATAACGACACGTGAGACAACGAACAGCACATCTTCACGCTTTATCAGCGAAATAAAGCGTGAATGGTGTAGGGCGTCGCGGAATGTGTCACACTTCGACTTGCATGCGATGCTGTCCGGGAGTGTATTCCACAACTGGACAGCGCGTGGATTTGCAGAGTGATCGAATGCACGACTTCATCCGTAAATGATTGAAATGATTGAAACTTAAATGATTGCGAAGCCTGTGTGACGTGGAGCAGTGTCGTTTCAGGCCTGCTGCTGTTGTTCGAGTGGAATATATGGAACTCTTAAACAGTGATGGTCACGTGCCATCGTCACCATCCTTCCCTCGACAAGCATCATACACCGCCTTCACTCAACTACTACCTGAAATTTACATTCATTTGTCATGACAATAAGCTTTCAATTCAAGGGCAGGGAGTGTGTATGGGTTCACGCTTGGCACCCACAAATAGCGACATTTCGTTTGCATGCTATGATAGGGGCTTAATCGCTCGCCTACAGCTGACAACCGTAAGCATATTCCGCTTTGTTGGCGACATTTTAGTATTTTATTCAGTTGACCCTTGTTACACGGAGTTAACTTCCAAGACAAATATTCACGCCTACAATGAGATAATGAAGCATTTTGCATTAACAACGGAAGAGCCCACACCAATGACCGTTTAATATTTTTAGACACTGAAACTGTTTTTAAATCTCATCACGTTTATTGGAGCTACTCGCGTCGCTCAAAGTAATGGCTTCTCCCGTTTTCGTCGGCACACTCCGAACTCGTAAAACGAGGCATTGCTAAGGCATGTTTGCTAGCTTCTCTCAAGCGTTAGTGTGAGCACTCTGTTGAACAGAGCTTTTCAGCACAAGTCAACAGACTAACATCAGCAGGATACCGGACCAGCGTATAGTGCATTGTTGCTGGTGACCTTGTAAAAGAGTTAAAGAACGCCGGAAAACTCACCGCCTTCGAGATCTAGGCTTACCGTGATTGCTTATGTACACCGTGTTTCTCATAAGATTATGAACATTGCGGTCAAGGCAGGAGTGAGGATGGTGTGCCTTAATAAACGGAGCGGGGTTGCGCAAAATAGCCAACATGGTGGATACTGTCACGGGCAAAAATTGCTATAAGAATCATTTTGGCGGCTTCGTTGGCTCTACAACGCAGGTCGTCTAGAAAATCCTGCTAGATTGTAAACGTTGCTACATCGGGCAAACTGGGAGGTGCATTAATGATCGCCTGCGCGAGCATGCCGCTTCACTAAAAGGAAATCCGCGCAGTCATCTGGCTGCCCACTGTAACACGCGACGTTGCGTCCCGATGTTTAGGAAGTACGAAATAATTGGCGGATATAGTGAAAAGTGCGCGAGGGACATCTTTGAAGCATATTGCATATTCACAAGTGGCCACGCGTGCGCCAGTTCTGCGTCATTGGCGCTCTCAACAATATAACTGGATTATCTCCGTGGCTGACGCTTATCCTTCTTTTTCTGTTTTTTTACGTCACATTCAATGATGCCTTTATATGCTGCTTCTGCAAATAAAGCATTTGGCTGCTAGTCCGCGCTTTGTCCTGTGCTCTTTACTCGCTGGTCCTGTGTTGCGTTGTTCCTGTTTTTATTTTAAAGAATAAAACCGAGCAGCCATCGGGATTTGCTGTATGCATGTTGCCGACAATATGGGATTATTCTTGTCACTTTCACAAACGATTAAAATTATATCGGTAAAAAGTTGGTTGCTGTCTATGCTTGAAGGGGCCCTGAACCACCCCTCGGGCTTCGTGAAATTCCATAGTCCGCGGCTAGCATACGCTGATGTGAACATCTCAGTTTTGCTGTCATACACGGTGCGTGGAGCTCGCAAGCGGATCGCGAATTCACCGTTCTCTCAAACGCTCTCTCTTCAACAGAACTATTTCTCCTCACTCTCTACTGGCCGCTATATCAGACGCTTTCTTTCGTCATTCCCTTAGACAGCTGCTATTGGCCGATAGCTGACATCAAGCTGCGGTCGGCTACAAGGCGTTGATACCTCGGCGGCCGCGAGATGCCGCTTCGGGTCCACCGGCTAAGCGCACTGCCGATCGCCGAGCACAACGGCGCGTGGTTTATGTTTGTCGCGTCGTAAGCACCAAAGGCGGAAGCCCTCGCGTCTACGTTAACATCCAGAAAGACATTTGAACGGCGCGCCGCGGTGACGTTTAGAAGGCGTAGCGTTGTGGGCACGCCACACTCCGTCGTAGCCTTCACAGTACAAGGCATTGAAGAAGGAACAGGAGCACAGTGGAGGCCGTGTTTGATGGCCAATAACACCGCTTCTGTTGAACGCGCCGAAGTACTTTTCTTTTTCGCGGCAACGTCTTTCTGAAGTAGACTATTTTCACTTCAAATGCCTTTCTCCACTTCGATAAAAAGTGGTTTAAGACCCTTTTAATACTAGTGCGTTTTGTATAAAAGCGCCTATATACCGTCTAACTCGGCGATGTAATTTTAGGAAAGATCTGTGAGGATTCCTTTCGTATCGAAGTGGTGCCTCGCACAGGCAAAACTAAGCTTTTCTATTTACCTTTCGGGAGTGGCTTCAGTTTCCATAGATATAAAGCGAAGTAATGTTCTTGTGTTTTAAAAGGGTAGTAGTAATAAAGCTAGACCCCGAACCTTTCGTTTCAATAAGATGCATTGTTTTTAGAAAGAAACAAAAAATGCGTCGGCCGTGAATCGAACCCGTGCCACCCGCGTGGCAGGCGAGTATTCTACCACTGGACCACCGACGCCTACGAAGAACAAGTTCAGATGCTTTCCTGGGATTGCGTGAATACAGCTGCCCATTGCACGGCTGAATGTAGGTCACTGATCCCAGCGGTCGCTTGTTCGAGAAAAACCTGCTTCAGCGTCGGCCGCGTGGCGACACTGCGGGAACAAAGGCTTCCTAGGTCGCCCGCAACGCAGTTTCATGGATCGTTCAATAAAAGCATAGTACTCTGTTATCGTGCAGCCTGACCACACATTCAAGACAGCGGAAATTATGTACTTTTCCGTCTACGACGAAGGCCTGCAACATTTCCTTTGGCGTGACGCACGACCAGCAAAACGGCGCTTTATAAAGCCAGGTTTTCTTTGCTTGCCGTTTTGTGTCAAAAGAATGCTCCGAATATAGCACATGATATGGCAAAGTAGCGCCAGTGAGAGAACATCTGTTGTACGCAATAAAGCAATGCGTTACGATTCACTACACAAAGCCTGAAAGTCTAATATCGAATGATGCGTTATTTCGCGAGCAGAATAAGACCTTCTTTTTATGGTATACCCCCCTATAATCAATCGACTGCACGATTTTCTTAAATTTCTGGCAATAGGTATATACGGTATAATCTTTGAGTTCATTGGAAGAGCAGCGCATGCGTGATGTGGAGATGCTTGTCCTCGAGCGGCATGTTATCTTCTCGTGCAATTTCAGTTTTCTTTCTTATTAACTCGAAGCATTTTTTTGCATTTCTCCGCTTTGATGTGGCCGCTGGGGGCTGTTGAGTAGGTCAACATTTCGGCGAATATATTTGTTGATATGTATGCAAAGCGTATATAAATGTACCAGCGAAATGGTTTACGTAAGTCTTCTGTGCTGACCATACGCACCTCTTTTCTGCGTAACAACAACAAAAGAAAAAAGTATAACCTCAATTATAAAATCTCAACACACTATGTCGGCTCAGAGATGTCTCCAGAGCACGTACATCGATTTGTTAACAGAAGATATGGCTAAATATGTTTCGCGGATTCCTGGATTTGCTTTATTTTTTTTTTTTACTTAGCTATTCTATATATTTCACTGGGGTAGTGTCCGTCCTTGGTCGATCCTCCATTATTAGAACGTGTACAGAATCCCGAAATGTTTCGTGATACGTGTCCAACAATTATTTGATTATTCATTCACTCATTAATTATTTGTTTATTTGATTTATTTATTAACGCCTTACAGCCTTCTGCGGAGGCATTGAGTATTGGGGCAATATTTAGGTGCGCATCTAATATACACTGAATGTCTAACACCCGCCGCGGTTCCACAGTGGCTATGGTTTAGGCTCCTGAGCACGAGATCGCGGGATCGAATCCCGGCCACGGCGGCCGCATTTCGATGGCGGCGAAATGCGAAAACACCCGTGTACTTAGATTTAGGTTCACGTTGAAGAACCCCAGGTGGTCAAAATTTCCGGAGTCCCCCACTACGGCGTGCCTTATAATCAGAAAGTGGTTTTGGCACATAAAACCCCATATATTATTATTATTATTATTGAATGTCTAACATTTATATAAAAATTGCTTATGGGGTTTTACGTGCCAAAACCACGATCTGATTACGAGGCACGCCGTAGTGGGGGACTGTGCGGAATTATCTTGACCCCCTGGGGTTCCTTAACGCGCACCTAAATCAAAGTACACGTGTGTTTTCGCATTTTGCAGCCATCAATATCGAAAATTATAAACAGCAAAAAAAGAAGAGAAGTCATAAGTATACGCAACGCTGGACAAGATTAAACCTTTATAACCGACAAATGTTGGTAATTACACTTAATACCTTCTGTTTAATCTGTACTTAATGAAAGAAAACTAGGCCATAATACAATATAGAGGTTGTATCTTTGAAGAGGGAAAAAGTACTTCAAACATAGAACCAAAAAAAAGTTAAGAAGCACGGCATATGTAAAAATGAGCAAAAGATGACTGGATTTGCAATAACGTGAGACAACAAACAGGCACATCTTCACGCTTTATCAGCAAAATAAAGCGTGAATGGTGTAGGGCGTCACGGAATGTGTCACGCTTCGACTTGCATGCGATGCTGTCCGGGAGAGAATTCCACAACTGGACAGCACGTGGAATTCCAGAGTAATCGAATGCACGAGTTGATCCGTAAATGCGGGCATAGCTGAAATCATTGCGAAGCCTTTGTGACGTGGAGCAGGTTCGTTTCAGGCCTGCTAGTGTTGTTCGAGTGGAATAAATGAAGTGGTTAAACAGTGATAATCACCTGCCATTGCCACCATCCTTCCCTCAACAAGAATCATGCCCCGCCTTTGTTCTTGTGACAAGATACAATGGACTTTAGGTGAAAAAATGGGCGTGCCATTTTAAGAAAAATTCTTCAGCGGAAAAGCGGCCGCCACTTGCGAATGCGATACGGGACCGGAGGCAGCATCCGGCGTAGCGCAGATATATATATTTTTTTTACTTCTCGGCCGAATGAGGAAAGACGAAAGAGGGGGCGAGGTGGACAGGGATAAAAAGCCGGATATAAAAACCATGTTGCCTCCGGTCCATCGCAGTCAGCGACAGCCTCTTCAGTCGATCTCTGAGCGTGGAGCAGCCTTTGCCAATATCGTCAAACGTACAGTTGAGGGCACTAAATGCCCGGCGCGTTAGCGGGAAGTCACGTGGTATTTTTTTTAATTTCGATTTTTAATATCCATTGCAAAAAAAATTAAATAGGACGGTTATCTTAGGATACATGAAATAAGCCGATGTTGCTGACCAAGCGCTGCAACTTTTGTATTGAAGACCTTTCGCGCGAGTTAATATTTAAAAAGTTGATTAAGCAATGCTTGTTAACTACACAGGCCGTCAGTATGAACAAAAATATCATCGCGTGCTTCATACGGCTAACGTTTCCTTTTTTGATTGCTTGGCCCAAATTACGTGAATTACTATATATATATCTATATATATATATATATATATATACATATATATATATATATATATATATATATATATATATATATATATATATATATATATATATATATATATATATATATATGTGTGTGTGTGTGTGTGTGTGTGTGTATATAGTCAGACAGCTGTTAAGCCTCAACGGTTTGTTGCGCCGGTCGCGCGCTGAAGACGATGACGCAGGCCATGATGAGGAATATGTACCGATGAAGAAGATGAAGGTGTAATATACTGCTCCCAATATATATATATTTAGTAAAGATAAATACACAAGATAGAAGACGGATTGATGGCCGTCGCCGTAGCAGAATTGGTAGAGCAACGCACGCGTAATGCCGGGGTTGCGGGTTTGGCTCACACCGGCAGCAAGTTATGTTTTCGTCCACTTTCATTTTCCCTTTTACCCACTATTTCCTACATTTTAATTTAAACCAAAGCTAAATCCCCTTTGCTTCTCATGGCCTCATAGCCGGTTAGCTTTACATGTTCAGGATTATTGTAAATCGAGCCCCAAGATTTTCCTTCTTCTCGTTTACACACACACACAAACACACGCGCACACACAAATCGGGTGTCGTATTTAATGAGTAAAACAGGAGAGACATCGCGATTTGCTTTATGGTTGCCGAAAGTTTGAAATTCACCTGGTAACTTTCACAATTACATAGATGAACTGTTGCTGCTGTCTATGCTTAAAGGGGCCCTGAACCGGCCCTCGTGCTGGTGATATTACATAGTCCGCGGGTAGCATACGCTGCTGCATACACCTCAGCCAAGTTTTGCTGTCGTACGCGATGTGGAGCTCGCCAGCGGATTGCGAAGTCACCTTTCTCTCAAACGCTCTCTTTTCAACAGAATGATCTCTCCTCACCCTCTCTGACCGTTATATTTCGTCATCTGACCCTTTGTTTTGTCATTCCTTTCGACGGCTGCTATTGGCCCATAGCTGACATTAGGCTGCGGTAGGCTACATTAGTAGATAGTAAGTAAGCTTGTTCCTTGTCCCTTTTAACACAGGGCAGGCGTTTGAGGTTCCACAGGAAAATAAAGTTTTGTGCTGTCTCTCACCGTTCACTCTGGTTTTCTTTTTTTGTTCGTGTACTGCAGAATTTCACCACAATTTTGCAGATCTATCTATGAGCACCCTCCCCCCCCTTTCTTCACAGTTCCGCAGACAATGCTGCGCCAAGACAAGCCGAGCCACGTTTGGCGTCGCCAATTGAGTGGTATGGCGGCGCATGGGTGGCGTCTCGTAGCCTGCAGCCAACGCTTTGGGTACCGTCTCACGGGCAGATCTGGCTGGGCTCCACGCGGGTCTTCAGGAAGTATTGGCGACAGCTCCACCAGGTGTTATGTGGCTCCACTCTGCCCTCTGCGCAGCCGTCGTGTGCATCGGTGTCCAATAGGTGGTGTGCCGGTGTGTGCGGTTGGCAAAGGTGGTGTGTTGGGCGTTAACACCCCCCCCCCCCCCCCGGTCTGCTTTCGGTTTGTCTGCAGAGCCATTCCTACCGCAGCAATAGGTTCTTCGTTGACTGAATCCGATCGATTTGTGACTCACCCATTTAACCAGACAGCCCCAGGAGTTCAGTCAAACTTGGCGGTGTTCGGGGTTTATGATGCAGGCCTGGGCAGACCTGCAACACGTGGACAACTGTTTTTTCGGGGGCACCGCACAAACGGCACGAAGGGTCCGAGTCGAACAGTTCGTGTCGTCGATGTTGAGTGGCTAAAGATCCTGTGCAAGCTTGGAAGAGTAGTGCGCTCGGTCTGTTCCCCCTGTAGTATGTTTCCCTGCGAGGTTCCAGTTTATCTTTCGCATAGCACAATATACTGGTTTTCTTTGCGGTCGCTCTGCGCTAGATGTCTGCGCTTCTCCGTGTTATCCATTTGTTCACTTCTCTACTCTATTTGCTTTCATTTTTAGTTTCTTGGAGCTTCGGGTTTGGGCCGAATTTTGTTTCAATAGAGGCCAGTCGTTGCGTCCAGAAGGTGTTTATGCCCTTATACCGCAGGTGTAAGTATATTCGTCGGCTGTATTTGGCTTCAGGCATGAATTTCAACCTACCCATGTATTGTAATTTGGACCTTGCTTCTCGAATTTCAAACCGTGACCAGCCCAATTCGCCTGTTATGGCGGCATTGGCTGTGAAGATGTTTCCTCCCAGCAGCCATCGTCCAAGTTCGTTCTGGTGCCGGTTTAGGCATTTTATTGTCTGTGTCAAGTATGTTATTGTGTCAGTTGCATATGTTGTTGCTGGGACTGCGAGTGTTTTCCAGAGTTTGCGACCGACTGATTAAGGGTTGTACGAGGGTCGGTACACATGCCATACTCGACATTTTAGACGGTTCGATTTTGTTATGGAATCAGTTTGTTTTTCGGGGTAGTCCTTTTTGTCTGATATTTAAATTCCAAGATACTCATAAGTTGTTGTCTTTGTTATAGACTGTCTTTGTTATAGAATTTCCTTCTAGCATGAATTTTGTGTTTAAGCTCATCCATTACGCATTTTGTGCGTTGAACTTGATGTAGTCCTCAGCCGCAACACGGGAGCAGGTATCTAGGAGGTCCTGTAGGTCTGCTGCCGACTCAGCCAGAAGCACAATATCGCCAGCGAATGCCATGCATGAGATTTTTGTGTACAGCTCTTGGTGGTCTGTTGTTATTGTGTACAGTCTCACTCGAGGTCCCTCGTCATTTACGGCTTTCAGGAGGTTATTTATACAGATATTAAATAAGGTCGGTGATAGGGGACATACCTTTTATAATCCGGCTTTTAGTTTTACTTTCCTAGCCTTTAGTCCGTGGAGTTCATATACTGCTGTGCATTTTTTATAAAGTGCCTTGAGTAATTTAATAAATATTGGTCCAATTGCATGATTTCAAGCTTTCCCCATTGTTTGGGATGCGGTACGCCCCACTGCGTCGCAGGCACGGCCCACTGCGTCGTAGCCTTCGGAGTACAATGCATTGAAGAAGGTACGAGAGCTTAGTGAAATTCGTGTTTGATGGCCAATAACTTCGCTTCTGTTGAACGCGTTGAAGTCTTTTTTTTTTTTGTGGCAACGTGTTTCTGAAAAAGCATATTTTAATATCAAATGCCTTTCTCCACTTCGATAAAAAGTGGTTCAGGGCCCCTTTAATACTAGTGCGCTTTCTAGTAAAGCGCATATGTACCGTCTAACACGGCGGTAGAAGTTTAGGAAAGATCTGTGAGAATTCTTTTCGTATCAAAGTGGTGCCTCAGGCAGCCAAAATTAACCTTGTTCTTTTTACCTTTTTAGAGTGTCTTCAGTTTCAATACACATAAAGCGAAGTAATGTTCTTGTCCTTTCAAAAAATTATAGTAAAGGTAGGCACCAAATCGCGTTTCAGTAAAATCTATTCTGTTTAAAAAGAAAAGAAATTGCGTCGGCCGGGAATCGAACCCGGGCCACCCGCGTGGCAGGCGAGTATTCTACCACTGAACCACCGACGCCTACGAACGACAACTTCAGATGCTTTCCTAGGTTACCGTGAATACAACTGCCCATTGCACGGCTAAATGTAGGTCTCTGAGCCCAGCGATCGCTTGTTCGAGAAAAACCTGCTTCAGCGTTGGCCGCGTGGCGACACTGCGGGAACAAAGGCTTCCTCGGTCGCCCGCAACGCAGTTTCATGGAACGATCAAGAAAAGCACGCGTGCTCTGTTATCCTGCAGCCTGACCACGCATTCAAGACAGCGGATATTATGTACTTTTCCGTCTACGACGAAGGCCTACAACATTTCCTTCGGCGTGACGCAGGACCAGAAAACGCCGCTTTATAAAACCAGTTTTTCTTTGTTTGCCGATTTATATAAAAAGGATGCTCCGAATATAGCACTCGATTTTGGCAAAGTAGCGCCAGTGTGAGAACGTCTGTTGTAAGCAATAAATCAATGCATTACGGTTGACTTCACAATACCTGCAAGTAGAAAATCGACTCGTACGTTATTTCCCGAGCACAATTAGCCCTCTCTGTATGGAATAGCCCGTTATAATAAATCGACTGCACGATTTTCTTAAATTTCCGGTAATAGGTATATACGGTATAGTAATAAGAGCAGCGCATGCGTGATGTGGAGATGCGTGTCCTCGTGAGGCAAGTTATCTTCTTGTGCAATTTCAGTTTTCTTTCTTATTACCTCGAATTATTTTTTGCCTTTTTCGCATTTGATGTGGCTGCAGTGGGCTGTTGGGTAGGTCGACATATCGGCAGGTATACTTGTAGATATGTATGTAAAGCGTGTACGAAAGTACCAGCGAAGTGGCTTACATAACTCTTGTGTACTGACCAAGTATGAGCACCCACTGTTCAGCGTAAGAACAACAAAAGAAAAAAGGATAAGTTCTTATATAAAATCCAAACACACGATGTCGGCTCAGAGACATCTCCAAACCACGCACACCGATTTATCAACAGTAGATACGGTTAAGTATATTTCGCGAATTCTTTGATTTACTTTATTTTCCTTGACTTGGCTATTCTGTATGTATCACGGGGGGTGTGTCCGTTCTTGGTCGATCCTCAATTATTAGAACGTCCCACTTTGACACGAGTGGTACACAATCCCGAAATGCTGCGTGATACATGTCGTACAATAATTTGTTTATTTTTTTCACTCACTCACTCACTCACTCACTCACTCACTCACTCACTCACTCACTCACTCACTCACTCATTAATTTTTTTTATTTCTTTAATAGCACCTTACAGCCCTGTGGGGAGGCATTGAGTAAGGGGGGCAATATTTAAGTGCGTGTCTAATATACATTGAATGTGTAACGCATATCGAAAAGAAAAAAATACCTTATGGGGTTATACGTGCAAAAACCACAATCTGATTACGAGGGCTGCCGTAGTGGGAGACTCCCGAATGATCTTGACCACCTGGGGCTATTTTTTGTGCACCTAAATCAAAGTGCCCGTGTGTTTTCGCATTTTGCAGCCATCAGTATCAAAAAGAAACAGCAATAAAAAGAGAATTCATAAATATAGGCAACGATGGACAAGATTAAGCCTTTATAACCGACAAATGTTGGTAATTACACTAAATACCTATTATCTAAACCTGTATTTAATGGAAGAAAACTCAAACATAATACAATATAGAGGTTGCATCTTTGAAGATGGAAAAAGTACTTGAAACATAGAACAAAAAAAGACAGAAAAGGAACACGGCATATGTAATCAACGACAAAAAAAATCACGGCATTTGCAATAACGACACGTGAGACAACGAACATTACATCTTCACGCTTTATCAGCGAAATAAGGCGTGAATGGTGTAGGGCGTCGCGGAATGTGTCACACTTCGGCTTGCATGCGATGCTGTCCGGGATTGTATTCCACAACTGGACAGCGCGTGGATTTGCAGAGTGATCGAATGCACTACTTCATCCGTAAATGATTGAAACTGAAATGATTGCGAAGCCTGTGTGATGTGGAGCAGGGTCGTTTCAGGCCTGCTAGTGTTGTTCGAGTGGAATAAATGGAACACTTAAACAGTGATGGTCACGTGCCATCGTCACCATCCTTCCCTGGACAAGCATCACACACCGCCTTCGCTCACCTACTACCTGAAATCCACGTTCATTCGTCATGACAACGAGCTTTCAATTCAAAGGCAGGGAGTGTGTATAGGTTCACGTTTGGCACCCATACTTAGGCAAATTTCGTTTGCACGCTATAATAGGGGCTTACTCGCTCGCCTACAGCTGACAATCGTAAGAATATTCCGCTTTGTTGGCGACTTTTTAGTATTTTATTCAGTTGACCCTTGTGACGCGGAGTTAACTTCCAAGACAAATATTGACTCCTACAATGGGATAATGAAGGATTTTGCATTAACAACGGAAGAGCCCACACCAATGACCGTTTAAGGTTGTTAGACACTGAAATTGTTTTTAAGCCTCATCACGTTTGCTGGAGCTACTCGCCTCGCTCAAACAGAGGGCTTCTCCGGTTTTCGTCTGCACATTCTAAACTCGTAAAACGAGGCATCGCTAAGGCATGTTTGCGAGCTGCTCTAAGCGTTCGTGCGAGCATTCTGTTGAAGAGAGCTTTTCAGCACATGTCAACAGAATAACATCAGCAGGATACCTGACCAGCGTATAGTGCAGTGCTGCTGGTGGCCTTGTAAAAGGTAAACAACGCCGGAAAACAAATTATGCAGTCACCGCCTTCGAGATCTGTGCTTGCCGTCATTCCTTATGTACACCATGCTTCCAATAACATTAAGAAATTGCGGCCAAGGCAGGAGTGAGGGTGGTGTGCAATGCCCCTGATAAACAAAGCGGATTGTGCCAAATAGTCAACGTGGTGGACACTGTTGCGCGCAAAAGTTGCTATAAGAATCGTTTTGGCGGCTTCATTGACTGCACAACTCAGGTCGTCTGTAATATCCCGCTCGATTGTAAACGTTGCTATATGGAACAAACTGGGAGGTGCGTAAATGATCGCCTGCGCGAGCATTCGCTTCACTAAAAGGGAATACGAGCAGTCATCTGGCTGCCCACTGTAACACGTGATGTTGCGCCCCGAACTTTAAAGGGCCCCTGAAACGTTTCGGACAAATTTTGTAGATGCGTAGGGTACAGCTTAAGTAGAACATTCGCACCACAATTTAAGAGAAGCGTTACGTATAATAAGGCTACAAGCAATTAGAAGTTACTCTCCTCCGCAGCCACGCTTTTCCTCCTCAACTCGTTCGCCGAGCGAGCGGGGCTAAACTCCGCCTTCACTAGCCCCGCGTCACGATGCGACGTCACATCGTCCACTTCCGGGTGTTTTGGAGCCCGCCCGCGCGAAACCTCTCCGCTAGCCGCTTGGCTGTCGACCCCAAGCGAAAGCTATCGAAGCAGTGTGCGTTGCGAGCATTCTGTCGTAGCGACGAACGTGTTTGGTATTCCGTTAACCACAGGCTAGCTGGTCATTTCGGCAAATGACTGGAGGCATAAACTCAAGCTGATGAAGGAACTTTCGCGTAGACGTACGTGAGTGGCCTGATCGGTCTGTACGGTCCAGACACTTGTTGGCGCAGCGCTTAACCAGCCAAACAAAGCGCTAATATTGCTCTAACCAAGTGTGAAACATTTTAAACATTTATAAAAACAACGTGTTGATGATTACACTCCTGCGAAAAATACGCACCAGCAGCAAAAAAGAATACGCTTCGTTGCTGCTACTGCGTATGGTTGAGCTCTATGCCACCAGGTGGCTGCACCGTGCAGACATTCACATTTGCCGTTCAGCTCATCTCGGCTCATCCCGTTACGGCACAGTCAAGCGGCCAGACCCTGTCCCCTTGCGCTTATTTTTGCCCTAATACGGGACTCGCGAAACGCTATTGCGTTAGGAATCTTCCGGTGTAAAGTGACGGCCACAAACGCGCAAATCCTGGCGCCGATCGTATAGCGGCAGTCCGATGCGCAGCAGCTAGTTCGCTCGTACGCTGCCTTGCAGAGGGACACGATGTCGCAGCTTGACATATTGCCATTCGCTACGTTTGCATTCCACAAGGCAACAAAGTCGAATCATAGTGCTCGGGAAAAGACTGAGACCAACTCTGACCGCGGAGCTCTCGTCAAAATGGAGTACGTTGTAACACAAGCAGACGACACTTGCTGTGTGCCGGAAGTGCCTAAGTGTACTGAAAAATTGTTCTTGTGCATTCTTTTTATGCTACTTTCTTTTTATAAAAACAAATTAACTAGTATTCCAACTATTACGAAGATCATTTGTTTACCATAAAGTTGGAAAAATTATCGATCACGCGCCCTGGTAAGCCAATCGGATAGCTCGCCCCACTGACATCATATGGGTGATTTCGGTCATATGGGTAGGGGCGGCTTAAAATTCCGCCGAGCAGTGCGCTGCGATAGGCAGCGATGTGCATTTTTAAAACCTTATAATAAATTACTCGCTTTACGCACAGCACTTAGATGTGTCAATTAATGATCAGAAGGACCTACTCTAACGACTCAGTACGTTTGTAGAAAATCGTCAAAAGCGTTTCAGGGTCCCTTTAAGTACGAAATAACTGGCGGATATAGTGAAAAGCGCGCGCGGGAAATCTTTGGAGCATTTTGCATATTCACAAGTGGCGACGCGTGCGTCAGTTCTGCGTCATTCAAGCTCTCAAACACCATAAGTGGATTATCTACGTGGCTGACGCTTATCCTTCTTTTTCTGTTCTTTATGTGCATTCAATGATGTATTTATATGCTGCTTTTGCAAATAAAGAATTTGGTTGCTACTGCGCGCTCTGTCCTGTGCTCTTTACTAACTGGTCCTGTGTTGCGCTGTTCCTGTTTTTATTTTAAAGAGTAAAGCCGGGGAGCCATCGGGATTTGCTGTATGCATGTTGCCGAAAATATGTAATTATTCTTGTCACTTTCACAAACGATTAAAATTATATAGATAAACTGTTGGTTGCTGTCTATGCTTAAAGGAGCCCTGAACTACCCTTGCTTGGTGAAATTACGTAGTCCACGGGTAGCATACGCTGCAGTGAACATCTCAGCCAAGTTTTGCTGTCGTAGGTGGTGCGTGGAGCTCGCAAGCGGATCGCGAAGTGACCTTTCTCTCAAACGCTCTCTTTTCAACAGAAGGATATCTCCTCACTCTCTTCTGGCCGCTATATTTCGTCATCAGACGCACTAGTTCGTCATTCCCTTAAACGGCTGCTATTGGCTGATAGTTGACAAGCAGAGGTCGGCTACATGGCGTAGATACCGCGGCCGCCGCGAGGTGCCGCCACGAGGTGCCGCCACGAGTCCACTGGCTAAGCGCACTGCCGATCGCCGAGGACAAAGGTGCGTGGCTTATGTTTGTCGCGTCGTAATCACCAAAGGCGGAACTCATCGCGTCTACGTTGACATCCAAAATGAAATTTGAACTGCGCGCCACGGTGACATTTAGAAGGCGGAGCGTTGTGGGCACACCCCCCTGCGTCGTAGCCTTCGCAGTACAAGGCACTGAAGAAGGGACGGAAGCACAGTGTAGGCTGTGTTTGATGGCCAATAACTCTGTTTCTGTTGAAGGCATTGTAGTCTCTCTCTCTCTCTCTCTTTTTTTTTGCGGCAACGTCTTTCTGAAATAGCCTATTTTTTTCTTCGAATGCCTTTCTCCACTTCGATAAAAAGTGGTTCAGGGCCCCTTTAATACTAGTGCGCTTTGTATAAAGGTGCATATGTGCCGTCTAACTCTGGTGGTGGTGGTGAAAACTTTATTGAAAATGCCCGGCGATTTGGGTGGGGTGGGGCCATAAGCACCCCAGCCTAGGTGACGGCCTCGAGTCCTTGGACCCGGGCGGCTTCCTCGGCGTGCCGGACGGCCCACAGTTGATCGGCGAGGTCGTGGCTGAGCAGGGCCGCCTCCCAACACGCCCCTCGGTTCGAGACTGCCATTTCTATCCCGTTCGTCGGAGACTCCTGCTGCTTGGCTACCGGCGCATGCCCACAGCATGTGCTGCAGCGTCGCTCTGGCTCCGCACGCTTTACAGGCGTCGGACGGATATATGTCGGGGTAGCAGAGGTGAAGGATCACCGGGTTAGGATATGTGTGTGTCTGCAATTGCCTCCAGGGAATTTATTTAATTTATTTATTTAATTTATTCTGAATCAAAGTAGTGCCTCAGGCAGTCAAAATTAAGCTTGTTCTTTTCACCTTCCTGGAGTGCCCTCAGTTACAATACATATAAAGCGAAGTAATGTTCTTGTGCTTACAAAAAATCATGATAAAGCTAGACACGGAACCGCTCGTTCAAGTAATGTGTCTAATTGTGTTTAAAAAGTAAAATAAAAAGGTACTGCGTCGGCCGGGAATCGAACCCGGGCCACCCGCGTGGCAGGCGAGTATTCTACCACTGAACCACCGACGCCTATGAACGAGTACTCCAGATGCTTTCCTAAGACAGCGTGAATATAGTTGCCCATTGCCCGGCTGAATGTAGGTCACTGAACCCAGCGATCGCTTGTTCGAGAAAAACCTGCTTCAGCGTTGGCCGCGTGGCGACAATGCGGGAACAAATTTAAGGGTTCCTCGGTCGCCCACAACGCAGTTTCATGGATCGTTCAAAAAAAAAATAGAGCTCTGTTGTCGCGTAGCCTGACCACACATTGAAGACAGAGCGGATATTATTTATTTTTCCGTCAACGACGAAGGCCTGCAACATATCCTTCGGCGTTACGCATGATCAGCAAAACAGCGTTTTATAAAGCCAGGTTTTCTTTGCTTGCCGCTTTATATCAAAAGGATGCTCCCATTACAGCATGGGATTTGGCAAAGTAGCGCCAGTGAGAGAACATCTGTTATACGCATTAAGCAAGGCGTTACGGTTCACTACACGAATCCTGAAAGTTTAATATCGACTGATGCGGTATTTCCCGAGCACAATTAGACCTTTTTTTTATGGAATACGCTCCCTATACTGAATCGACTGCCTGATGTTCTTAAATTTCTGATAATAGGTAAATACGGTATAATATTTGACTTAATCGGAAGAGCAGCGTATGCGTGATGTGGAGATGCGTGTTCTGTCCCCTCGTGCGGCAAGTTATCTTCTTGTACACTTTCACTTTTGTTTCTTATTAAATCGAAGCATTTTTTGCCTTCTTCGGGTTTGATGTGATTGCTGGGGGATATAGAGTAGGTCGACATACGGGCACGTATATTGGTAGATGCAAAGCGTATACGAAAGTACCAGCGAAGTGGTTTACATAACTCTTTGTGCTGACCAAGTACGAGCACCTGTCAGCGTAACAACTAAAGGAAAAAAGATAACTTCTTATATAAAACCCCAACACACGATGTGGGCTCACAGATGTCTCCAAAGCACGTACACCAATTTGTGAACAGAAAATATTGTCAAATACATTTCGTGGGTTCCTTGATTTACTTTATTTTCTTTGACTTGGCTATTCTGTATAATTCACTGGGGTTGTGTCCATTTTTGGTCGATTCTCCATTATTAGAACGTCCCACGTTGACACGAGGGGTAGAGAATCCCGAAATGTTGCGTGGTACGTGTCGTACAATTATTTGTTTATTCATTCACTCACTCACTCATTTATTTATTATTATTTTTTAATAATACTATACAGCCCTGTGTGGAGGCATTGAGTAAGGGGGGCAATATTTGAGTGCAGTCTAAAATGCACTGAATGTCTAACATATATCGAAAACAAAAAAACCTGTGGGGTTTTACGTGCAAAAACTACAATCTGATTACGGGGCACGCCGTAGTGGGGGACTCCGGAATGATCTTTACCACCTGGGGTTCTTTAACTTGCACCTAAATCAAAGCAGACGCGTATTTTCGCATTTCGCCCCCATCATTATCGAAAAGAAGAAACAGCAAAAAAAAAGTACAAAGTATTTCGTAGTTATACGCAACGCTGGAGAACATTAAACCTTTTTTACTGATAAATGTTGATAATTTCACTAAATACCTTCTATCTAAACGTGTATTTAAAGAAAGAAAACTCGAACATATTACAATATCGAGGTTGCATCTTTCAAGATGGAAAAAGTACTTCAAACAGACAACAAAAAAAGGGAACAATAAAGGAACACGGCAAATGTAATAAATGACAAAAGAAATCACTGCATTTGCAACAACGACATGTGAGACAACGAACACCACATCATCACGCTTTATCAGCAAAATAAAGCGTGAATGGTGTAGGGCGTCGCGGTATGTATCACACTTCGACTTGCATGCGATGTCGTCTGGGAGTGAATTTCACAACTGGACTGCACGTGGAATTGCAGAGTAATCGAATGCGCGAGTTTATCCGTAAATGCGGGCATAGCTTAAATGATTGCGAAGCCTTTGTGACGTGGAGCGGGGTCGTTTCAAGCCTGCTAGTGTTGTTCGGGTGGAATAAATGAAATTGTTAAAGAGTGATGGTCACGTGCCATCGTCACCATCCTTCCCTCGACAAGCATCCATGCACCGCCTTCGCTCACCTACTACCTGAAATTTACATTCATTTGTCATGACAATAAGCTTTCAATTCAAAGACAGGGAGTGTGTATTGGTTCATGTTTGGCACCCATACATAGCGAAATTTTGTTTGCACGCTCTGATAGGGGCTTAATCGCTCGCCTGCAGCTGACAACCGTAAGAATATTCCGCTTTGTTCGCGACCTTTTAGTATTTTATTCAGTTGACCCTTGTGACGTGGAGTTAACTTCCAAGACAAATATTGACGCCTACAATGAGATAATGAAGGATTTTGCATTAACAATGAAATAGCCCACACCAATGACCATTTAATGTTTTTAGACACTGAAATTGTTTTTAAACCTCGTCACGTTTGTTGGAGCTACTGGCCTCGCTCAAAAAGAGAGGGCTACTCCCGTTTTCGTCGGCATACTCCCAACTCGTAAAATGAGGCATCGCCAAGGCATGTTTGCGAGCTGCTCTTAAAGGGACGCTAAAGTGAAAAATGATTTCTTCGGCATCAGTAAATTACCGTTCTACAACACCAAAAACACCACTCTTACAGCGATAAGATGTTTGCTAACCAGAAAAAGCGCAAGAACTAAAAACGGGTGGCGACGCCTACTTGAGTTCCCGCACCTGAGGGCTGCGACGTCTTGGATTTTGATGGCATTTTCTAGGGCCTACTAATTATACATAGCTGTATAATTATACATAGCTTATACTAATTATACATAGCTGTGCAGATTGATTAAATTGTGTTCTAAAGGAACTAAATATTAAACATTGCAAGTTTCGGGAACCTTTATTCAGCCAAAGTGGCCCAAATGCGAAAACATACTTTGGAATCCCTGACGTCACGCTGACGTACCGGCGCTGGGGTTTCGGCGCGAAATTGAAATACTGATACTTGGACCTTCATTTTCTCATGTAATAATCAAACTATTTTTTTAAATGACTGCCTGCAGGGTTCTCAAACAATGCTCCATTAGTGTAAACTAATTTATTGTTTCGCTTTAGTGTCCCTTTAAGCGTTCGTGCGAGCATTCTGTAGAAGAGAGCTTTTCAGCACAAGTCAACAGACTAACATCAGCAGGCTACCCGACATAGGGCGCGCGGAGAGCCTTTCCTCCTCTCTGGCTGGGCGATCCGCCGCGGCGCTGCTTGAAAGTATTGCTGTCTCGTGCTGCGGAACGATTTCGAGATGCTTTAGATGGTAGTTTGTGAAATTTTACGCCATGTCCGTTCATATAAGGTCGTTAGGGAAGCCTTTCGGTGGATCGGTAACTACAGTAGGCTGAAATATCTTTTTGGGGCGCTGAAATGTGACGCGCTTTATCAGCCGCGGTGTACGCAAATTATCAGTCGCGGTGTTTGTATGTGTTGTGAAATATTTTGCTCATATCGGTTTTAATTCAACAAAGAAAACCGGTGTCTCTTTATTAGCAGCATTAAATGGTAAATTTGCTCACTATCTGATCGCTTGGCGTAGGGAGTAAAGCATAAGAGCGCATGCTCGTGCACGGCCAACCTAGCTAGGCAACCACGAAACATCTAAGCGGCAGGCGCTATCAAATATTTGTGATGCACCGGCGTCGTTCTCGCGCATTTCAAGTCTAGCAGGCTTCAAATTACCATATGTCTACGCTAGCCTTCCTGCATGGAGCCGATGGCGCTGCTCAACACAGCGATCACTGCAGGTTGGTGGACCAGCACAATACATACGTAAGCTATGCGCTTCGGCATTGCCTTTTTTGACTGCATACAGCCATAATATATGAGAGGGATCGCATAAAAAGAATGCGATGCCCACTTTTGAGGACAAAATTTCTGTAATACGTGTGAGTGCGTCGTAGTGAACGGAACGAACACAACCGAAAAAAAATTTTTTTTCGGTTGTCATCCACTTTCTCGAAAAAGCAAGACAAAACGGGCTAACGCCGCAGTAGGACCTCGCATAGTCACGCGGCACAACGTTTATAAACATGCAACCGCTGATGCCGTATGCTGGGACCATGCAGTATATAGAACAAAGATATTTGTAATCCAGCACCTACCACTGCTTAGGACGCTCGCGCAGTTCGTAAACAGTCCCTTTGCTGGACAAGCTTAATTCAGACTGTAAGGTATGCTGCTATTACTTGCCAAAACTATTTTATTCAGGGGCGGAAACCTCATCCATTGAACCAAGTAGTCACGCAATGTAACCTGCAGCGAACAGTTTGAACGCTTGTCAAAGTATAACACCACAACTGCTATCGTAGCAGAACGGCACCCAGGCTGGTACGATCGTCGCGTATGTTTCATGACTCCTAAACCGCAGCTTAGGAATAGAGGATAATACTTCAATAAGGTCACATTAGTGATTCGAACATTCAGAAATACACTATTGATCTCCGAGGCTGATTGCAGGCTCAAATATACGCGCGCACGTCGCGCTGCGTGTTCCGTCCACCTCAACGCCAGCAGAAATTCCGGCCATGACGCATTAAGCCACTTCAGCCCGTCTCACAGAACTGTTTACCACGTAGAAAACGCGCGTCATTCTAAACAGACCGCACGACCGCGAAAACAAGCGCCAGAACCTACCGCCGAGCGTATACCTGCCATGCAAAAGACCGCTTTCACCCAAGCCAGTATGGCACTGCTCATAAGCGGCACCACTGCGTTCACAATATGGCGGCGCCTACGAAAAAACGGTCTATAGTGCAGTGCTGCTGGTGGCCTTGTAAAAGGTAAAGAACGCCGGAAGACAAACTATGCAGTCACCGGCTTCGAGATCTAGGCTTGCCGTCATTCCTTATGTACACCGTGCTTCCCATAACATTAAGAAATTGCGGCCAATGCAGGAGTGAGGGTGGTGTGCAATGACCCTAATAAGCAGAGCAGATTGGGCAAAATAGTCAACGTGGTGGATACCGTACCGCGGAAAAGTTGCTATAAGAATAATTTTGGCGGCTTCATTGACTGCGCAACGCAGGTCGTCTATAAAATCCTGCTCGATTGTAAGCGTTGCTATCTTGGGCAAACGGGCAGCTACATTAATGATCGCCTGCGCGAGCATGCGCTTCACTAAAAGGAAATCCGCGCAGTCATCTGGCTGCCCACTGTAACACGTGAGGTTGCTCCCCGACCTTTAAGTATGGTATAATTGGCGGATATAGTGAAAAGCGTGCGCGGGAAATCTTTGAAGCATTTGGGGAACGCCAGGTAGCGTCGAGGAGTGAAGACGTGTTTACGCCGGCTCCGCGAACAACCAAGGATTCTGGTGGTTTTTCTGGCAAAATGATCTGCGAAAGTGCTAAAATCGATTTTCGGAAGTGACAAGGACCCGGTGGACACAATTTTCTGTGCCTGTGAGTGGATTTTTAGTGATTTTACGGCTAAAAAACCGTGACCGGAGCACAACGCCGCGCTAAGCCTCACCTCGGCTTCGGCATGGCCACAGCCGTGGACGGCGTCGACGGGCAACGCCAAGCCAGCGGCGGCTCCCAGAGAAGCGGCGACATGGAAGTGACGGTGGAAGGCAACGAAAAGGATCCTAAGGGATCCGACAACGAAGAATGGTTCACCGTTTTGGCGAAAAGGAGGCAGAAGACCGTGCCAGCTGGCGCGGGGACGACGCTCGGACGCTCGGCGGACGCTCGGGACGACGCGCTCAAGAAGGGAGCAGGGAAGAAGGAAGCGGAGCTATCGGTAGCATCGAACCTACCGAGACTGCCTGCCACGGGCTGGAAAGTGACTCTACGACTACGAGAAGGCCTCTCGGTGCTTCAGAAGGCACCGGAAGTCAGCCTCTGAAGAGCAGTGCGAGAAAGCGTGGGCGTCAGCCTACAAGAAGCCAAGGGAGACCGCTTCGTGATAAACACCAAACAAGGTACGATCATCTACCACACGTTATCTATGGAAAATGCTAAAAGAATAAGCAAGATAGATAGGATCAGAATCGGAGATAAGGACTACGGGGTCGTCACGTACGTGAACGCCCCGGAAAGCTGTGGGCGTGGAGTTATTCACGGCATAGAGGAAATGTACTCCGATAAAGAAGTCCTAAGCAACCTCAACGAGGACGAAGACAACCCGACAATTCTAGAAGCAAAAGAATGGGCAAAACCAGAACTTTCCTCCTAACTTTTGACGACGAGGAAGTTCCACGCAAGGTTTTCTTCATGGGCGCTATTCTACGGTGCTTCTTATACAAGAAGAGGTACGAAGTATGCTACAAGTGTGGAGGACTCGGGCATAGATCAGACGTGTGTGACAATGACGAACCGAGGTGTAGAGGCTGTGGGGTAACCAGACCACAAGAAGGACATCAATGCGAACCGCAGTGCCAGCTCTGCGGCAAAAACCACGTCACCGGGGATAAGAAGTGCAGGAATTTATTCCGCACCCCGTACATCGTGAAGAAGAGACAATGGGAGCAAAAACAAGCGGCCGAGGAGGCGAACCAAGAGGAACTTCGTAAAAGCAGGCCAAGCGAGAGATCGAGCAGCATGACCAGGAGCCGTTCGGAGTCCTTCCCGAGGCTAGAGACGCCGCAACACCAGACACAACAGAAGGAAACAAGTAACAAGGTGAGCTGGTCAGACAAAGTCTCCCAGGATTCAGACAAGGATAGAGAAAACCAGGAGCTAAAAGCGCTTATTAAGAGGCAGGAAGAGCAAATCAGAATACTGATTGACGATAGGAAAAAGGAGAGAGAAGAATTTTTAAAGATAATCGAGGAGATGAAAAAAGAGAAGGGTGGAAACAGTAAGACACAGGAAGAGAGTGTAGGGGACAAAGAGCCCAAAACAGATCGGCCCCCGCTCAAAAAGAAGAGAACGGGAGAGACAGAGTCCGACAGTAAGATGGACAAAGTTACTCAGGATATTACTCTGATGAACGGAGCTATGATGCAATTCATGGAACAAACTCGAGCGGAATTAGAAAAACGCGACATCGCCCTCAAAGCAGAATTTGACAAACGCGATTTCGCTTTAAAAGCTGAATTCGATTGGTTTAGAACACAATTAATTAACATTCAAAATGCATTGGCAAAATAACACGATCTGGCAGTGGAATTGTAGGGGCTTCCTGAAAAAGAGAGCAGTCCTACAAACATTCCTAACTAACATCGATAAACCAGACGTCATTGCGTTGCAAGACTGTGGGAAAAATGCAAAATTGGCCGGCTACACAGCCTACACTGGGCAAGGAGATAACCGGCAGACAGCTATTTTAGTTAAAAGAAACTTAGCAGCAGTCCTACACGAAACTGACACAAATAATATTGATCACGTCCTAATTGAAGTAGTACCGAGGAAAAGAAAAGATAAGAGCCTATACGTTCTCAACGTATACAGCTACTAAGCAAAAAAAGAATTGTGGCTTCGATCAGCTCATCGAAAGGTCCAAAAACATTGCAGGCAACAGCCCCATAGTCATAGTCGGAGACTTTAACGCGCAACACACGGCTTGGGGGTACAAAACCTCGCAACCAAAAGGCAGGGAATTATGGGATACTATCTCCAAGCATGGACTAACCCTACTAACAGATCCTCAAATTCCGACGAGAAAAGGAAATAGCGTTTCCAGGGACACCACACCGGACCTTACTCTCATAGGGGGACACATAACCGCACGATGGTGTAACACGGGAGAGGACTTGGGAAGCGACCACAGAATTATAGAGACGGTGGTAGAACACGGCATACCAACTCCCAAACCCAAGCAGATCGAAGCAGTAAAATGGAACCTCTTTAGGGAGAAATGTGCCGAAAACGAGGAGCTCAAGGATGTAGGCAGTTGGAGCAAAGCACTCTTGGAAGCGGTTGAAGAGGCCACCGAGAAGGTGGAGGCAGACGAAACGCAAGAGGTAGTAGACCGGAAACTGGTCGGATTATGGAGGAAAAAGAAGCAGCTAGAGCAAACATTGAAAGAGAATAGAAGCAATAGAAACATTAGGAGGGCATTAGCGCACCTGAACGGAGAGATTGAAGAATACGCACTCGAAATTACGAAACGAAATTGGAATAGCATATGTGAACAGATGGATAAAAAAATTGGTAAATCAAATGCATGGCATTTATTGAGGCACCTACTTGATCCCCAAAGCATCAAATCAGAGACGCATAGAAACATGCAGAAATTAGTGTATAAATACGAAGGCAGTAACAGACAATTGTTCGCTGAAGTTAAGGATAGATATCTTAAATGTGGTCCGCAACAAACACTGCCGGACTACAAAGGGGAAGAGAACCTCCTCTTGGACAGCCCCGTCACTGTAGGAGAAGTCAGGGCCGAGCTGAATCGACTAAGAACGAAAACAGCTGCAGGACCGCACAGAATCAGCAATCGGATGTTGAGGAACCTCGATGACAAGTCAATAGTAAACCTAACAAATTTTATGCAAGGGTGTTGGGACAAGGGTAAAATCCCCAAAGAATGGAAGGAGGCTAAATTAGTCCTAATTCCAAAACCGGGGAAAAAGCTCAGTCTCGAGAACCTCAGACCAATATCCCTCACGTCATGCGTCGGGAAATTAATGGAACACGTGATACAATCTAGAATTAGCAGATACTTGGAAGACCAAGACATATACCCTGGCACAATGATAGGCTTCAGAGCACACCTATCTGCGTGCGATGTCATGCTACAGCTTAAAGAGCAAATTATCGACCACCAAACGAAGGACACGAAAGCCATCGTTGGCTTAGACGTGGCCAAAGCATTTGACAACGTAGACCACAAGGCAATCTTAGAACAATTGAATAGCCTAAACGTAGGGAGACGTACCTGCGAGTATATAAAGGACTTTCAAAATGACAGAACAGTAACGGTCAGTCTAGGGGGTAACGAGGAGAAAGGGATAGAGCTCAGCAATAAGGGGACACCGCAGGGCTCGGTGCTTTCACCCACTCTCTTTAACATAGTAATGATGGGACTCCCGCACAAACTTAAGGACTTACGGGGTCTAGAACATACGATCTATGCAGACGACATCACCCTATGGATAAATAGAGGAAGTGACGCCTACATAGAAGAAACGCTGCAAAAGGCCATGAATAGAATTGAAGAGCACTTAGAAAAAGCCGGACTTAAATGTTCCGCTACGAAGTCGGAGGCTCTCTTCATCAGTCCACAGAAAATGCGAAAGAAAATTCCTAACCACGGGATAAAACTCATGGTTAATGGGGACGCAATTCCTAACGTAAAAGCTATACGAGTGCTGGGCATGCACATTCAGGACAATCTAAGAAATACGGAAATGATTAGAAAGCTTGAAATGAGCGTGAGCCAAACTTGTCGACTCCTCAGAAGAATCGCCAACAAGAAGGCAGGCATGAGGGAGGCTAACCTATTAAGGATAGTACAGTCCTTCGCGATCAGCAAGATCACATACGCAACGCCGTACCTTAAACTAACAAGGGCCGAGAAAAACAAAATAGAAATCCTCATCAGGAAAGGAGTTAACACAGCCCTAAACCTTCCACCATGCACCTCTACGCACAGGATATTAAACATGGGCATTTCCAACACCCTAGAAGAGTTGATCGAAGCCACACTAGTCTCCCAGCAACAGAGAATAATGAGAAGCAGAGGTGGTCTGAGACTTCTAGAGAAACTAGGATACAAAACTAGCAACAAAGTAAGAAACACGGGAGCCATTCCGTCGCAAATCAGAGATAGGATACGCATACCACCACTCCCGAAGAATATGCATCCCAGTCACCATCAGGATAGGAGGAAAGACAGGGTTAAAGCACTACAAAAATCACTAGATAAAAAGCAAGGGGTTTTCTACACGGATGCAGCAGAATATGAAAGCAGACCAGGTTTTGTCTCAGTGATGACACAGGCTAACGGTGAGAACTCAAAGAGCTGCAGTACCCCGCAAAACAGAGTGGAGGTTGCAGAGGAGGAGGCCATAGCCCTAGCTTTGACTCAAAAAGGGGTCAAAATCATAGTGTCAGATTCCAAGACAGCCATCAGGAATTATACCGCTGGGAGAATCTCCAAAGAGGCGCTCAACATATTGGAGAAAGGACCAATTCCAGAAGAATTAGTAAACCTTATATGGACTCCTGCCCACGAAGGCTTGCCCGGCAACGAGAAAGCGCACGCATTGGCCCGAGAGCTTATTTACCGGTACACCAATGCAGCCTCTCCAGCCAGGGAGCCCCTACAAAAAGAAGGCATAAACACTTACAGCGAAATTCTCGCTTATTATAGAATGGGAAGGAAAACACTGCCAGAGGTGCATAAGAAACTAAGTAAGCAAGAAGAAATAACATGGAGGCAACTGCAAGCGGGGGTGATCTGCAACCCCTACATACTGAAGAGATGGCACAATAACATTGAGAACATGAACTGCAAACACTGCGGGGCAAAGGCGGACATGATCCACATAATATGGACATGTCCTAGATACCGTAAACCAGACAGGGATAGACAATCCTGGGAGACTTTAATGACCAGCTCGAAGGAAGATGTTCAGAGAGAAGTCACCCGCATGGCCCTGGACACCGCTGAGCTCCAAGGAGCATCAGCCAGCTGAAAAGGGAGGAGCAATCTGAAGAGACAGGAAGACTCCTGACAATTCGGGGCTCTTTTTGCGGGTGCAAATAAACGTTATTTCTCTCTCTTCTCTCTCTTGAAGCATTTTGCATATTCACAAGTGGCGACGCGTGCGTCAGTTCTGCGTCATTCACGCTCTCAACAAAATAACTGGATTATCTCCGTGGCTGACGCTTATCCTTGTTTTTCTGTTCTTTACGTCACATTCAATGACGTCTTTATATGCTGCTTCTGCAAATAAAACATTTGCTTGCTAGTCAGCGCTCTGTCCTGTGCTCTTTACTCGTTGCTCCTGCGTTGGGCTGTCCCTGTTTTCATTTTAAAGAGTAAAACCGGGGAGCCATCGGGATTTGCTGTATGGGTGTTGCCGAAAATATGGAATTATTCTTGTCACTTTCACTAACGATTAAAATTGTAAAGATAAACAGTTGGTTGCTGTCTAT
Source organism: Dermacentor albipictus (assembly GCF_038994185.2). Classification (NCBI taxonomy): domain Eukaryota; kingdom Metazoa; phylum Arthropoda; class Arachnida; order Ixodida; family Ixodidae; genus Dermacentor; species Dermacentor albipictus. The sequence continues at coordinate 141,122,490 of NC_091823.1, read as the reverse complement.
GCTTAAAGGGGCCCTGAACCAGCCTTGCTTGGTGAAATTACGTAGTCTGCGGGTAGCATACGCTGCTGCGAACATCTAAGCCAAGTTTTGCTGTCGTAGGCGGTGCGTGGAGCTCGCAAGCGGATCGCGAAGTCATCTTTCTCTCAAACGCTCTCTTTTCAACAGAAGGATATCTCCTCACTCTGTTCCGGCCGCTACATTTCGTCATCAGACGCTTTCTTTCGTCATTCCCTTAGACGGCTGCTATTGGCCAATAGCTGACATCAAGCTGCGGTCGGCTACATGGCGTAGATACGTCGGCCGCCGCGAGGTGCCGCCACGAGTCCGCTGGCCAAGTGCACTGCCGCTCGCCGAGGACAACCGCGTGTGCCTTATGTTTAGCGCGTCGTAAGCGCCAAACGCGGAAGTCCTGGCGTCTACGCTGACATCGAAAATGAAATGTGAACTGCACGCTTCGGTGACATTTAGAAGGCGGAGCGTTGTGTGCACGCCCCACTGCGTCGTAGCCTTCGCAGTACAATGCATTGAAGAAGGAACGAAAGCTTAGTGGAATTCGTGCTTGATGGCCAATAACTCTGCTGCTGTTGAACGCGTTGAAGACCTTTTTTTTTTTTGTGGCAACCTCTTTTTGAAAAAGCCTATTTTAATACGAAATGCTTTTCTCCACTTCGATAAAAAAAGTCGCTCAGGGCCCCTTTAATCCTAGTGCGCTTTGTATAAAGGCGCATATGTACCGTCTAACTCGGTGATAGAATTTTGGAAAGATCTGTGAGAATGTTTTAAATTCAAAATGTTTTAAAGCCAAAAGTAAGCTTGTTCTTTCTACCTTTCCGGAATGTATTCAGTTCCAATACATATAAGGCGAAGTAATGTTCTTGTGCTTACAAAAAAACATGATAAAGCTAGACATGGAACCGCTCGTTCCAGTAAAATGTATTGTGTTAAAAAAAAAGGTCAAAAAGAAACTGCGTCGGCCGGGAATCGAACCCGGGCCACCCGCGTGGCAGGCGAGTATTCTACCACTGAACCACCGACGCCGACGGGAGACTGCCGGAGATGGTTCCCTGGGATAGCCTGGATATAGCTGCCCATTGCCCGGCTCAATCTAGGTCACTGAGCCGTCGAGCGCTTGTTCGAGAAAACTTGCTTCGGCGTTGGCCGCGGGGCGACACTGCAGGAACAAAGGCTTCCCGGCCACCCGCGATGCAGTGTGATAGATGGTTCCAAAAATAATAGAGCTATCTGTTTGTTTACCTGAAGAAATAACTCACTTTCTGCGTACGAGATACAGATCCGAATTTTTTTAGATATCCCTTTAAAACTGCATACTTCTCATCACTTGAAGATAACGACAAATTCTGTTAAAATGCGCCCTAACCGGCCTTGTAAACAAATTCTAAAAGGAAATCCTGTGGATTAGTATGGAAGAAAAGCATTGATATCACATCTCACAAAGCAGACGGACTTTCACAATTCAATAGTGATTGCAATGGCTTTTTTTATACGTGTTTAAAAAAGCGAAATAACAGAATCAAGAAAAGGCGTGGGAGAAGAGTGTTGCTCGCAAGTCAGGTGACGAGCTCTTATACAAGCACTCACCGGTAGATATTCTTATTCTTCTAAAATAATTCAAAATGACAGAGAAGTTGCAGTTTCATCCGCAAGGTTAAGAATCGATTGCGATAGCACATTAATGGACAGCTATACGAAGTAAGCATAGTAGTTTTATCAACCATATAATCTTTTAAACATAGGCGTAATAACTGCATCGTATGCGCGATGAGCAGCCTGCGCAGTGCCGCCTCAAAACTGTAGCTGGTACGCATTGGTGACTGAAGTACTGCAGTTGACCTCTTTTTCTGCTTTCGATATATATGCCCGCTGCTCAATAAAGCTGGGTCTTTTCTCCCCTTGGTATTTGGCGTACCATGACTACGATACATGGTGTCAGAAGTGGTCAACTGACGCCCACTTCTCTGAACATCTGCACAGACTGAAGAAACAAGTCGCGAAATGAATTTCTTACAACCACCTGATGCGTTTCACCTCAAAGGGGACGTCGCAAGCAAAGAATTGGCACCAATTCAAGCATAGGTTAAAACTATACCTGATGGCGACACAAATAGCAAGAAAGCCTCGAACTGAGTCGACGAAAACTACGCTATGGCTGACTACCGCAGGTTAGGGAGCCATTGAGGTAACACCTTCTCCGAAGACGAAAACAGCACCCACTACGCGACAGTAGGCAAAAATTTCGACGACTACTGCAAGGCCCAAAACAATGATGTATACGAGCGCTAGTTATTCAAGAGGCGAGCGCAGGCACCAGGCGAGCCATTCGAGCACATTTTTTTTTTTTGGATTTGAGAACTCAAGCGAGGCTCTGTAACATTGCAGGGTTACTCGAATCAATAGCCAGGGACCAAAATGTTTTTGGTACAAATGACTACAAAATACGAGAGAAGAAGAGACAAGCTTACTCTCCCGATGGCAGAATACATCTGCAAGGCTGCCGAAGCAACATCACTAAGAAATGTGGGAACCAGACCATAAGCAAGTGGACTCGGTTCAAAAGATGCGCTTCGCTCCTAATAGAGAGCGGTAGGCCTACAAGTGCCGAAAGCGCGCACCGCACACACCCACCGCCGAAATGTCCTGCATTTGGGCGCACATGTCAGAAATGCCAGCGATGAAACCACTTTTCCATCTGTTGTAAAGCAAACGAACAGATCGGTGAGCTCGCTGCATGGTGCCGAAGAGGGGCTCGATATATCGAACGTCGCTGTGAGGAGCATATGGCCAAGGAACGCGATTGGCTTGTTCAATCAAAAGTTGCCCACTCCTAAGTTCACCTTAAGGTTGACACCGGTTGCCAAGCCAACATTTTGCCGCTCAGTGTCTTCAAAAAGATGCAGCCAAAGCCATGACACAAGACCAGTTGAACAATATTGCGGCCCTTGGGAGGGAGCAAAATTCAGCACATTGACACCGTTACATCAGAAGTGTAGCTGAATGGTCGCAACGCTGTCCTGGGGCCCTATAACGTAAAACTATTCCAATATGTTTTTATTCCAATCTCCTGACGTCAAATTTGCGTAACCGCCGACGCAAGCGTCGGGCGGTCACCCGCAGGGTTGTCTGAACAGACCAATCAAACGCTCTCCTCGTTCATAGGAGGCCACTTTTGTTTGCTTCAAAAACGAATAACACTGAGCGGCTTGTCTTATCTAATTAGCTCACAAGAGGCGAGGAGCAGGCTCAAGTGTAGAGGGATTCGGTAGGGCCGAGCCACTGCAGTGAAAATCGATAACCGGATGAAGAGGGTGGGGCAGGCGTCTGCGATTGGTCCACTTCCCCTTACTTTGCTTGTGGTGGCTCGTCGACAATCGTGGCGGCATGCAACGGAAACCTAAGAATGACGCTAAAACGGATCCTCAGCAAAGAAGGGTTGGCAGAACGAGGTCGTAAACATGCCGAAAGTGCTCGAAAACGTTGCACGGCCACGCAAAAAGTCTTATTACACGCAAATAAACCCATGCTCGCCGACAGGAGCGAGTAGCCAGTGCGTGAGCGATCGGCGGCATCTATCTTTTATTCCTTTTGGAACGGGGCAGCGTGCGGCTATTCAGAAAAAAAATTCGGTTTTGTTCGGCATATTAATGCATCTTTATCGCGTACACGTCCCTTTGACGCGGTGAGTTTTTGCGGTTTTGTGACGTCGCGTGAGAGGCAGGTGAAGTGGGCGCAGCCCGAGAACTTTTAAACAATAGCCGAGGGCTAATGGCGAAGAGGTGCCGAATCAGAAATAGCTATTTTTCTTTTGTTCGGTGAAATCATGCATAATCCGTGCGTGCACGTTATATCAGATGGGGAGCTATCGCGGTTTTCGTGACGTCTCGTGATAGACAGGTAAAATGGGTGTGGCCCAAAAAAAGTTTTTGACCAATCGTGAAGGGCTGATTGCAGAATTGGAATAGAAAACTTTGGAATAGCTTTACGTTACAGCGCCTCTGCAATTTTTCATCATGCGGAAAGGACAAGCAATACTAGGACTTCAAACGTGCGATTAACGCGATCGGCTTCTTTCTCGTGTAGTACACAGCGTGTCGCAAGACGCAGCAGAAAGAGTAGTAGATAAATGCCGTCATTTATTCGGCGGCACAGGCTGCGTGGAGCGTCGCTGCCGTATGGTTCTCTGCGATGACGCCATACCGATCGTACGGCCAGCATGGTGGGTGCCCCTAGGGCTTCGGGAGCCACCGCTTGAGGAAAGACATGTATTTTGCCGCAAGTGAAAACACACACACAAGGAAGGTGCATAGAAGACAACACGGGCGGGCATGTGTCTTCCTTGTGCGTGCTTTAACTTGCGGCAAAAAACATGTCTTTCAGCAAGCACCAGCTAGGGCAACCAGCAGTTCTGTTACTGCTTCAGGAGCTGCAGCGCATGGAATAAGGCGGGATCATTGCAAAAGTGACAGAGCCCACAGACTGGGTAAGCCTTCTTGAAATTGTGAGCAAAAAGGATGGACGGCTGATATAGTGTGCGTGGACCGGAAAAAGTTTAATGATTGTGTCAAAAGGGAGCCCTACCAGATGCCGACACGAGAAGACATAGAGGCGGAACTAGCCGGAGCAATGAATTTCACTCGCCTCGATGCAAACGCGGGCTTCCACCAGATACCGTTGAACGAGGCAACCTCAAACAAGTGCACATTTGCAACGCCTTTTGGGCGGTACCGTTTCCTCCGACAACCTTTCGGAATTTCATCAGCGCTAGGAGTTTTTTCAAATGGTTCTAAGTTAAATCATCGAGGGTCTTTCTGGAGTGAGGGCTTACGTCGATGACATATTAGTCTGGGGTATGTCGAGGAAAGAGCATGATGAGCGACTAAGATTAGCGCTAGAAGCGGTGGTACGAGCGGGGTTGACTTTCAACGAGGCCAAGTGCACATGTGGGCCGAGAAAGATAGAATTCCTAGGCGACGTAATCAGCAATGAGGGTGCACAGCCGAGTTCCTCCCTGATGCAACGCGCGATGCAAATGCCACAGCCACAGGACAAGCAATCAGTGCAAAGAATGCTAGGCGTGGCAAACTACTTCGGTAAATTTTTGCCATCGTTGGCGCACACGACCGTACTGATACGAAGTGTACTGGAACAAGGCGCAATGTTTAAGTGGACGGCGAACCACAACTAAGATATGGTGGGATGCATCGCAAAATGGCTTGAGTGCTGCCTTACTATATAGTGTCACGATAACGAGTGGAAGCCGGTTGCTTACGCCTCTAAAGCTATTACAGAAACGAAGCAGTGGTATTCACAGATAGAAAAAGAAGCGATGGCTATTGTGTATGACTGCGAAAGATCCAATCGTTTCACACATGGGCGCAAGGTGGAGACTGTCACCGACCTGTGATTGCTATATCCCAGAAAGCAATTGGTGGTATGCCACCTAGGCTGCAACGCTTCTTTCTGCGACTGCTCGGTTATGAAATCAGAATTGCTTTTGTTCCAGGAAAACTCTTCCTGGCCGACATGCTGTCCCGGGCTTCAGTCAACTGCGAGAAGGCTGACACCCAGTGGCGCAGCAACAGGGGGGGCCGGGGGGCCGTGGGCCCCGGGTGCAAGGAGCCAGTGGGGGGGAGGGGGGTGTCATATACGTCTGAAGACACCCGGAACTTGTTGATATCCTCGCCTTCCTCGTCTACAACCGGGGTAGGGGGGGGGGGGGGGGGGGGCAGAAGACCTATGGGCCCCGGGTGCCAGACGACCTAGCTACGCCACTGCTGACACCGACACTGAAGATGCTGAACTACACGCAGTGAGTGTGGTGTCGTATCGCCATTAGAGTTGTTGGACAATCCCACCGCTTTCAACCAGATGTAGGAGTCGTCGGGCGATCTCGCCGCTACCACCATTTGAAGGAGTTGAAGGTCGTAGAGAGGAACTCGGTAAACACGATTTATTTACATTTTAACATTTTAGACAAGACATACATTGACAGTCTAGCGTGTCTCCCAAATGGAGCCCGCAAGACGACGCATACAGCAAACAGCTTACGAGCACACAGCTCACTAGTACATTTCGAGCATGACAACGAGCACGCAGCTCACTAGTACATTTCTAGCAACAAAAACGAGCACTCAGCTCCCGACGACGAGCACACTCTAGCAGCCGACAATCGCTGCTTATAAGCTCTCGTCCCCCCCCCCCCCCCTCTTGATTCCAAGTGAACGGAAACGTTCGTCCAGTCATCATTCGACGTCACCGTTCGACGTCACCAAAGATGACCCGCCCTTTTGGAGGAGGCGGGCTCACATACTCGTGTTGCACACACACACAGGTGTAAAGGTCCGGAGCCGATGTCAGGGGGGCTTCGTAGAACCCTGGGCAGAGGCGAACAAGTCGAAGGGCAGCTGAAACCATTTTCTGGGGAGTTCTCGCAAGTCCAGGAAGTTCTGTTAAAGGGATGCAAGGTTGTGATTCCCGTCAGCATGAAGCGCGAAATAATGTACAGAATGCACCAAGGCCACTTGGGTATAACCAAATGCAAGATCCTGAGAAGTGATTTTCTGGCCAGGTGTGAAAGCGACATTGAAGCCTTTGTACAGAAATCCGCAGTGTGCAGGAAATACTCGTATAGTCAGTCGCGTGAGCCACTGAAGATCTGCCCAGTGCCTGAGCAACCATGGCACCGAGTTGACATTGACATTTTCTACTACGGCGGCAGACCTTATCTCTGTCGTTCTGTCGAACGTTCCGGAGGTGGAACTACTTAAGGATACATCGACTAGCACCATTATTCAAGCAACTAGCGCTATCTTCGCGCGATACAGCATACCTATGAAGGCGTGTTCGGACAACAAACCCTCTTTCTCAAGCAACCAGTTTGCCGCATTTTTAAGGGAATGCGATTTTCGCTACATCATCCCTAGCCTTATATACCTACAGTCAAATGGCCTAGCGGAGAAGGGGTGAAGGTGGTCAAACGAATAATAAAGAAAACCGCTGAAATGAATGAAGATTTTCGGCTCGGTATGCTTGCTTACAGCACATCCCCTTTGGAAAGTGCGGCATCACCGGCAGCGATCCTTTAGGCCAGGAAGCTACGAACAACGCTGCCAGACATTCTGGATCGCCCTGGTTTACACATTGTCAAGCATCGTCAGACAAGGAGCAACGGACAATCATTGCCACCTCTGAGCCAAGGTGATGTTGTGCGCGTGAAGAAGTATAAAAACATGGTGTCACCGCGCACACACAAACATGAAAACATCTCAATCGATGACCGCGGAAACTCGCTGTCAAAACGCCGGAGTAAAGAAGCGAGGCAGCAGTAGGGCGCGAAATGGCCTTCGCGCTGCCTCGCGCGTCAACGTGAACTAAGCCGCGAACAAATTAAATTAATTAAATTCTGGGATTTTACGTGCCGAAACCACGATGTGATTATGGAGACTCTGTAGTAGGCTCCGGGTTCATTTCGGCCACCTGGGGTTCTTTCACGTGCACCAAATGCATGGTGCAGATATGTTCTTGCAGTTCGACCCCCCCATCGAAATGCGGCCGCCGCGGCCAGGATTCGATCCCGCAACCTCTGGTTTAGCAGCGGAACACCAAGGTCACTAGGCCACCAGGGCGGGTCTAAGCCGCGAAAACACAACGTGCGGCGAATTCTGTCCCCGTCGCAGATGGCTTTGAAGATGTAGAGGCCCGGGCAGGCGCGTGCGGCCGGAGTAGAACGCAGCCCCCCCCCCCGGGGGGGGCCTTGCGCGCGGCGGAAGACGGCGCGCTTCCTCCCCGCTTTCCTCCGTTGCGTGCGCGAGATTGAGCCGCAATCGCCGTCTCACCCTCGCACGCTTTCACTCGCACATATAGCATTCGGCTCGTGGCGACGATTTTACCGCCCTTGGAATTTATGCGGAACATCTCTGCGACGCCGATGGCATAAATGTGCCTGTAATATGCGTATAATTCTTATCACGATAAAGTAAGAAGACGAGTTTATGGCAGCCCTTTTCTATTTTGTTTGCCGGCACTTTATTTAACAATGAAAATAAAGATATGTAGTGAAATAAAAATGGCGTGCACAGGAGCATGCTTTGCAAGAAGTCAGTTGGTATTGTATGTCTTAAAACGGTACCTCGTTGATGTATACATCATCATAAGCATTTCTAGCAGTTCTGAGTCCTACATAGACCAGCTGACCTTTCGGGCTTGTCTGTTGTCCTGTTTAGCGGATTTGCACCAGGCACTCTTTCGACAACATCATTATAGAAACACGAACAAGGCCAATGTAGTACCCCCTTTTTTTAACGTAACGTAGTCCAGTAATGCAGAGCCACGTCAGCGGTGCGCGCTCGCGTCCTAGCCATGGTTTAATTACCATCGTTTAATGAATGCGACTTGCGGGAAGTGCTATGCGATGCACCACTGTAATAATGTGAACACTTCTACTAACAAAAGAAAGCAATCACCTTTATTTCCTGCAAGGCCAACAGCGCCGAATATATTATATATGCTGGTTATATCATATATATTATGTGCTGGTCAAGCATATCTTATAATTATTTGCAACTGGCATTACTAATATGATATCTCTTGATCCATCGTTCACACAGAGTGAGCAGTGTGTATTATTTTTGCAGCGCCTACTCAATCCTGCTTCTCTTGTAGAAACTTTTAATTTTCACCGTCATGATTTTTCATCTCGAAAGCCAAGCGAATTTTTCATGGTACAAACAGAGCATGCATGTTTCTACAGTTGCCCTCAGATGGTTAAGTACTACCACCGGCGTCATCATCATCAGCCTATATTTACGCACACTGCAGAACGAAGGCCTCTCACAGCGATCTCCAATTACACCCGTTTGGCGCCAGCCGACCCAAAGCAATGCCTGCAATTTTTATCGCCTCGTCGCACCAACTAATTCGCCACCGTCTTAGACTGCGCCTCCCTTTCCTTGGGGCCTACTGTGTAACTCTAATAGACGATCGGTTATCAACCCTACGCCTTACATGGCCTGTCAAGCTCCCTTTTGTCCTCTTAATGTTAGGAGGTCTGCCATCCCCATTTGATCTGTGAACCACCATTGCTGTCTTCCTTTCTCTTAAAGCTACATCTAAAACTTTTTCATTCCATCGCTCGTTACACGGTCCTCAACTTGTTCTCGAGCTTCTTTGTTAACCCCCAAGTTTCTGCCCCATGTTAGCACCTGTAGAATGCAATGATTGTACATTTCTTTTTAAGAATAGTGGTAGGCTTCCGGCCATGTCTTAGTAATTTTGCCGTTATGCACCGCAACTATATCTTTTTTTTCTCCCACTGGCATGGTTAGAGGCTGTGGAGTTGTCAAACTCACGCCGAAATCGGTCTAATAAAAGTTGCTGATAAATGAATTCGTCTGACCATAGGTTTAAAATGGCCCGATGATAATTAGGGTGAGGTTACCCATCGTTTTAGTTGACGAACTGAGGAGCAGACCCGAGGTACATATTTTTTTATTCTACCTATCCAGTTTATTTAGAAGAACAGCTAAGAACCACGTAATACCAGAAGCATGGTGGGTCTCCGCTTGTAGAACTAACCACGGAGAGCAGATGATGAAACGAAAGCTGCCACATCTACTGAACTGTTGTGCGATGATTGATGTGTGCATATAAAATGTTCAAAATATGCATCGCGTCTCTTTTTTCTCCAACAGAAATATGTGTAAATTTTTTATGTAACGGGTACTGTTTTCTCACTCTTTACATGTATGTACCAAACACGCATTTTCACACTCATGAGAGTGCCGTGCGTTTTAACGTAACATTTCTTGTCATTAATCTGCATAGTGCGTTCTTTTCAGTTAAACTTTGCTTGCTTGTGGCCTTTAAAAAGTTGAATTTCGATGGCACTTGATTTGTTTGTGTGTATGCCTGCTGTTTCCTTTTTCCTTTGGGGATGGCGATATAATGGTAATATATCGGTATATTGGTAATATATATTGGTAATTAGCGCTCACAGTGAAGTGAGACTACTTTAGTTGGTCTCGAATGTTCAAATTTATTGCTTTTCAACTCTTGTTTTATCCTAGCTTCTTTGCGTTGTGCGGTACAACTAGCTTTCCTGAACGTAAATATGCGATGCGCGATGCTGTCTGTTGTTGTATGTTGCCTTTGTGACATGTGGTGTTTCTTTTGGGGGAGCACGAAACTAGTCAAGCTGTTAATTCAGCTTCTCTCCAGGCCTATTCCATCGCATTGAAGGAAATAAATTTGTTATTAATCTTATAGCCTAAAAGCTAGCGAGAGCTAAGGTCGTTCTTATTCGATGTATAATATGCTTTCGACTAAGACAATGGTTGCGGAATGCGGGAAAGTGCGAATACGAACTGGAGCGGAGGCGGGTCGACGCAGTAGCTAGGTGTGTTGCATTTCGTGAACACATGCTGCGCGACCTGTGCGTTTGAGTGCCCCTGAGACGTAGAAAACGCGCAGGAAACGCTGCATCTTTGCTTGACGTCCGCCAGCCGTGTCGAGCCTGTTGTATTGATTGCTAATCTCAGTGGGGCTTTGATTTTCTTTCTTGCTATTCATTCAGCGTCGTCCTTGATTTCTTTTTTTTTTTGCGTTTCGAGGGGGCAAGCTTGCTAAAACAGATGGTGCCGTGATAGTTACGTACCAGCGAGGGGCTGGGGCGTCCATCTTTCTGCTGCTGCGGCGGCGTGCCGTTTGCGGAAGTACTGCGCTGAGGTTCCGTCGGGCCTTCCTGCTTGACGTCGCTCGCGACCGACCCGGTGGCATCTTGAGGGGCTTGCACCGTCTGAGCGAGTTCGGCGGCACCTGCTCGTAAAATGATGACAAAGACAATGATGATGTAAGCGTCCCCTTTTGCACGGGGCGCTGACGCATGCCCACCAAGCACTTCAATATTTTCTATCGCACTAAAATCTCCAAGCATATTTCTGCTTGTAACCTGCGTTATTTATGTAAAAGGTTCGCTTAATTGCTCGTGGTCCCTTATTGTGCGTCACCATTCTTCCAGTGGTGTCTCACTAGAGAAAATGTTTTATTTATTTATTTATTTATTTATTTATTTATTTATTTATTTATTTATTTATTTATTTATTTGTTTATTTATTTGTGTATTTATACAAGTGTCTGCAGCGCCACAGAGGCATTATTGCAAAGGTGAACATTCGTAGCGAAAAGGGAAACATAAGCGAAAATTGAGCTGATTCCAAAAAAAGCAGGCAGCAGGGTATAAACTCAACTAATAAAAAAGCGTAACAACAGATTCACAGTCGCATTCATATTATTGAAAAGAAAAAAGGATTGTTTATATCACGACGCGCAATGATGTGCGCTTACGACAGGTTAGACGATAAAAACGACTGAAAGTCAGAGCACGTTTTACAATGAACAATATTCTTTGTAAGCTTATTCCAGTGCCTGGAAGGAATCGGGAAAAATGATTTGCGGAAAACATCAGTGCGACAGCATGCTTCAAGAAGTTTAAGCTCGTGACCACTGCAAAGAAATGAAATGGCGCGGAAAAATGTACATGTTTTTGTTTATTCCTGTGAGGTCAGAGTAGATTCGGAAAGAAAGAGTTCTAATTTCATAACGAAGTGGCATTATCCTAGTGTTTGCGAGCCAAGGTTTTCTTTAAATAATGTATTACTGATGTGGAAGTTGTAATTTCCACAAACAAGCCTGGCAGTGCGGTTTTGAATACGCCCAAGTTTGTCTGCAAGATAAGAGGGTCCCAAGCCGCGTAGGCGTACTCGAGTATTGTGCCAACATTTGTGTTGTAAAGCTGCTGTTCCGCACTTTTGTGGGCTTGATGAAAATTACGTGTAATCAGGTTGAGCATTCTTGCTGACTTTGAGGTGAGTTATCCTATATGTCTGTTCCAGGTCAAATTTTCTAAGTAGACCACTTCATAACTATAACGGTCAACCCGTTCAAGAGGCAGCCCATCGAAATTATAAACAGATCTCACAGAGATGCGTTTACGGGTGGAAGACATGAGCTGATACTTTGCACTGTTTACAGACATGTTCGACTTGGAGCATCAATCTTGAATTCTACTTAAATTACTCCGTGGGCAGCTAACATCATGGTAATCTTGAATATCTCTATAAATTACGCAGTCATCTGCGTACAATCGCACTTTGCACTGAAGTCCTTGGACAATATACGCAGTCTAAACCAAAAACCAACGGCCCCAAAACAGATCGTTCTTGTACGATGTCTTCTCTTCCCCAAACAGATCGCGTCTGCCCTTCTCACCCTAAAAACCTTAAGCCTTGGTCGAGCAAACCTCTTCCACATTACTCGCTGGATAGATAATCTGACATTATAACAGAATATACCCAGTGGTGTCTGCCAGGGTGTCGGAGTGAGGAAAAAAAACAAACCTGTTCGGTTAGGATTCGGGTTCGACACTCTTCGATTTCTTTGCGGTTCAGTTCTGGTTCGGTGAAATACATACAACGGTTCGCGAACCAGTTCGCAATACTGAACCGGTTCGCAGACAGTTTCGGTGCAGTTCATTTTAGCCTGCGTCAATTGAAGTCATAGCGCTGGATTGACAGGGACATGAAAGCCTACAGGACGTGCGCTGATGCAACGAACCAACTAGTCCGAAAATCGGCACTCCTGGATTTTAGCCTGTCCCTTGGTGGTATGCTGCATAGTACTATGTACTTGTCCGTATTGTGCACGCGCATGCATGTTTAAGCAAGAGAAGGCAGAAATGTACGAAGGAATCAAATATGAGGGAATGTTCACGCACATAATAAAGACAGAGGTAGTTAATGAAAATCCCCGCGATGGCGTAAGGTCGGCGTAGCTTCCACGCTCGTTACTCTGGCAGCAGCAGAGTCAGTTATTTTCGTTTTGCTGTAGTTTTTTTCTGCAAGACTGGTGGTGAGTGAGCTGTGGCAAGAGGCCTATGGCGTCGAAGACAACCCGAATTCACACCGTATTACAGAAATTACAACTTCAAACTTCTAGTCTACAGCAAAGAAATGAACCAAACACCAATTGACATCTCGCTCAGTACGCTGCCTCTTTGAGAAGCTGGTAAGGACACTGATGCTTTTGAACGACGAACAAGAGCTGTTTGTGCTGAACCGTATGCATCGATCTTTCTTGCGCATCTGCGCACGTGTGTAATCTTGCATTGGCGAAGGCAGCAGAAAAAAGTCAACAGCACGAACACTGCGACCCACGAAGATTTTATACAAGTCGAAAACCCTTGCATTCTGCTAAGCTATGCACTAAACATACGTTAAACCATGGGACATAACAAAAGAACATTTCGCATGCCGTTTAGAGCCCGGTTACCGTACTCTGAGAAGGTAACGGCCTTCATTAGTGACCGCCGTGTTACGGTTACAGCATGTCATGCCCGCAGCTGAACGAGTTCATATTCCTCCTCGAGGACGTCGTCTTTTCACCTGTGTGTGTTTCTCTCTGTTTATCTAGGTTATATGGTTTTAGTAACAAGTTGGTTTAATGGCCGAATTGGAGCCTCATAGAATTGTTGGTTCTGCGGAGTCCCTAAAACAACTTCTCGGCGGCGAAATACAATTGCACGGCGGACTTCAGAACTGCAAGCGTCTCTGCAGAAGTGACCGTAGTTACGAGCACACATTCATCGTCTATATCTATTCTCGAACAGAAGGCAACCTGTGAGCCGTAACAGACTGCTAGTATGGCACGCCGATTGAAGTAGTAGTTCGAAGAATCGTGCAGCGTATTGAGCACCTATTCTCGCCTTATATGCTTGAACCATTTCGTATTGAAACACTAAACGTCGTAATCTTTTAAGCATGAAATGAATTCCGCTCACGTTGTCAGCAACCTTCAAGTGACCTCGAGCCAAAAGCCAGAGCCGTTATCAAGGCATTTAAGCGAGAATATCCGGGCAAGTTGCGAGAGCAAAACGAGATCATCCGGGCAACCAGTCAAAACCGCATTAGATACGCTAGTTTTACTTCCAAAACAAGTTGCAAAAAATATTGCTTTCGCGATCTTCCAAATGTTTGTTCACTATATCGCTCAAGCTTTAACTTCTAGTAGACCAAATATTTTTTGGTCATTTCCGGTAGCGACGTTCAAAAGGCAGATACAAGGCACTGTATATTTGATTGATATCTCTCGGCGCTGCGCTCTTTTCAACGCCAGTGGTCCGTGAGGACCGCGGCGCGTCCAGGGTGCCGGCAGCGCCGGTGGCGTCGGGCAGCGCCCAAGCCAGTAGCGTCCGGCGCAGCGCGGTTGGCCGTTTGACCGAGACGAGACTTGCAATGAGGCTCTATCCGGTTCTGTCCACAATGAGCTTCTTTCTTCCCACTTTCAATAGCGCAATTTACTGCTAACATTGAGAGGAAGCTCATTTCCACCGAGCCATCACGATAACGAGCGAGTGTGACATTCTTTTCTCTTTATTTGGACTATGGTGTATTTGCATGGTGGTGTATTTGCATGATGGTGGACTATGGTGTATTTGCACAGTATGACGTGGTGCGGTGTGGTGTGGTGGGGCGTGCCGTTGCGAACATGTGCTACATCCATTTTAATGTTGTGGCTAGTATCATCGCCAACCAATCTGCTTTGCCGGTAGCCATTTGATGCCCACATCTACTCTCGATTACGGGACAGCCAGGATTTTCGCTGTTCGGGTTCAGGCATGTTCCAAAAATATCGGTTCGGGTTTCGGTTCAGTTGCGTCCAAATTTCAGTTCGGGTACGGTTTTCGGTTCGACCTCGCGTTTGGTTCGGCAGTCCGGTTTGTCCGCCACTTTCACATTCGAGGCACTAGTCGTTTGCGTCTGAACGTTTTCATATTACTGCGTATTCTGAGACGCCATGTTACTCTTCGAAGACTAGTGAAGGGGGGCTACACAATGCGGGCCTCCATCATGAGCACAGCTCTTTGTACTATGTAGCCACAGCGGAAAGAACAATTATTGTTCCGTGAACGGAAGCAAAAGTGCGAACCAGCTTTGTGCGTGAAAATAAATTCAGTGACTGGTCTTATAATGTCTGGTAACCTCTCTCCCCTAAAAGTTCACGAACTTTACACGGCACCCAATACTTGAACGTAGATGCAGTTTCTTTCGACATCTATCGCCACGTTTTGCGCATTCTACATCCCAAATTACTGCACACCCAGAAGCTTCTGACATTGATGGCCGCCGAGATTTCAGATGCGCGAAACCTTTTCAAATCAAATCCCACGCGCGCCGCATGATATGGGAGGACATGGGCAAGGCGCTTATAATTCTCATGTACAGCGACAACGTATCGTCATTTCTAATGTGTTGCATTTGCCTGTATAGCAATGCACTCGGAAATTTCAATGTCTCCTGTGTGCAAACCAGTTGCTTATTTCCCGCCCTCAGTTCACGATTCCACTGGCAACTAAGTTTACGCTTGTAGCTCGAGGTTCGTCCCGGTATGCTGCCTTCATGCATTGCCTTGGGCAAGCTTCAATGACACACTTGTGGTATTGCGGTAGCTTGAGGCAATTTTTATTAGTTTCGAAAGTCACCTTTAGCTGTCGACGTTTTTACATGAAGGCAACGAGACTGGGAATCCTCAGGTAAAGCATTCGATCTTTTACTGAACGCGGCTCCCTTATTTGCGTATTGATGACCGTAGCGGCTAGTGGTACTTCAACAGAAATACTTTTGTGGTGCTTCTTTTTCATTTTTAGGGAAAAAGGTGGGCCATTCGGCGTCTACTTTGCAAACGTGTTCTTACATGGACTTGGTAATTACTTATTAGGTTCCCAACTTTATGCTCTGGTTTGCTATGCTTTTGAGCTGTGAGAAAGAATGCAGTGAAATTATCCCGCCGTCGGTACAGGGCGAAGACTCCGCTTTTTTTATGTGTTCATAAAGGTCTATCATGAAACATGGTGAAGCAGCGCGAAATAGAAAGATTGCGTACGCAACTTAGAACGCCATTACGGACAAGTCTAATGCGCCACTCAAGGCAGTACGCAAATAAGCCTTCTTATGAGGGTCGTCCTTATGTGCTTAACTTTTTACGCTTAACTTGGCAATCGGCTGCTTTCTTCCCACTTTCAATAGCGTAATTTACTCCTAACATCGACAGGAAGTTCATTTCCACCGAGCCGTTACGATAACGAACGAGGACGACACTTTTTTTCTTTATTTGGACTATGGCGTATTTGCCGCGGCGTTCCAAGGTCATAACCAACTGTGAAATGGTAGTATTCAGAAGACACCCAAGGGGGATCATCGGCGCAAATGGCGAACATACCGTGGGCCTCGCCGCCGTCGACAGCGGCAGTGGACGACACGCGAGCGTACGCGCTAGTCACTTCCTCCGAGGTGTCGGCCGCGGGGGTGCCGCAGGCGTCTGAGGCGCTGTCGCTGCCGGACTCTCGCGACGACATCCGAGAAGCTCGGCGAGCGTCCACCGCCGGCGACGGGCTCTGAGCACTCTGAGCGCGGCGACGGCGCTTTCGCGCCCTGCACAGGCCACGGTTCCGTCGGAAAGCGCGTTTCGACGCGTCTACAGACGCCGACGGAGGTTCGGGGCCCCACGGTACCACGGCTGTGTTCCGAGACTCTGCGAGCGAGGCCTCGTGGGCACCGCCGTTGGCCAGCGTCGTGTCGTCGCTCATGGAGGCAAGTGCGTTTTCTCAGAGTGGGAGGGCGGAGGCGCGTCCGAGAGAAACAGCTCTTCTTCTTCTTCTGCGCAAGGTTTCGAAGCACGAGCCGACCTGATGAAGATGGTACCGTAAGCAGTGGCACAGAGCCAGTGTGGCGGCGATGAAAGTGTCTAATTGGTGGCTGTTTATGTCTTTCGCAATGAATGAACGAATGAATGAATCAATAATTTCATTGCGTTCATTTGCTTACCGCGCACAGGAACAACCCTTAGGTGTAAGTGCTGGCGCACGCATACATTAAACCCGAAAACCAGAGACGACAACAGTAAAGGTACCAGAAAATGTAAATAAAAACACAATGAATAAAAATAACACATTGTAAAACAAGAGCTAACGTACAGGAAAAGTCAAGACAAATGCAAAAGAAAAAGGAGAAAGACAATTGAACGGTGCGTGAAACAATGACACAACAACGCAAAGCGAGGAAAAGAACAACTAGAGTTACTTATAGTGACATGAGAAATATTGACATCATAATAATAAGGCTTAGAAAGACTCAGTTTTCTGTGGACGATTGAGTGTTGGTTATGACAGGCAGGAATATGGAAAAGTTTATGTTCTTTGTTGATCTTTCGTGGCATACGCAAATTGATACAACTCAAGCGTTCCGGGCAGGTGATACAAGTGATTACGTAGGCGGCGAAGTAAGGGAAATGTCAATAATTTAGCAGTGCTAGAACGAGGATCCGTGTCGGTGGGAACAAAGCGGTGATGACATAAGATGATAAACACTTTCGGTAAGCGTTCTAAAATGTCCCTGTTGGATCTAGAAATTACATTCCAGAGGACCATCATGCATTCGAGTTGAGGAAAGCAGATTGTTGGGTTCCAACTTGCGAAAATGTGTAGGAGCATTGAATTCCCTCTACAGCCTGCGAACAGGGGCCCTATAACGTAAAATTTCTCCAATATGTTTTATTCCAATCTCCTGATGTCAAATTTGCGTAACCGCTGACGCAAGCATCGGGCGCTTACCCGCAGAGTTGTCTGAACAGACCCATCAAACGCTCTCCTCGTTCGTAGGAGGTCACTTTTGTTTGCTTGAAAACCAATAACGTTGCCTACACTGAGCAGCTTATCTTATCTAATTGGCTGTCAAGAGGCGAGGAGCAGCTTCAAGTAGAGAGGGATTCGACGGGGACGAGCCCCTGCACTGAAAATTGATAACCGGATGAAGAGAGCGGTGCCGGCGTTCTGCGATAGGCCCGCTTCCCCTTACTTAGCTTGCGGTGGCTGGTCGAAAATCGCGGCGGCATGCAACGGAAGCTTAAGAATGAAGCTAAAACGGAGCCTCAGTAAAGAAGAGTTGGCCGAACGAGGTCGTAAACGTGCCGAAAATACTCGAAAACATTACACGGCCACGCAAAAGGTTTCCTCATACGCAAATAAACCCATGAGCTCCGGCAGGTGCGAGTATCCAGTACCTGAGCGATCGGCGGCAGCCATTCTTTATTCCTCTCGGAACGGGGAAGCCTGCGGCTATTGAAAAGAACATAAAGTTTTGTTCGGCATCTTAATCTATCTTTAACGTTTACACGTCACCTTGACGCGATGAGTTTTTGCGGCTTTGAGACGTCGCGTGACAGGCAGCTGAAGTGGGTGCAACCCTAAACCTTTTGACCAATAGCCGAGGTCTAATGGCGAAAGGTATCAAATCAGAAATAGCTATCTTTATTTGGTTCGGCCCAATCATGCATAATCAAGTGCACACGTCATATCAGATGCAGAGCTATGGTGATTTTTGTGGCTTCGCGTGACACAGGTGAATTGGGGGTGGTCGAAAAAAGTTTTTGACCAATCTCGGAGGGCTGATTGCAGAATTGGAATAAAAAGTTTGGAATAGTTTTAGGGAATAACGCCCCAGAGCCCAGAAAGCACATACCCTCTATTGCGACGCGTTTGTGCGAACAAGCAAGTGTAACGTTGTATCGAAAAGTACACCAAGATCATTTATTTCGCAGGCCTTGCACGAAGGCGCAAAATTTACAGAATAAGGAAAAGAAATGCTTGCTGTTTTGCGAATGAAAGTCATGACTATTGTTTTAGCAGCATTCAAGGTGAGGTTATTATCTTTGCACTATTTGGAGGAAGAAAATAGGTCAGAGTGTAGGATTTGACAGTCATCAACAACAATGTTTTCATTAAAAATTGTGATGTCATCGGCCTTAGAAGAAACTGAGAATTCTGAATGATGTAAGAAACGTCAAAAATAAAAATTAAACAAAGGAGTGGTCCGAATGCGCATCCTTGAGGGATGGCGCTAATTGACATGTGCAAATAAGACGTTTGGATATAGATGTTAACATAACACGATCGATCGAGAGATAACTGCGTAAGAGATTGACAATCGACGAATCAACACAACACTGTGTAGCTTGAGAAGAAGCAGTGAGTGGCTGATTACATCGAAAACTTTGTTTACGTCACAGCAAATTATTTCAACTTGACCCCTGAGAGCTACCGGCGTGCTCTGCGTCAAGAAACTTGCGAGATTTCTGATAGCGGAGCGGCCAGAGAGAAATCCATGCGGATTCGGAATGTACGAGCTTTTCGCAGTAAAAGACAACATGTTGAGAAGAGCAGGCTCAAAAATCATAGACATGGCGCGATGAAGAGAAATCGGACGATAATTTGAAACATCGGTTTTTATTGCGATAGCAATTATATGGACACTCCATGAGCATCTTTTGCCGTCGCTCATCCCCGTGAGGATTCGTATAAAGTCCAAAGGCGATAAACTCGTTGCCGCGCGCCTTATGCTGTATGTGCGAGTGAAAAATTGGAGGACGCTTAAGCTTCGCCTTCAAGAGTGGAACGCGACAGCGTTCCCGTCGACCCGCCAAGGGGTGTAAGACAATGGGCTACGGCGCAGCGACTACGCGCCCCGCATCGGACGCGGTGAGCGTCGAGCAACGCCGCGTTCGGCGCGGCAACGAAATGTGCGCCTGAGCAAGCGACGCACGCCTGAGCCTTAGAAACAGCTCGTTTCTAAGGCAACACCGCGTTCACTAGAGGCGCTTTTGTACCGCTTTGAAGCGTCGAACTCGTGGCTGAGTGGTAGAGTCTCCGTCTCACACTCCGGAGACCCTGGTTCGATTCCCACCCAGCCCATCTTGCAAATTGTTTTTTATTCATGAAGTGCCTGCTGGGATTTGTCGCTCACGGCCAACGCCGCCGACACCGACGCCGACGACACCGGCTTTTCTGCGACACGAGCGCCTTAACGCTGTCGCGTTAAAACGTGCGAGGTTGAACCGGCAATCGCGGCTCAATCTCGCACGCGCAATGACGTAAAACGGGGAGGAAGCGCGCCGTCGTGCGCAAGGCTCCAGGAGGAAGGTAGGGAGGTGCTGCGCGTTCTACTCCCGGGCGGCCTGCGTGGCCCGGGCCACCCAGGCGGCTGCGCGCGCCTGCCCGGTCCTCTCTATCTTAATATCCACCTGCGACGGATACAGTGTCCGCAGCGCGCTGTGTTCTTGCGATTTAGTTCGCGTTGATGCAAGCGGCAGCACGAAAGTGCAATTCACTTCCTCCCTTCAGCGTTTTATGAGCGAGTTGCCGCGGTCATCGAGTGAGATGTGTTGATGTTTGCCTGTGTGAGCGTGACACCATGCTTCTTAATTTATTTAGTGTGCCCATGTTTACATATTCATACGGCCAATAAAACTACTATGCTTACATCGTATACCTGTCCACTAATTTGTTATCGCAAGCGATGCTTTGCGTTTCGGGCGTAACTGCGACTTTTTTTCAGCCAGACTTTATTGGAAGAAAAGCACGAGCAGTGTTCCACATTCGAGGGAACGGGGAATAATAATAATAATAATAATAATAATAATAATAATAATAATAATAATAATAATAATAATAATAATAATGATGATGATGATGATGATGATGATGATGATGATGATGATGATGATGGTGGTGGTGGTGGTAACAATAATAATGAAAATATAATTGTTTTAAGGAGCTCAGGAACAACATCGAGGTCTTGGTGGTAGAGCACATAAAAAAGTTGAAGCTTAAACGAACTATGAGAAAAAGTGGGATAAAGATAGATAAAAGAAGCAAAGAAAAAATGGCCTCTAATGCTCGCTGTGAAGGCGGTTTGCCAGCGAAGCTGCTCTTCAGGAGTCCTAACAATGCGTGGCCTTCCTATAGCGCTATTAGAACGAAAATGAAATCAGTTGCTGGGCAGGGTCTTCTTTAAAATATGAAATACACGTGTAGTTCCGTCTTTCCTTCCTTTATCAGGTACAATGGCTGCTGCCCGGCAACTGCGGCTTATGCAACCGTAATCTTTACCCGGAAACACCTCTGGTAAACGTTATGCGCGAAGGCGAGCTTTCTGGTTCTTCTTCCTTCTTTCCTCCCATGGGTGTCGCCGCCACTGCCGCGGAGGCATGGAGACGAGCGCCATGTGCTGGTAGTACAATGAACGCAGCAGCGCTGGAGGCGCGTGCATCAGGGCAGGAGGTGCGTGCATCCCACTGTGATTGATTGAGTTTTAGCCAACAGAGACGACAAAGTTCTGGTATGTGGGGGAGCGGTAGAGGTATACAGCTTCACTGTGAAAAAACCGCATAAACAGCAACATAATGAACAACACAACGATCGCGCGATTGGGAAACGGAGAACATGTACGGAAGCTGAGAGAAACTACGAGAAGGCAGGACAGGAGTGCAGCTAGAAAAAAAGGCTTAAGAGAAAGTGCGAAGATCGGAGCAGAAAGAAAAAACCAAGTTTGAAACATATCAACACGGAAAAAAAAGTGACTGTTGTAAAGACTTCATCCTGTAGAAAGGCATGTGTCTGCCGAAAGAGGCAGGAACGTGCAAGGGCCTATGTATTCCCTGAGAGTTTCCTGCGGAACCCGCAGTGAAAGAGAAGCTAGTTGAGCCGGACAGGTAAGAATGCCATGAATAATTTTATGTAAAGAAGAGGACGTTGGTAGGACTGTGTCTGCAGCGAAGTGACGGAAGTGTGGGATGATTATTCAGATTGAAACGTTGCTTAGTACGAGAGACCAGAAAACAATGTCATCGTCATCATCATCGGCAACATCATCATCATCATCATCG
Organism: Dermacentor albipictus; assembly: GCF_038994185.2. Taxonomy (NCBI): domain Eukaryota; kingdom Metazoa; phylum Arthropoda; class Arachnida; order Ixodida; family Ixodidae; genus Dermacentor; species Dermacentor albipictus. Next base: position 141,100,707 of record NC_091823.1, on the reverse strand, counting down.
TATTTTATGTCCACTGCAGGACGAAGGCCTCTCCTTGCGATCTCCAATTACCCCTGTCCTGCGCCAACTGATTACAACGAGCGCCCGCGGATTTCTTAATCTCATCGATCCACCTAGTCTTCTGCCGTTCTAGACTGCGTTTCCTTTCTTTTGGTACCAATTCTGTAACCATAATGGTCCAACGGTTATCTAACCTGCGCATTACACCGACCTGGCTACCTCCATATTTTTCTCATAATGTCAATCAGAATATCAGCTATACCCGTTTGCTCTCTGATCCAATCCGCTCTTTTTCTCTATCTTCGTGCTACCTAGCATTCTTCGTTCCATCGCTCTTTGCGTGGTCCTCAACTTGGTCTCTAGCTTCCTTGTAAATTTCCGAGTCGAGTCTCTGACCAATATGTCAGTACCGGTAATATGCACGGACTGTACACCTTCCTTTTCAATGATAATGGTAAGCTTCCAGTCAGCAGCTGACAATTTCTGCCGTATGCGATCCAACCCATTTTTATTATTCCATGAATTTCCTTCTCATGATCAGGGTTCCCTGCGATTAATTGACCCAGGTAAACGTACTCTTTCACAGACTCTAGAGGCTGACTGGCGATCCTGAACTCTTGTTCCCTTGCCAAACTATTCACCATTATCTTTGTATTATGCCATATTTATCTTCAACCCCACTCTTACACTCTCTGTTGACGCCCTCAATCATTTGTTGTAACTCGTCTGCAGTGTTGCTGAATTGAGCAATCTCATCGGCAAACCGAAGGTTGCTGAGAAATTCGCCATCGATCCTTACTCCTGAGCCTTCCTAGGTTAACAGCTTGAATACTTTTTCCAAGCACGCAGTGAATAGCATTGGAGAGATTGTATCTCCCTGTTTGATCTCTTTCTTTATACACTCTAAGAAAAATCCCAAGGAAAACGGGAGTAACTGGGCCATTAGTCCTAAAAGGGCTCTTTCCTCCCTCAAATGACTAACTGCATGAATGTGCGTGCCGTGTGAAAATTTCGAAGAGTAAGTGTTTATTCCCTGGTCGGAAAGAGAGCAACGGGAGGATGAACGACAACAGTTACTCCCCATGCGATTCGCTGTTTTCGTCCGTGTGATAGAGTGATGCGGCGAAACCGGTATTGTCTATAAATTGTGAGTAGTTCGAAGTTCGTGCGCTGCTTATTGAACTACATGCAAAAGCAGCACCTTGCCTCTTCGTGAGAAAATTGCATGAAACTTAAAAGCTAGAATGTGAAGAGCCATGCCCTTCGTGCGCACACACAAGTGAGTGGTACACAATAAATGCGCAAGTCATTGATAGACGGCTAGATTTTCTTGGTCAATAGCACCTAAGTACCTTCAGTTCCAAAGGAGGTCACGAACAGAAGCGATGTGTTGGTCAAATGGGAAACGCTAAGCAGCAGAGAAATTCACCTTCTCTGTCGTCTTGGGTGCCCATTTGAGCTCGCTACACGTATACCTCGCATAGTGCTTCAGTTTAAATCGCCCTAAGAATACTCGGCCTAATTGCGTTTCGCCTGATTATCCTGTCCTGCCAACATTTTTCTTTAAGTTACATTCGGAAACACTCCCTGTTAAAACTTGGTTGAATTCGAGAAGTTGCTTTGTGCCGTGGTCCACAAACTATCGACTCTGTCCACGTGCCGAAACTATAGATCCCTGTTTTATAGACCGTAGGGATGCTGTATTTTTTTAGGACATTCTCCAATGGACGCTTAAAAAGGACATTGACATCACTCCATATTGAATTAGGTTTCTACCGTTTAAGGTTACGGATGGACCTCCCTATGAAATGTTCGTAGTACTTGGTTTATGCAGCCTATGGAGATGTACACTGTGTGATCGTCATTGCCGAAAGCCAGTGATCTACATCTTTCTTTCAGGAAAGTGCCGCTTATG